>NW_026652279.1:55143864-55268505 GCF_009828535.3 Hylobates moloch | reverse complement strand
ACAAATACACCCTCCCAAGACTAAACCAGGAAGAAGTTGAATCTCTGAATAGACCAATAACAGGCTCTGAAATTGTGGCAATAATCAATAGCTTACCAACCAAAAAGAGTCCAGGAGCTGATGGATTCATAGCCGAATTCTACCAGAGGTACAAGGAGGAACTGGTACCATTCCTTCTGAAACTATTCCAATTGATAGAAAAAGAGGGAATCCTCCCTAACACATTTTATGAGGCCAGCATCATCCTGATACCAAAGCCAGACAGAGACATAACCAAAAAAGAGAACTTCAGGCCAATATCCTTGATGAACATTGATGCAAAAATCCTCAATAAAATACTGGCAAACCGAATCCAGCAGCACATCAAAAAGCTTATACACCATGATCAAGTGGGCTTCATCCCTGGGATGCAAGGCTGGTTCAACATACGCAAATCAATAAATGTAATCCAGCATATAAACAGAACCAAAGACAAAAACCACATGATTATCTCAATAGATGCAGAAAAGGCCTTTGACAAAATTCAACAACACTTCATGCTAAAAACTCTCAATAAATTAGGTACTGATGGGATGTATCTCAAAATAATAAGAGCTATCTATGACAAACCCACAGCCAATATCATACTGAATGGGCAAAAACTGGAAGCACTCCCTTTGAAAACTGTCACAAGACAGGGATGCCCTCTCTCACCACTCCTATTCAACATAGTGCTGGAAGTTCTGGCCAGGGCAATCAGGCAGGAGAAGGAAATAAAGGGTATTCAATTAGGAAAAGAGGAAGTCAAATTGTCCCTGTTTGCAGATGACATGATTGTATATCTAGAAAACCCCATTGTCTCAGCCCAAAATCTCCTTAAGCTGATTAGCAACTTCAGCAAAGTCTCAGGATACAAAATCAATGTACAAAAATCACAAGCATTCTTGTACACCAATCACAGACAAACAGAGAGCCAAATCATGAGTGAACTCCCATTCACAATTGCTTCAAAGAGAATAAAATACCTAGGAATCCAACTTACAAGGGATGTGAAAGAACTCTTCAAGGCGAACTACAAACCACTGCTCAATGAAATAAAAGAGGATACAAACAAATGGAAGAACATTCCACGCTCATGGGTTGGAAGAATCAATATCATGAAAATGGCCATACTGCCCAAGGTAATTTATAGATTCAATGCCATCCCCATCAAGCTACCAGTGACTTTCTTAACAGAATTGGAAAAAACTACTTTAAAGTTCATATGGAACCATAAAAGAGCCCGCATCGCCAAGTCAATCCTAAGTCAAAAGAACAAAGCTGGAGGCATCATGCTACCTGACTTCAAACTAATACTACAAAGCTACAGTAACCAAAACAGCATGGTACTGGTACCACAACAGAGACATAGATCAATGGAACAGAACAGAGCCCTCAGAAATGATGCCGCATATCCACAACTATCTGATCTTTGACAAACCTGACAAAAACAAGCAATGGGGAAAGGATTCCCTATTTAATAAATGGTGCTGGGAAAACTGGCTAGCCATATGTAGAAAGCTGAAACTGGATCCCTTCCTTACACCTTATACAAAAATTAATTCAAGATGGATTAAAGACTTACATGGTAGACCTAAAACCATAAAAACCCTAGAAGAAAACCTAGGCAATACCATTCAGGAGATAGGCGTGGGTAAGGACTTCATGTCTAAAACACCAAAAGCAATGGCAACAAAAGCCAAAATTGACAAATGGGATCTAATTAAACTAAAGAGCTTCTGCACAGCAAAAGAAACTACCATCAGAGTGAACAGGCAACCTAAAGAATGGGAGAAAATTTTTGCAACCTACTCATCTGACAAAGGGCTAATATCCAGAATCTACAATGAACTCAACCAAATTTACAAGAAAAAATCAAACAACCCCATCAAAAAGTGGGCGAAGGACATGAACAGATACTTCTCAAAAGAAGACATTTATGCAGCCAAAAAACACATGAAAAAATGCTCATCATCACTGGCCATCAGAGAAATGCAAATCAAAACCACAATGAGATACCATCTCACACCAGTTAGAATGGCCATCATTCAAAAGTCAGGAAACAACAGGTGCTGGAGAGGATGTGGAGAAATAGGAAAACTTTGACACTGTTGGTGGGACTGTAAACTAGTTCAACCATTGTCGATGTCAGTGTGGTGATTCCTCAGGGATCTAGAGCTAGAAATACCATTTGACCCAGCCATCCCATTACTGGTATATATGCAAAGGACTATAAATCATGCTGCTATAAGGACACATGCACACGTATGTTTATTGCGGCACTATTCAGAATAGCAAAGAGTTGGAACCAACCCAAATGTCCAACAACAATAGACTGGATTAAGAAAATGTAGCACATATACACCATGGAATACTATGCAACCATAAAAAATGATGAGTTCATGTCCTTTGTAGGGACATGGATGAAACTGGAAAACATCATTCTCAGTAAACTATCGCAAGGACAAAAAACCAAACACTGCATGTTCTCACTCATAGGTGGGAATTGAACAATGAGAACTCATGGACACAGGAAGGGGAACATCACACGCCAGGGACTGTTGTGGGGTGTGGGGAGGGGGGAGGGACAGCATTAGGAGACATACCTAATGCTAAATGACGAGTTAATGGGTGCAGCAAAACAACATGGCACATGGATACATATGTAACAAACCTGCACATTGTGCACATGTACCCTAAATCCTAAAGTATAATAATAATTAAAAAAAAAATCAGAAATTTTACATGAGAATTCTTATTTTGACCAAAATGGAATAACTCGTCCACTGAAACAACTTCTAAAATTTAAATATATACATATATATATTCATACATGCACATATATAATATGTATGAAACAATATGGCTTGACTCATTTATTCGCCATCTCTCAGGGATCACTGTCCTATATTGCCATATAAACCACACGTTTTTCCAGGCATTGAACATCATTAGGCAACATAGGACAGTGATCCCTGAGAGATGGCGAACAAATGAGTCAAGCAATACTATTAGCTGAGCTTGCTGCATGTAGTTTCTAGGCTATAGTGCAGGGAAGAAAACTGAAGCAGAACCCAGCATGCGGCCTGAGTTGAAGAGACTGAGCTAGAAGTCTGGAGTCACCAAGTTGGCTAAAGTTCAAAAGTAGATTACTGAAGATGAGAGAACTGCACAAAGAAAAACCAGCAACATGCAGAAGTTCCCCTGTGAGTGTTTGGTCTTGTCTAACAAGTCTTAAAAGCAAGACCAAAGCAGGTTAAACTTTCTGTGAGTAACTCAGCTGAAGTCCAGAAAAAAAGCTGAAGCATATTTATAGAAATACAAAAATATCTGTAATCGCAGCCCTTTGGGAGGCCAAGGCAGGCGGATCATGAGGTCAGAAGATCGAGACCATCCTGGCTAACATGGTGAAACCCCGTCTCTACTAAAAACACAAAAAATTAGCCAGGCGTGGTGGCAGGCACCTGCAGTCCCAGCTACTCGGGAGGCTGAGGCAGGAGAATGGCGTGAACCTGGAAGACGGAGCTTGCAGTGAGCAGAGATGACCCCACTGCACTCCAGCCTGGGTGACAGTGCAAGAAAAAAAAAAAAAAGAAATACAAAAATATCTAGCACCCAAGAAGGCAAAATTCATAATAATTGGCATCCAGTTAAAAATTATCATACGTGCAAAAAGCAGAAAAATGTGACCCAAAATATGGAAAAAACACCAGAATTTAAAATAACCCGTTTAAAATAACCCAGAATTGATAGAAATAGAACTGAATTAAAGACAAAAATATTGAGAGAAATATTCATTCTGTATTTCACACATTAAAAAAGTTAAGTAAGATACAAAAAAACCCAAATCAAAATTTTAGAGATTAAAATGAAAATGTCTGAGGTGAAAAATACATTGACTAAGATTAATGGCTGATTAGACATTCCAGGAAAAAAGATTACAGAAATAAAATATATAGGCAAGAGCAATTATCCAAAACGAAACATAGGAAGAAAAAATAATTAAAAGAAATAAACAGAACAGCAGTGGGCTGTGAGACAACTACAACAGCCTAACACCTGCAGTTGGAGTCCACGAGGATGGGAGAGAGAGAGATCAGATACATTATTTAAAGAAAAGCTAAATGTTTTCCAAATTTGAGGAAAAGTATATGTCCACATATCTAAGTAACTAATAAACTCAAAACACAGGAAAGAAGAAGAAAATTACACCAAGGCACACCATAATCAAATTGTAGGAAACAAATTATAAGAGAAAAATCATAAAAGCAATTACAGAAAAAGAATCATGGACAGAGGGAAAAATAAGAATAACTGTAGATTTCCATCAGAAACAATATAAACGAGAAGGTGGAACAACACTTTTAAAGTACTGAAAGCAAAAATCTGCCAACCTAGAATTCTTACATTGAGTAAACATACTTTTCAAAATGAAGAACTAAAGACATTTTCATACATTAAAAATGGAAGGTATTCATCAGAAGCAGATGAACATGATGAGAAACATTAAATAAAATTCTTACATTGAAGGGAAATAATAAATATATATCTGGGTCTACACAAAGGGATTAAGAGTACCAAAAATAACTGAGTAAATATTTTAAAAATTTCTTTATTATTTAAATCACTTTAAAAAGATAACTGGCCGGGCGCGGTGGCTCACGCTTGTAATCCCAGCACTTTGGGGGTGGATCATGAGGTCAGGAGATCAAGACCACGATGAAACCCCATCTCTACTAAAAATACAAAAAATTAGCCTGGCGTGGTGGCGGGCGCCTGTAGTCCCAGCTACTCGGAGAGGCTGAGGCAGGAGAATGTCATGAACCCGGGAGGTGGAGCTTGCAGTGAGCCGAGATAGCGCCACTGCACTCCAGCCTGGGCGACAGAGCGAGACTGCGTCTCAAAAAATAAATAAATAAATAAAATAAAATAAAAAAATAAAAAGATAACTGACTATTAAAAGCAAGAATACAATATATTGTAGAGTTTACAATGTGTAAAAGTAAAATATATGACAATGAAGCCTAGGAGGGGAGACATACAAGTACACTGTTGTAAGGTTCTCATTCTATATGCGAAGTGGTATAATATCATGTGAAGTAGACTATGATAACTTAAAGGTGTGTGATACAAACCCAAACCAACCACTAACATAGCAAAACAGAAAGTTATAGCTGATAGCTTACAAAGAAAGAAATTATTAAAAATACTGAATAATTAAAAAGGAGAAAAAAAGAATAATGGGAAGAAAACGTAAGTAGAGTAAATTAAGGAAACAAAAAACAAGATAAATGTAAACGCAATTGTATCAATAATTTCTCTAAATATAAATGGCCTAAATACCTCAAATAAATGTGCCACTTAATATACCCAGGTTCTCAAATTTTCATTTGTTCAAAACAAACCTATGAAGAGACTGCTGCTATCATGACATTTTACAGATGTTCAGTGAAATTGTATTATTTCCTTTGTTTTTGTTTGAGGTAACTAGCAAACCTAGACCCTAAGAATCAGAATAACTGCCTCCTATAGGGGAAATGCTTTATATGTCTAAGACTATTACAGTCAGCTTCTACGATCATGTCATAAATATTATCACAGGAAAAGTGTATATTTATTCACACTGATAAATGTACGCCCTATGGAAACTATGTCTTATTGGTTTATATATTTGTGATAATTTTAAAATTATGCTGCCAAATCTCTAATTCTAAATTTGTTGTCTACACAGTCCATTTGTTTTCTTGAATCAAGTTTTCCCCACTGAATGCAGTTTCTCCAATAAACGTGGCCATAGTGATTAGTATAATCACAGACAATATACTCAGAGAAATTTCCCACTTAATGTGAGAATAATTAATCAGTGTCTACATTATCCTTACCACATCTTGCTCATGTGTAAGTGCGTTCATTCATGTTCTTTGGCTTACAAATTGAAGATTAGCTGGCAAATGGAATTGAGTTAAAAATGTGACTTAGGCAGGTAACAAATAAGCAGATGTTTAATTGGGGATGTAAAGTGTGAGGTCAAAGGCATCAGGCAAGGTATAAACAAAAATTGTGATCTTAGTACCAACTCTGCAAAACATTATCCTTTAAAGTAGAAAACTGATGTTACATTGAGACCTGGTATGTGGTAAGCACTGTTTATTCATAGCCTCTTTTAATCCTCACAGAGTAAGATACTTCTGAAATCTTAATTGGTGAGGTTTCTACTCACAGCATTCCTTTCTATCTTCTGGCCACCTCCTCACTGAGCCAGTCATTTCAGTGTTCACTACTCATAGAAAGGATAACACATAAGATCACAGAAACAAAGGATGATTCTTGACTTTTGGATTTCAAACATAGGGCTCAAGGACATGTGGAAACTTATGCAATTTAACTATATTAGGTAAAAATGATGAAGGAGAGATAATCTGCCCATTCAGGGACTCTAAAGGAGGTGAGGAGATGAGAAAAGATGCAAGGGATATAAAGAGAAAAATAGAGATTGGTCTGGATTAGGATGAGAGCAGACTTACAGGAAGCTTGTGGAAAGGAGAAAAGTCACCATCCAGGGGTCACTTCACTTCACTTTAAGGCACACCATTCAGCACCAGTACCAAGAAGCTCCATAAGAGAAGAATCAGTGTTCACAAACTGTCTAGGCTCCATCTGGATAAGTACACTCACCACCAGGACATAAGAAATACATAAATTTTCATTTCTAGTGGCTTTCACTGAGGACTTCACTTTGATGGTAGTCAATGTCATACCAGCTGACTATTTAGAGAGTTGTTTTCCTATACTTTGCCTGATAGATCCCTGCCTAATTTCACTGCCACCTTTTCGCCAGCAAAGTAGACCTTTACTTCTTTGGTTTCTGGACTTGAGGAAGGCTCCTACATTTGTACTTGAGTGAGACTTAATGAGTCAGTTTGAGATTTCTCCTCAGCCAAGTTAGAGGTAAAACACAACACTATTATAGTCAAAACAGCCAACTGGGTAACTGTTGTAATTCTTACAACACATAGAATAAAACCAGGATTCAGAAGAGTTAATTTGTTCTAGTTCAGTTCTATACCCTCTTTTTTACTATACCTGTTAGTTTTGATTTTAATGACAGAAAATATCAAATAATTAATCTTTTATGGGAAGAAATTTGCTCAATTGCCAGGTTTTGTTTTTATTTTTGTTTTTGAGACAGAGCCTCGCTCTGTCACCCAGGCTGGAGTGCAGTGGCAAGATCTCAGCTCACTGCAAGCTCTGCCTCCCAGGTTCACACCATTCTCCTACCTCAGCCTCCCAAGTAGCTGGGACTACAGGCACTCACCACCACACCCAGCTAATTTTTTGTATTGTTAGTAGAGATGGGGTTTCACCGTGTTAGCCAGGATGGTCTCGATCTCCTGACCTCGTGATCAGCCCGCCTTGGCCTCCCAAAGTGCTGGGATTACAGGTGTGAGCCACCGTGCCCGACCGCCAGGTTTTAAGTATCTCCTAAGTTTCTGAATTATAAAATAAACAAACTAAACTTCTAAGTAATTCATGGAAAAAAGAATAAGCAAAATTGTTTATAAAAATATTTAGGACAATATGAAGAATTAGTAGAGAGACCCTATACATTCTATATCATAAAATAATAAAATAAACATTATGCCAAAGTCTTTGAAATTCCAATTAATAAGAAAATTTTATAGAGCAAAATAATTTTCAAATTCCATTCAATAATAGATTAGACCAACGACTGAAAATTTTGTCCTATAAAGAGCCAGATACTAAACACTTTACTATTACAGGCCATAGTCTCTGCCCCAACTACTCAACTTTGCTACTGTAGTATGGAAACAGCCATAGACAATATTTTAAAAAAATGAGTGTGGCTTTTTCCCACTACACTTTATAGCAAAACCTTGTAGTGGGCTAGATTTGGTTTTTAGGCTTTTAGGCCCTAATTTGACAATCTCTTGATTAGAAAATAGCTGTTATAAATATACTCAAAGATATAAATACATAATAAACTCTATTTCCAGGTCATTTTAAAAGTGAGTTTGCCAAATCCTGAAAGAATGGATAACCTCAGATGCAACTATTCCCAAGTAAAGAAAAAACCTGTACGATTCAAAATTATTTTATGTTAATACAAACTTTACATCAAAGCTAGATAAAGTACCATGAGATTGGGTGATTCTAGACCAATTTCTCTTAGGAATAAAATGTCGTAAGTAATTAGTAAACCAAATCCAGCCATATATTTCAAAAAGAACATAGCACAACCAAATTGAGTTTACAGAGATTAAAATAGGGAAATCATATGAACATATTAAAAATGCAAAAAAGAATCAAATATAACATTTGGATGTGATAAAAACTCTTAGCAAAGTATGAATAGAATGTAAATACCTTATGCAGTAAAAAATACGGACCAAGACCCCACAAAAATTCTAGAGTCAAAGATCAAACTATGAAAGTATTCCCATGAAAATAAGAGACGAGAGAAACATAGTGAGTACTACTTCAACATTTTACTAGAAGGGCTGGGTAACACAACGAGACAAGATGAGTTAGATAAAGATCAGAAGGAAAGAACCCAAATTATCATTATATCTCAAATATGTGTGTCTTCAAAAATAATTCAAGAGAATTTATAGACAAATATGGAAAATGAAAAGAGAGTTCAGCAGGTTTGCATGATATAAACCCAATCTTCAAAACTGAATAGCACTTTTTAATATCAGAAACAACTAACTTGAAAACGTTATAATACTTTTCAAAAAGCATTCCATTCATAATGACCACTAAATACTATGAGGATTCTTGGAATAAATATAAAAGTTAGTAAAGGAAAAATTTGAGACAATATTATAAAACTTCACTGAAGAATAAAAATAAAAATGGCATAAATAAGTAGAGAATAATTCAGTGCTTATGATAAAATAAGGCAATATTTTTAAATTGTTGCCCTATTCACATACATACAGGCCAAATTAATCTGAATGTATGGTTTAATGGTATTAGGTATTCATGTAATACATTCGTAAGTAAATTTGCAATTGTTTTTTTAAATCATCCAAAACAGTATTATTGGTTTCAGTAAAATCCCTTGTACCATGTAATCAGTACCAGGGCATAACTCTTCTAATATCGGTCAGATTTTTCAAATGCTTAATACATTCATAAAACATAAAGCACACATTGACATAAGCATTTATTATTTTTTCAATTATAAAACAAAATATGCTTATTGTAAAATACACAAAAAAAATTTTGAAAATACATAAAAGTGCAAGCAAGAAGAAAAAAAGTCACCCATTATTTTGCCATCCCTATAAGCAGTACATATATTTTTAGTTTATATTTTTTTTATTTTTATAGATACATTTATTTTATTGATTTTTATATTTCTTAGATAAATGTTTTCAGATGCTACCCTACATTAAAATGGATAATCCAGAGGTGTTAAAATATGTATTTCTGTAACAAAGCATAAGTCTACTGAGCAGCCTATAAAGTGTGACTTAATGAATCCACAGGGCAAAGTCAGTAGCGAGGTGCACTCTGGGGACACCTGCACAGCAAAGTCAGAATATGCAGGTATTTTTAAAATACTTTGTTCTAATTTCATTCTTACTAGCAGCTCTCTGCTTGCAAATATTTTTACTCAAAAACAGTTTGAAGTAAACATGTATTGCTTTGACACACAGCTAATTTTAAATTCATTATTTTTTGTTTTTGCCAGTTACAAATCATTTTCTGTTGTCATATTATTTCAACAGAAAAGGGCAAATCCTATTTCTTTTTTCTTGAAAACAAGTGACTAAGCCTCCATTCAATGACACACCCATGAGAAATGTTTTGCAATAAATAACAGCTCAAGGGAACTAAAATCCCCAAGTAGAATTCAGAAACAGCACTGTTGTCTTGTGCTAAATAACACATTTGGCATGTTGTGAAAACACCAGAACTATGCATACTATATGATCATGGTTCTCAGTTTTATTTCACTTGATCAATTTATTGTGTGTTATGAGGCATCAAAAGTAATTTATGTTTATGTACTTTGATAAATTGTGGAAAAACCACTGGTGCTCATCAAGTATCTACATACTCCTTATGTTTCCCTAGCCACAAAGCTTCTAGGTGGGGTCACACAATCAACTTTTGCAATGGAACATCAAAAGAAGGAATGTAGGATGTGTCACTTGTTACTGAAGCAGTTAAGAATGAGTATTTTCCATCCTCCCTCTTTCTTCACAATTAGAAACCAAGTACACATAGGTCACAAAGTTCTAAAAGGAAACAGCCTAAGTTCTTAATTCTTGAAAGATAATTGTGCCGCAGAACCTCCTGTTCTTCATGAAGAAATAAATAATATTTTTGATGAGCCAATAAAAGATAGGTATTTCTTTCTTACTACAGTGTAGTCTAGTTGGATCATTTGGCATTGTCGTATTGTTTTGTAGTAGTTCAAATGTGTGTGTGCGTAGGAGAATGCATATGCAAACTGAGTAACCAGAGGAAAAGATTGTGCCCATTACCAATTTATCTCCTCTCAGCTCCAAATTCACTCCCTGGTGCTGGCCCTGACATAATGACCTAGACTCTAAACATTTCTTCTTAACAGCAAGAATCATGTTATTTTTCATCAATAGAGGGCGGAGAGAGATATTACATGAGAAAGGGACTGCAATTCCTGGTTCTGGAGTGCTCCACTAGTGAAGAGAGAGAGAGAGAGAGACAGAGAGACAGACAGAGAGAGAATGTGTGTGTCCACATCCAGGGTCATCCTATCCCAGCTGCACACCCAGAATGTACTGTCCCTCAGCAACTTTGCAGCAGCCCAGGTTGGGGCCTGGTGACTATCACCAACTCCATTCCAGTATCTCAGTGAGCACTCACCCAGCACAACACAACTTCAGGAAGCCTGTGTTGGAAGAGTTGTTTCCTGCAGGCCTCCCAACCTTACACACCAGGCCTCATGCCATTGCCAGCTATTGGGCTCCTAACACTTGATTCCTTTATGCCTGCCTGCCAGCCGGTCTCCATTCGACTGCACCTAAGGCTGTTTCCTGCTTTCATGACAACTTTGAACCAGCACTGGCCTATAGGCTAACTTGGCTCACCTACTCTGACTGGTAGGTGAACTTTCCTACCAGTCAGTAGATTAAAACTGTACCTTCTCCATTGAGGTCTGAATCCCAGTTGCTGGAAGTGGTGGTGGTAGGGCAGTTCTAAGTTGTCCTTTCTTATGTAGTCTCATCCAGCTGTACAAAGCCCTTCAGAGTTCTCTTTACATCTTTAATGTTACTCCCCAATATAGTTCAATAATTGGCATATTAAACCTTCCCTCATCAAATTATTATGCAGTTTTTATCTGTCTTGTGATTGGCCCTAAACTAAAACACTAGCCTAACCTAACTAATGAGCAAGTTATAGTAGGGAGATTTCAAATCAGAAGAATAAACCCTAGGAATAATTTAGATTACATGCTATAGAATACATTGTAGATTATTATACTTAAGCGCAAACAATTCTCTTAAATTCCAAATTGAAAATAATTTTGTATTAAAAGAAAATACACGTGGGAGTCAAAATGGGCTACAGATTGAATTTGTGTCAAGGTAAGGGCATTATAGCTATCACCTTGTGAGCTATTTGGGGACGGTCTCAACGTGAGATGTTTTTGTACAAAATAATAAAATATAAATTCAATTAATTTTGATAGTTAAGATTATGAATCTCTCCCTCTATATATATAATTATAATTAAATTTTAGAACTACCATAGACAATAGTTTTATTATTATTATTTTCTTGATAAAACAACCTCAGAAAAGTTAATTTTAAGCCTGAGGTCACACAGCTTTAATCTAGCATACAGTCAAGAAAATGGAGAGATAGCTATGTTAAATAATTTTCCCATGTTACTGCCAGTAAGCGTCAGAGAGAGAGAGAGAGAGAGAGAGAGAGAGAGACTCCTACTCCAGAGCCTTAATTCTTAACCTTTAAGTTACATTACATCCTGTAGCAGTCCCAAAGGAATTGTTAATCAGTCCGGCTCGGTGGCTTATGCCTGTAATCCCAGCACTTTGGGAGGCCGAGGTGGGCGGATCACCTAAGGTGGAGCTCGAGACCAGCCTGACCAACATGGAGAAACCCCATCTCTACCAAAAATACAAAATTAGCTGGGTGTGGTGGCACATGCCTGTAATCCCAGCTACTCAGGAGGTTGAGGCAAAAGAATCGCATGAACCTGGGAGGTGGAGGTTGCGGTGAGCCAAGATCATGCCATTGCACTGCAGCCTGGGCAACAGAGCGAGACTCCGTCTCAAAACAAAAACAAAACAAAACAAAACAAAACAAAACAAAACAAAACCAGAAGGCAGAGGAAGGTCTTTAAATGAATGATATCTTTGACGATTAATTTTATATATCAACTTGAGTATGCCATGGGGTGATGAAATATTTGGTCAAACAGTATTCTGGGTGTTTTTGTGAGGGTGTTTTTGGATAAAATTAACATTTAAATCAATACACCGAGAAAAGCTCTCCATAATGTGGATGGGCCTTATTCAATCAGTGAAGGTCTGAATAAAACAAAATGGCTGACTCTCCTTTGAGTAAGAGAGAAAGTTCTCCTGTCTGACATCCTTCAAACTGAATAATCGGCTCTTGTTTTTACAGCAGTTTCTGGCTATTGGACTTAAACTGGGGCAATAACTCTGTATATTTTGTGCACACATGCTCTCTCTCTCTTTATATATAAACAAATATGTATTTTAAAAGTTTATATATATAACCTTTTTAATATATGTTTTGTTTCTCTAGAGAACCCTGCCTTATAATACAGTATCCAAGGTAGTTATATTTTAATGAAGCACAATATCCAATAAATATTTAAGAATTAATCATCCCTCCAAAAATGGCAAATAGAAGAAAGCAAGCAAAAAAAAAAAAAAGGAAGGCAGGAAGGAAGGGAGGGAGGGAAGAGGAGGGAAGGAAAGAAGGAGAGAGAGACTGATATAAAAAAATAAAAAATAAACAGGATATACATGAGAAGTGTTAGGTAAAGGGTCAGCAGGAATGATTGTGAGGAACAAGTGCATGGCAAAAGGAGATGAAAATATAACACTTTCTGTATGTATTATTTTCTGGAGTTTGTCCACAGAAAGTTAAAACTGCAAACCCTCTTTCTTACTAAAACTGAGAGATAAACTGCAGTAGAATAGGAGATGCGACCAATGTATTTTTCTCTGTGCCTTTACACAGTCTTAAATACACACGTTAAGTCTAGAGTCACAAGCATTACTCAAGACCAATTTTCAGCATCAAATTTGGTGTATCTATGCCAGAAAATATACCAGGCATTTATTCAATAGCTTTGCAAGCCCCTTTCCCCAGTGAATCTACCCCATGAATATCAAAGCAGCATTAATCTCATATCAAAGACAGAGTTTTCTTGTTTATATAGGAAATGCCAATATGCTGATATCAAAAATAAACGATTCATAGACAAACTAGGCTCAGAGATGCAGCTAAGTCAATAAAGAAGAACACTTCCATTTGCTCTATTTTAATTTTACTTTCAGGCAATCCCTAGCTATGCTGTGCCATCTTTTAGAAATTTTCCAATTCCGAGTAAGAAATGAAAGTGTTTTAATTTAAAAACAATTATAATGTAGAATGTATATTAATCTCTAGTGTCTTTGTTATGATGTATTGGTCTATATAATTAAGAAAGTGTAAATATTATAAAATTCAGTTTACAAAAATATTTGAGATTTTCCATTTTCTACTAAACTGATGAGAGCTTTTTTTTTTTGAGCCACTAATTTTTGGGATGGTGTATATGCAACAAAAGTTAACTGATATATTTATCCCATACTTTCATTATGTTATCTCATAAAATATTAGAATATGTTTAGAATATTAGAATAATGATATTCATTCACATTAAAACCCAAGTTTTGATTTAGTTGACTAAGAAGATTTAGAAATCAAAAACATGTTAATGTTTTGGAACAAACGCAGTCAACTCTGTACATAAATATACCCAGATGGTGTCATAAATATCTATGCTGTTTGCTTGTTTTTTTATGAACTAGCCTAAGAGGATATTCTGTTTTTAACAGTAATACTAAAATGTATTGTAGCCCCTGTTAGAAACTATGCTGAAGACTTTATAAGCCGTGCCTCAATTTTAACTTACAGTAACCTACAACATGTAATTAGTATCGTCATCTCTCTTTTTTTACCAATAAGAAAACTGAGTCTTGAAGGATTTATTTTTCCCAAAGTTTATCTAAGAAGCAGAAATGAAATTAAATAGTTTCTGACTCTAGATCCTGAGTGTTTAATCATAAAATATGCTGCCTATAATTTTCTAGAAACGTAAGGAAGCAGTGGCATTGTATATGATTCCAAAGTGGTTTTCTTCCATTAGAATTCAACTGGAGATAATAAATGTGAAAAAGATGTAAAGTTAATGCACCCAATTTGAACTTAAACAAATTTACTAATTCTCAGTCAACTCAGTTAACAACCCACCATATAAATTTATTGTTGTGATGTTACCATAATAAAAGTAAATTTAAACAATAAAATGTAGATATACGTAAAAATAAATATTACTCATTATGCAATTAACTAGCTTTCACAAAGGTAATGGGTATACAATGGTATTATATGAAAGTGGAAAATACAGATTCATGCTATGTAAGAGTACAAAAAAGTAGTCAAGACATTGAATGGAAGTTATGTTTACAAATTGTAAACGATCATATATTATTGCATAATCCTATATCTACAGGTCTAACATTTAAAATATTCAGAAAACTGAAAATCTGGTAAATTGGGTACCTTCTGGGCAAGAAAATCTGGATTGAAGTGATGTGAAGTGATTTCTAGTCTTGATTTATGCCACTTAGTGTGATTATATACTTTATTGAAGAAATATTTTTGATTGCATGGCTCTGCCCCAAGTCCTGCTGGGATTGTTAGGTAACATAGAATATATTTACTGTATAAATTTTCTAAAGCTCAAAAAATCTTAACTCTAAAACAACATAAATACAAAAATGTTGGATAAGTGATTGTGGTCCCAAAGTATGATTTGAGCCTGAAATTAAGGCAATATATCTTTGTTCCTCATGCTTATAATAGACTAAATCAGTCATTTTCATTTTAGTATGAACAAGCGATCAAATAAAAAGCATGAAAGCATATTTTCATAAAGAGAAGAGAAAGGACAAAAAGAAGCTGAAGCCATTTTCCTTAATTCCACCATAGTTGCTTTTAAAATATAAATATGTCCACACAGAAAAATGAAATATGGCTTCAGAATAGAATATTAAATTTATAAATTCTGGTAACATAAGAGAAAATATGGACTTTCTTTTTGGGGGCCGGGGGTGGACTGGCATCAAAGAAGCTTGAAACTCACCACTTTTTCTTAACAAGTAAAAAGATAAAAAAAAAATGAAAAATCAAGAACTCTTCTTAGATCTATATGAGAAGGGAGGTCCCAGGGCAAATTGTTGTACCCAAAATTGGAGAGATCAACAGGCAATCACAGAGATCACAATTTACTGCAACAGAAACCCATGAGCAAGAACAAGTGTCAGGATAGTGAAACCTAAACTGTAATTGATAAGTTGCTGGAGGCTTGATGGGGCCAACTCTGAGGGTTAAAATCTCCAGGGGAACACAATCATAGGGAGAGCCCCATACTTTTGTGAATGTTGCCTCCTGGTGTTCTACCAGGTCCTCACAGTGAATACTAGAGAAAATTCTCCTTGTGTTGCTGGCAGGTGGAGAAGCAAGGGAACCATTTTGAAATAAATCAGACCATTCGGTTCTCTTAACAAAGTCCACCCTCAGGAAAAACTATTTTACTGGAGCTTAACCTGCTGTAATTTTATCAGAGCCAAACTGACCTGGGAGGAAGAGGAATAGTCAGCTCCAGCTCACTTTAGCCATCCTGTCCCAAGGGTTGGGGAGAAGTAGACTGGGAAGCATGTATAAAATTTAGTCCAGAGGCACAAGCTCACTAAAAGATAGATAGTTAATCATAAGACTATAGAACACTTCCTCTTCCCCATACATTACCTCTACATTATTAAAAGATTGTTTATAGCAGCCTCTTCGGCACAGTACATATGGCTGGCTTTTAAGAAGACATTACAAGATATACTAAAAGGCCAAAACACAGTTTGAAGAGACACAGCAATCATCACAATGAGACTCAGATATGCCAGAAATGTTGGAATTACTGGACTAGAAATTTAAACAAATATGATTAATATGCAAGGAGTCCTAACGATTAAACTAGACAGTATGTAAAAACAGATGAGCAATTTAAGCAGAGAGATGAAAATTCTTAGAAAGAACCAAAAGGAAACACTAGAGATCAAAAATGCCTTTTATAGGCTTTTTAATAGACTGAACAAGACAAAGGAAAGATTTTCTGAGCTTGAGAATATCTCAAACAAAACTACAAAACTGAAAAGCTAAGAGAAAACGGACTTACAAAAATAGAATATCGAAGAATTGTGGGACAGCTACAAAAGATGTGACATATGAATGAAGGGATTAGCAGAAGAAGAAGAAAGAGAGAAAGGAATCGAAGAAATATTTGCAACAGTAATGAATGAGCATTTCCTCAAATTAATGTCAAGCACCAAACCGCAGATGCAGAAAGTTCACAAAATACCAAGAAGGGTAAATGGCAGAAAGACTACATCTAGACATATTATTTTCAAACTATAGGAAATAAAAGATACAAACAAATTCTCAAAGCAGCCAGAGGAACTTTTACCAAGATAGACCACAAAACACACATTAGTAAATTCTAAAGACTATAGATTATACAGTATCTGCTCTCGGACCACAGTGGAAGTAAGCTAGAAATCAATAACAGAAAGATAGCTGGAAAATCCCAAAATATTTAGAGATTAAACAATGTACTTTTAAATAACACATAGTTCGAAGAAGAAATTATAAAAGAATTTCAAAAATATTTTTAACTAAATAAAAATGAAAATAAACATAAAAATTTGTGGGATACAGTGAGAGCAGTACTTAGAGGGAAATTTATGCTATTAAATGTATATATTAGAAAAAAAGAAAGATCTGAAATCAGTCATCTAAGCGTGATGCAAGGAACCATAGCTCTATCTTTCAAAGTGAGAAGTAAACATATATGACTAAATTTGATAAATGAAGAAAATCTATATTATTTAGAGTTAAAAAGCTAATTCTAATAAAAAAGGAAGAGCCAAAATTGTTCAATCAAAATAATTGCTTCTGAACAATAGCACTAAGAAAGAGGAAGCAGCTCAGAGACTGATTTTAATAACTTTGAAAAAAATTTAAGAAATAGAAAATAAATAAAGCAAAAATTTGTTCATGATAGTTGATTGAAATAAAACATTGGCTATAAAGTAAGAGGGCAGTGGTTACTTTAAGTCAGGTGGTCTGAAAGTGACCTGACTTATGAGAGCGGGGCAGCCATGAGAAAATTGGAGTCAATGTGCTCCAGGCAGAGAGCGCTCCCAGTCTCGAGCTGCTGAGTGGAAGCCAGCTTGTCATGTTGAGGGAAGAGAAAGGACACTTTGGCTAGCCAAAAGATGCACAGGGAGGTGAGCAAGGGCCAATCATATAGTCCCTTACAGGTTATGGGATAAAGTTTGGATCATATTTAAATTAAAATGGAGAAACACCAAGGGGTTTAAAGTAATGAAGAGATATGTTCTGCTTTTAATTTAAAGAGGCGATACTGGCTAGTCTGTAGAAGGTAGACTGGTGGAGGTAAAAATAAAGGCAAGAAGATAGTTAGGGTGCTCCTACCACAGGTTGGAGAGAGGTAATGGTGATTTGATGCACAGTGTTTAATGTTTGTGACATATCTTTGGAGATAAATAAGGTTTATTCATGGATTATGCACGAAGTGTGAACAAAAGTGGGGAAACACTGGAGACTCCCCACAGCAGGGTGATGGTGGTGACTTCAACGGCTCTGTGACAGACAGTGGTGGAGGTTTTTCCTTGAAGCAGAAATCCAGAGTTCTCTTTTGTGCATCTTCAGTTTGAGATGCCCATTAGAAACTCACATGCAGATCCTATATGTGGAATTTGACATGAATTTGTAGTTATAAAAAGGGTTCAACTGCTGAAACATATTTGATAATCATCAGAATGCAGGTAATACTTAAAGCCAGAAGAGCCTCATCTTAAAAAAAAAGAGGGTCTATAATAAAAATAGCGAATTTTATTTTGTGGTTATGATATGCCTAACACTCACCTAAAGGCTTTTTACATGTTATGTTTGGAGGTCCCAAGACCACCTCTGGGTTTGATGATTTGCTAGGGCTGAAATAACTCAGTATGTAATCACCCTCATGGCTATGATTCATTACAGGAAAAGTATGGGAAGCAAAATCAGCAAAGGGAAATGGCACATGGGGCATTTTCTGAGGGAAACCAGACACAGTGTCCTCTCCCAGTGGAGTGATGTAGAATATGCTTAAAAACCCCAGCAATTAGTTGGGATAACACAGGAAGCATTGCCAACCAGGTAAGGTAGTTAGAGACTCAGATTTACTGGAGGCCAATCACACAGGCAGCCTCTGTCTGGTACACACAAATATTCCAGAATTCCAGAAGTGAAACAGGTGGTCAACACAAACTATATTGTTTTCATAAATAGTTATGGTGAGCTACTCTGATCAGTTAGCCGTGTGGAAATACTCCCCAAATCCAAGTTCCCAGATGCCAACTCAGGGCCAAACTTGTGAGCACGTCTGTCTAAGGATAAGCAGTCAGGCCTTCTCTTTTGAGTCTCTTTGGGATACGTATCTTAGACTACTTAAGACTCCAACAAGCTTTTCTGATAGGTCTTATTACTATCTTTATTTTACCAACAAGTGAACCATGGGAGATGCACACTCATTTTATAAGGCAAAAGGTTGGAAACTAAACCAAGGTTTGGCTCTTGTGTGATTGCTCTTAGGTACTCATAAAGGAGCTTCTCTCAATAGAGAACAGAAAATGGCAGGCGAGGAGGGTTGATGGACTGAGCTTCGGGAATCTCAACATTTACATGTCTAAGAGACTAAGGAGGACAAACCAGTGAAATATATAGAAAACCAGGAGACCATGCAGGTCTATCTCAGGACTGACAGTGGGGTTCAGAAAATGGGCTATTTGCAATTGACATACTGGAGAGGGTGCAGCTATTGTGGATAACAAGGTTAAGTACATGTCCTCATTTTAATTTTCCTGCTTCACCTCCTACCCTGATCTAGTACACTCTACCTCTGATCACATGGGCCACATGCTTTTCCTCTTCTTACTACAGCTGATATTTGTTTACAAACACTTCTCCTGTTATTTGAAATGTTATCCCCTTACTTTCCAAATAGTAATTTCTAGCCATCTATCAAAGGCTGTCTCTAATAGAAACTTATTTAGAAAATCTTGCTGCTTCTTCCAGAGTTATCTACTTTCTCGTGGAAAATGTTGTCTTCGTGTTTCTGTTACAAATTCTCTTCTTAGTTTCCTTTTATGTGCTTACTTCTCACCATTTACTTTCAGCCTGGCAGGTGCTGAAGGCAGGATCTGCACCTTGTTCTATATAGTACTCTCAGAGGCTGGTGCAGTGTCCAGAACAGCAAATGTTCAATAAAGGCTGGAGGGAAAAGGGAAGGGAGGGAGAAAGGGGGCAAAAAGGAAGAAAAGAAGGCAGGCAGGAAGGTAGACAGCAAGGCAGGAAAGAAGGAGGGAAGGGGATAAAAAAGGAAGGAAGGACAAATGGACTGAGGTAGTGCTATTGAGGAGCAGTAAGGTGAAGGAGAAAAGGCGTGCTGGGGTGTGTGTATGTAAACATTTTCTGTAACTCAAGGCACCCAAAGTTTTCTCAGATTGGAAAACTTTAAATACTAGGGATGTGTAGATTGAATTTGTATTCACCTTGCTGGTTGCTACAATTTGAACACTTGCCCATCTGAAATTCATATTGAAATTTAATCCTCAATGTAACAGTATTAAGAGGTGGGGCCTTTAATAGGTGATTGGGCCCTGAGGACTCCACTCTCATAAACAGACTGATCTATTCATAGGTTAATGGATTAATGGGTTATCTTGGGAGTAGGTTGGTTAAGAGTGGGTCTGCTATAAAAGTCAGTTTGGCTCTCGGTGTGTCTCTCTTGCCCTATGATGCCTTTTGCCTTGTCATGATGCAGCAGGAGACCCTCACCAGAAGCCAACCTGCTGTAGACTCTCAACCTGGGACTTCCAGGTCCCCAGAACTCTAAGGAATACATTTCTTTTCTTTATAAAATACCCAGTCTCAGGTATTCTGTTACAACAACATAAAAGAAACTAATACAGCGGTGTTATACAAACAAATCTATAAATGTTACTTTTCATGTATACACAAGCACCTGGGAGCTATAGATTGAAGTCTCCTCGGCATTGTTTTCCTTCCACTGGAATCCCTCTTGGACTAGGTATAATGCAAAATCTCCTTAGAAGAGAGTGAGAGGAACATTTTAAAGAAACAGTACATTCTTACCTAGTGTAAATGAATTTATCAGGTCTTTTTACAGGGATACCCCCCTTTTTTTAAACTTCGGGTTAAAGGAGAAAATATGAGGATACTGGGAATCTAAAAATAGCCAGAAAAAAAAAGAAGAAATTATCTACAACCAGGAGGTAAGAGATTAGAGAAATTAAATTGTGTACTTTACAATTTTACCTGGAACTAGTTCAGATTGAAACATCCCATCTTCTGAAATACAACCAAAAAATCCTATGTAGAGAATCCAAAGGTGGCATGGATTCTGTTTCCAAAGAGGTTTAGAAATTGGTAGAGAAAATTCCATTTATATATTTTAGTTAACCACACTGGACAGGGAAATGTTGGATAAAGGCTCAGTATAAAACTGGTCAGCCTCAAAATTCTCATTTGAAACCTCATGCAACTCTGGGTGAGTATTAGGGTCTTTCCAGAAAACATGAACTATTAGGCCTTGGAAGGAAGGTACTCTTCTATTTTACCTGTGTAGTGTGTGTATTAGTCAGAGTTCTCTAGAGGGACAGAACTAATAGGAGATATAGATATATATATATATATACACCTATATATAGGGTAGTTTATTAAGTATTAACTCACAGAATCACAAGGTTCCACAATAGGCTGTCTGCAAGCTGAGGAGTAAGGAGAGCCAGTCTGAGTCCCAAAACTGAAGAACCTGGAGTCTGATGTTCGAAGGCAGGAAGCATCCAGCATGGGAGAAAGATGTGGGATGGGAGGCTAGGCCAGTCTAGTCTTTTCACGTTTTGCTGCCTGCTTTATATTCTAGCTGCTGCACTGGCAGCTCTTTAGATGGTACCCACCCAGATTAAGGGTGGGTCTGCCTTTCCCAGCCTACTGATGCAAATGTTAATCTCCTTTGGCAACACCCTCACAGACACACCCAGGATCAATACTTTGTATCCTTCAATCCAATCAAGTTGACAGTATTAACCATCACTGTGTGGTATGTATTAAGGAATCTTTCTCAGATGGGGCTAAATTTGATGACATGTAAAGATGGCAGGGCTACCTAACCTTAGCTTCACAGTTCTCCCATGCTCAGATGTTCCCTTCCTTCCCTGCAAAGTGCAGCCTCCTCTGAGGCTACCGGGTTTTCTTGTAAACACATTTGCTACAGCTGCACCCTGTTTCTCCACCATTAAAAGGGGAGCAATGAAGAGTTTATTAGATAAAGCACTTACTAAATTAACTTTGGCCAAAAGTGGCCCTGTACATAGTGAACTGTACCCTAGCTTGATGTGTAAACAAGTTGCAACCTAACCTAGAAGTATACACCTTCTTAATCAAGCAGCTGAGTTCCAGGAAAGCTGCCAAATTATGCCCAAATAAGGCAAATGACTGACTGTACCAATCAGGTAATCGCTGTCTCTCATTTTCTGTTTTCTGGCTATAAACATAGCTTAACACATTGGAGGTGGGGGGCATTTCTGAATCATCGTGGGTCTTAGGTGGTGCCCAGTTCTTGAAACTTTACTTGCTTAAATTAACTTTGTTAAATTCAGCCAGTCTTAGGGATTTTTTTTCTTCAAACTGAGCACAATAAATCAATTCTATATGTTTTTGTTACTCCTTTTTTAGACATTCCATTTGTATTGTGAATAAATTGATTTCTACCGAACTGGATTTCCATTAAAGAAAATATGAGAGAAGAAGAGAGAGAAACAAAAAACATTGCATCCTATATAATTCTTTTTCAAATGAGTAGAGACTTAACAGATGGGAAAAGTGTATTCGGAGAAATTAACAGCATTTTAACTGCAAGGACCTGGCAGGTATTGTGGGAGAGTGAAAGGATACTGCCCTCTCTGAGCTACTATATCATGATTCTAACACTGTAGGTGTTTGTATTTCACAGCATCTTTAAACAAGAACAAAATATGCAGTTGCAGAAGACTGTAACAACATTCTGTAAAGGGATCCACACCAAGTGTTATTTCTTCAAGATGATCCCCATTTTAACCCATTTGCAATTGCATTCCTTGTCAGAACTCTCCACTCCTCAACATTGAGGTCAGCTTCCTGAGGCTTCCCCCAACCACCATTTGCAGTGTATCCTCAGACATTTGCCCTGGTACTCTCTGATTTCCTCTTTTATTTTCCTTAGAGTATTTGTCACTATCTAGATCATTTTATTCATTCATTCATTCATTCATTCATTCATTCATTCATGTCCTTGTTTACTGGAGAATGTAAGCTCTCTGAGGTTAGGGCTTTCTCAGTCTATCACTCTTACCACCGGGGAATTATAACATTTTCTCATACTTTGGAAGTGCTAAAAAGAATTTATGTGAAAGCCAGAATGAAGTTTTGACCACTTATAGTGGATTCTGATGCTGCCTCCTGTAATTCCTCAGTAAGAAACTGTTTATGAGCCTTAATCAATTTCCTAAGGACAGTTTGTCAAATCAGAGCCATCTTCTGTGTGGAGTACTTCCTACTGCTCCCACTATTCTAGTGGGTTCTGAATGCCGTTTTTGTGCCCCAGGGCCCTAATCACCCTAAAGTGGTATTTTATTATGTTTATTAAGTGTTTTTAAGTCTGAAAACGGTAGAGTTATATTACAACTCAGTTTCTCTAATGAAGAAACTTGTCTGCTTTATCTGTATGCTTCCTCAATGAGACTAGCTTAAGAATCTTCTGGGAAAAAAAGTCTCTCGTTGTTTTCAGTCACACTGAAATGTAATGCTTGCCAAGCAGTTTATCTGTTTTATAGCAATAGCTTAGGATGTTACTGGTTAATCATTTTGTGTTCAACATCATGTTCACTACACATGCACGTGAAAAAATACCTGACTCATATGTTACAAGCTGTTAGCTCCTGGACTGACCTTCCCCTGAGACTTGTATTCCCACCACCCACTGTTGAGCTGTAAAGTGTTTAAATTTTAGGTCTTTTCCAACCTTTGAAAATGGGGAGCTTGCACATAAAATTCAACATAACAAGCTTCTCTTAAAAATCTAAAGTTCTGGGGGAAATAGGCCTATGTTTCTACATGTTAATGATCTGCTTGGGCTGGTAGTAACTGCTCACTCTGGGTGGTCATGAAGACCCCAGAAGGCCAACTTCTCAACCCTTCCTGTTGCTCCTCCCCAGATGAAACCCAGCGTCAGTCCCTTTCATCATCATAGATCTGTGTTCTTCCAGTTATTTTGACTGCTTGAGCTCTGGAGGATCTAAATTTTGGGTCATGTCCTAAAAAATTTAGTAAAGCTAATATAATTTTATATTTCACTTAAAAAGTCAACTATAACAACACTAAATATTAGTAATATATTTATTGTATTATTCATAAACAAGCCATTTAGAAAAGAAATTGTGGGATAGACTGGTCTCTGCAGAAGACCACCTCCGCAGGGGAAAATATTACTTACATAGGCATAGGAATAGTTTTGCTCAAAAAACAAAATCAGGTTATATTGAATAAAGGCACAGCTTCACTCATAAGAGTTAAAGGAGTAGCATGTTTTCTCCCAATAGATTCAAATTATGGCCTGTTGAAGAAGACTGAGATTGTTTTGAATCCTTACTTTCCTTTTACCCTCTTTGAGACTTTGACAAGTCATTCAAACTCTATGAATATCAGATCTTTCATTTGTGGGTTAGTAACATGTGTATGTACTTCTATGAGAGCCAATAAGGAAAAATGCCAATATATATAAAGTGCTTAGTCATGTATCTAGCCCAAATCCAGATGGTTCTTGATTAGTAATGGTTTGACTTAATTTTTCAAATTTATGTTGGATATATTAGACATAACCCCATGGTAAATCAAGAGACATCTGGACTTAATGATGGTCCCACTTAAGATTTTTCAACTTTGTGATGGCTTTATCAGGGTAGTAAACACATTTTTAACTTATGATACGTTTAACTTATGATAAGTTTATCAGGCTATAGCCCCATCATAAGTATAGGAGCATCTGCAGTCTGTCCTCTGTATTTTAGTCTTCACCATACCCCTGTTTTCTAAATGTCATCCTATTTAGAAAGCATCCAAGTTGATACCAAGATAAAAAGCGAATTTTAAAAAGCCAATTTTATGTATTTAAACTTTTTTTTGGTCTAAAGACAAGGTAATATTGAAACTGATCCAACTGTCCCATAGAACTGATGTTTACTGTTTTTGTTTTTTGTTTTGTTTTGTTTTTGGGGGGGGTTGGGTTTTTGGGTTTTTTGGATAAACACAGAAATTAACCCCTCTGCTCTGAAAGCTGGAAATTTATATTTGTCTTACCTGAGTTCTTCCTCAGGAGAAACCAACCCTCAGGCCCCCCCCAGATAGTATCAAGAAACTGAAATTCACCAGATCACTACATCAGGATGAGATTCCAGACCTATTGTGATTCCTGTTTACCAACTCCTCTTCCTTATCCCTCCCTAATGCCTCTTTTCCCACAGGTACTTACATTTCTTCCCTGCTGTATAAACCTCTAGTTTTAGTCAGTTGAGGAGATGGATTTAAGAATCACAACTCATTTCCTTGGCTGCAACACCTGAATAAAGCTCTCTTCCCTGGGTCAGCGATTGACTTCCTGTGCTGCAAGCAGCAGGACCTAGACCGAGCTCCTAGCATTCAGGTAACAATATCAGTACTGGAATACAAATACGTACAGTCATTTATACCAAATATGTACCAAAAACATACCAAGGTGAAATATTGTTTATGGTTCTCATATTGTTGGATGTCATGAAACAACATTTTTGAAAGATTAAACAGAATTTTTTTCTTTCTGAACAAGAACATTCACACAGTAAAACAAAAAGGTTGTCATTTATTATTATCAACATTTTATATACGAAATGATATTTTAATAACCCCCAAAAGGTAAAAAAGACTCAATCGGAAAATGAGACAGCTTTTTAAGTTCAACCAATTTAACCTAGTGACAAACTTTCCACATGGTTCTAATTATTCTTATTTTTCTATGACTGTAAAAACACTGTTGAAACCTAGAGTCAGACAGTAGATCAGTGTTTGAGAACCATTTGTGCAGGCTACACTTAAAGTTCTTCTTTCAATAGCCAACCCTACTGATGTATATTTAATTTATATTTGGAAAAATTAACTTGACCTAATTAGATGATTATGTCCCTCAAACAATCACACAGTCCTTCACCACTGAGATTAAGTGAATGTTCATAAATTTCTGTGCTTAAAACTAAAACCACAATGAGATACCTTACACCTACAAGGATGGCCGTAACTAAAAAATAAAAAAAAAAATAGATGTTGACATGGATATGGTGAAAACGGAACACTTTTACACTGCTGGTGGGAATGTAAACTAGTACAACCACTATGAAAAACAATATGGATATTCCTAAAAGAACTAAAAGTAGATCTACTATTTGATCCAGCAATCCCACTACTGGGTATCTTCCTAGAGGAAAAGAAGTCATTATATGAAAAATACCCTTGCACACGCATGTTTATAGCAGCACAATTCACAATTGCAAAAATATTGAACCAGCCCAAATGCCCATCAATCAAATGGGTAAAGAAAATTATATATATATACATATGTGTGGGTGTGTATGTGTGTTTCCTTCAGCCAAGGAAATGAGACATCATTCTTAAAATCATCTCCTCAAATGATTAAAATTAGAGGTTTATACAGCAGGGAAGAAATGTAAGTACACACACACACATATATATACACACCATGGAATACTACTCAGACATAAAAGGAGCAAAATCATGTCTCATGTCTTTTGCAGCAATTTGGATGGAGTTAGTGACCATTATTCTAAGTGAAATAACTCAGAAATGGAAAACCAAATACCATATGTTCTAACTTAGAAGTACGAGGTAAGCTATGAGGATGCAGACATATACACAGTGATACAATGAACTTTGGCAACGTGAGGTGGGGGGATGAGAAGTGGGTAAGGGATAAAAGACTACCAGTGTACACTGCTCAGGTGACAGTGCACGAAAATCTCAGAATTCACCACTAAAGAACTCATCCATGTAACCTAAAACCACCTGTACCCCCAAAACTATTGAAATTAAAAAAAATATTCTGTGCTTGATGGGTTGGATGGGGGAAGGAAAGAGATATGGCATGTCTTCCCTCCCAGGTCCTTTCTGGGTTATCTTAATGGGTTATCTTGGGAATGAGGCTTGAGGAAAACACTTTTAAAAAGGGGGCATGATCCGCTGACTTTTTTTTAATGCCTTTTTTTAACTGCTTAGAATAAAATTATGGCTGTGGAGCATATATTATAAGATGCCGAGTCAAAGGCCCCCAAAATCACAAATCCTTAGCCCTGACATGCTTGAGATACTGAACCAGTACTAGTAATTACCTATGCTATGTTTGCTTACAATGTGAGAAACATATATCCTTTTATGCTAATGCTGTTGTAGTCAAATCTCCTCCTTGCAGCCAAACTCAATCCCTAACTCATACAAATATAATAAATAGAATATAATTTCCTCAGTAGCAAAATATTTTTAAAAAAGTAATGGGAAGACTATATTACTTCGCATCTTAAAGATTGGTGGATAATTACATTTGTGTCATAGATCAGTTTGTTTTGTGAGACATTTAAAAGTACAGTCTGGATGAGCTCATTATTTGTCATTTCATATATGAGAGTTAGACAAAAAGGCATGCTTTTCATGGGCTATGAGTTGAATTGTGTCTCCTACCAAAAGACATATCGAAGTCCTAACCTTCATTACCTGAGAATGTGACCTTATTTGGAACTCGGATCCTTTCAGAGGTAATTAGTTAAATTAAGAAAAAGTCATTCTGGAGTAGGATAGATCCTTAATGCAAAAGGACTGATATCCTTATAAGAAAAGAAAAAAGAGACTCACAGGAAGAATACCATGTGACAACTGAGGTAGAGAGGAAGTGCTGCAGCTGCAAAAGCAAAGGAATGCCTAAGATCAATGGCCACCATCAGAAGCCAGTAAGGGGCAAGGCAGGATTCCATGCAGAGTCTCAGGGGAAGTGCAGGTCTGCTGATGCCTTGCTTTTGGAGTAGACTCCAGAACTGTAAAAGAATAAATTTCTGTTGTTTAGGCCACCAGTTTGTGGTACTACATCAGAGAAACCCTAGAAAATAAATATAACACAAAAACCAAAATATTTATATTCTAAAATGTATTTTAAGAGTTGCAATTAAGAGTATTATGAATCTAATTTGAATAACTTTTCTGGTTATAGATTTTCTGATTTTTTTTGTCTTACATGATATAGAGACACTAAAAGAAAAAAATAAAAACTGCCTACAATCTCAATATCCACAAAAGTCACTAACATTTTACAGTATTTGCTTTCAATATTTTGTGTACAAAATTTGTATATGATAATTTTATGAATGTGTATATGACTGCCCATTTGTGTATTATGTGGGTGAAAGAAAGAGAAAGACATTGTGTAAATAATGTATTACATTCCTCTCTCACTCTTTTGTCCCTTTCTCCTATAAATATTCAGAGAGCACTGTGAATGCCCAGGCACTCTCCTGGGTACTAGGAATACAGTGGTGAATATATCAGGCAACATGTATTGTTTTGATATGTTTTGCAATTTGATTCCTTATATAAAAGACATAGGCTGGCATTTCCAAAACAGTGTTAAAATGGAGCGGCACAGGTTGTTATGGGAGAACATACACTGGTACCAAGTCCCCACAGGAAAATTTGAGAAATACTTTTGGGAGGAAATCAAGCCTCAGCTGATGTCAGATTGATGAGCAGCAGTTGGCCAGGGAGAAAGAAGCAAAAGTGTTCCAAGCAGATGGAGAAGCTTAGACAGAGACTTGCGGGCAGTAGAGACAGGACATATTTGAGGAGCATAAAGAGGCTCAGCATTTCCACAATATGAGTACAAGTGGCAGCAATGACAAGAGAGGAGGTATGAAAGGGCCAGGCCATGCAGGGTCTTCTAAATGCTATTTTAAAGTTGGATTATCTTAATACTGAGAGACAGGAAAATGTTCACGTAGATGAAATTAAATGATCAGATTTGCATTTTAGGGAGATCTGTTGGATAACGTGAGGAGTTACTGAAAAAGAGGAAAGCCGCTGACATGGCCTGTGGGAAAGATGATAGCATCCTTAAATGGGGCATCAACAGGAGAAAAGAGAAAGTAGTTGACATTGGCATAACAAATTTATTAACTAACTAAAAACACAGTGAGGGCAACAGCATGATGAGGGTTAATCCCAGATTTCTGGCCTGGCCTATTTCTATTTATTTATTTATTCATTTATTTATTTTTTCTTTCTTGAGATGGAGTCTTGCTCTGCGGCCCAGGCTGGAGTGCAGTGGCCAATCTTGGCCCGCTGCAACCTCTGTCTCCTGGGTTCAAGCAATTCTCCTGCCTTGGCCTCCAGAGTAGCTGGGATTACAGGAGCCCACCACCACATCCAGCTAAGTTTTGCATTTTTAGTAGAGATGGGGTTTCATCACGTTGGCCAGACTGGTCTCGAACTCCTGACCTCATGATCTGCCCACCTCGGCCTCCCAAAGTGCTGGGATTACAGGCGTGAGCCACCACTGGCCTGGCCTACTTCTTGATAAGTCATGAGAAGGCATAGAAGACACAGGAAGAAGAGAAAGTTTAGGGTGAGTGAGACAACAGAGATAATGAATATTTGACATTTTGAATTTGAAGTGAATTCCAGGCATCTATATGGGTAGACACTTAGGGAATGTGGCTAACCCATAATAAAGAATTTTGAGCCAGAGATTCGCATTTTGGACTTGTCAGTAATATTTGACAGTGTTGAGGCTTTGAGACTAGACAAGAGTATACATTGAGAATATTGGGACTGAAAAGAAAACAATTGACTGAATTTGGAGGAGCACCCAGATTTCAAGGGCGGGCAGAGTAAGTGAACTTACACCAGGAAGAGCAAAGCAGAAACCAGAACAGAGAAGGAATCAGGAGTCTTTGATGTTATAGAAGTCAAATGGAGATTGCATGTCATGGAGGATATCATCATATCGTTATAATGATTCAAACAATTTAGTTTTGAAATAAGACTTGGAAGATCAATGGAAATTGCAGTGAGTCTAGAAAGAAATATATAAATATATATGGGAATGTACTTTATGACAAAAGCAACCATTTAAATTGGTGGCAGAGAAGCTGGATTATTTATAATAGTAAACGCTATTGGGTCAAGTAACTAGTTGTATGGGAATATGTATATAGGACATACTTTTTCTTCTTTTCTTATACTAATAGAATTTCCAGATGCACCAGAAATGTACATAATTACAAAATAAGGTGTAAAAGTACTTTAAAGTCATACTAGTGAATTTTTTAAACAGTGCTGGAATGGGAAAAGCCATTTTACGTATGACATGAAGGCCAGGAACCATAAAGAAAAAGATGCATACATATAGGTAAATACAAACTTAAAACGTATCTATAGAAAAAAATGACACAAAATGCAGATGAACAAAATATGAAGGAAACCTTGCAATATATTTGGAAAAGGACTACTATCATTCCTGTACATGAGGCTTTAAAGAGCTAGTAATAGTAGTATTTGCCATTATTATTATTTATTATTTTCATTTTCTTTCCAGTACAGCTTAAAGTCCCTTGTCATCATTTTAACATATCTCTCACACTCAGAAGCATCTTCAACACATTTGCTTTTCCCTGTTCCACATTCTTGGACTTTTGAATAAATATAATAGTCTGCATTTCAAAGGCATTTTATAAACTAATGTACATATTTTTAAAGCCCTCAGAAACTACATTTCAATATTCTGTCTATGTAATTCAAACCATGCCTGAGTTAAGAATTTTCTTACTCTGAATCACATAGTAAGATAAAGATGGGATTTTCTGGCATGCTATATTTTATGGACAGACACCAAGATCAGTTAGTTTGAATTATTCCCCTACATGAGTCATTCTCAGGAGTAACTTAGGCACTTAGAGTGAATAAACTTTGGTTCTGAAAGAGTTAATACAACTCCTTAACTTTCCCACCATTGTTTTCATATATTACTGGAATTAGACGTCATATATAATATTTATTCATTGTAAAAAGTCTCTCTCTTACAAAAGGAACTAGTGTAATTCAAGAAACCATTTTAAAGTAATCTGTATTTCATGATTTCCAGTTTACTGCATGCTTAAAAATATTGTACTGTTTGAATCTCACAACAATCTTTTGAGTAATGAGAATATAATTTTGTAAGATCCCCATTTTACACATGAAGCTGGTAAGGTTAATATAAATGATATAAATTGCTAAAGGACATTCAGCAAGAAAAACTTCAAGCCTAGCACTGTAGCCTGTTTCATTATCTTTGTTCTATTTATGTTTAATTGTTTATAATATATTTTTTGATCCCATGGATGTTACTACCTTTGTCCTTACAAGAGAAAGAAGCAAAGAGAGTTAAGCTACATTATTGGTCACAAGACATTGTATCAGAAGACAGAATCTAATAGCATCACAGGGTCATTGCTTTCTAATCATAAAATACAAATAGCATAGAACCTCTAATTTAAAAACATATTGATTATATGTATTAAGATCATGGTTGCTTTTAGCAAATATTACCAATCCAAAACTGAGGGAATTTTGAAGGACTGTTTCACAGTGATCAGAGGTATACTTGGAAGATCTAATTCCTATTGCTAAGAAGGTAACACACTCATTCTCTTTTCAAGCCCATGGTTTCCTAACACACCCTAAGCATAGTTAATGATTTTTTCTCAAACGTGACCACGTTGGCCTCTTTGACTGTAGAAATCACAGAGGAAATTCATTACCTTTAGGAACTTGTTTTTTCATTACATTTCTTTTTTAAAAAAAGAAGAAATACCAGCCATGGTGTAGGTCATGCTGATGGAACAGCTAAAGAACTTTATCCCCTCCCTGAAGCAGCTCACAGTGGAATGAAAGCCATCAGGCGGGTCAATCAACAACGATGGTAAATGCATGTATACATCAAGGAATGCATTACTAAAACAAATAGCACTAAGCAATCTCTGATAAATCCTCCCAAACCTAGCAGTGTTCAAAGTTCAATTATTACTGTGGACAAGACATCCATGCTAAAGTGAATCTAGAATTTCACCTAATTTTCTTCCTTACTCATTTCATAATTTCCACTCTATATTTTAATTTATTCTCTTTTCCCCTTAGCAGAAACGTATATATTAAACTACTAGATAGATAACTGGTTAAAGTAGAATTGTAGCCTTTTTTTTCACAACACGTAATTTTGGGTAAATCCAAACCAATGCAACAGCAATTTTTAGAAAAAAGCCACAACGGACACTATACCTACCCACAATAGATAGTTATTCTCTCTCTGCCTGAGAACCTGTGTTTGTTATAATCACTTAGTGACAAGAACAACAAATGAGTCTCCCAAGGCTGCCAAGCCTAGAGCTGTCAGCAGGATCTACAAAAACAGAGCCCCCGTGTTTGTGGCTTTCTGACTGACAGCCATGTTTTCAACACTTCTAGTGATCAGTTGGGTTCAGTGTCACCTACTGTGTGATTTGTAATTTAAATTCCCAAGTAATTAGAACCTAATATTACTCCTTAAACATTTCTCATTCTCCTTTTTAACTTGTTTATCTACCTGTTCTTGAAAATAGCTTTTCTTCCTAAAATCACCTTTTAGCTTCACTTGAAATAAAGGTTGAGTAATAGTGAATTAGTCAGGGCTGTTTACTAACCTTCACAGCTCACTGAAGGTCTTTGGTAACAGAGGTATAGCTAAATAGCTAAATATAAGTAGGGGGCGGTGAATGTGTGTGCATGCCTGTATTTGTTTTTTAGCTACTTTTTTTCGCTGGTGCAGAACAAGTACAACATGAATCGGGAAAAAAAAAAAGGAAATCACACAGACTTTGAGAAGATAATATGCTGCAGCTGATGAGATATAAAAATCTGACCTGCCAAGCCACTGACAGTCTATTCTCCTTTCTCCTCCGATGCTTTGCTCTGCAAAGTGTCAGGGCAGTGACTGAAGCAGAGAAGCAGCAGCTTGTTTTCCCTTCACATTAATTTTATCTTCCTAAAACTTAACCACTTATCTTCTAAACTATTTTATCATTCACTTCCCCTCCAACACACACTAAATGCTCTAAAGCTACGTTATCCTCAGAAGCCCTTTCCGTTGTGTCAGGCCCAGGTTTTTCTTGATGAAAACTTTTAAGGATGGCAACCAATGGTTATATAAGAATCTTCCCAACTCAGAATTCAACCAAAAATTTCAGGGTGCTTTACTCTGAAAAATAAAGATAAATGATGTAAATGTTAAGACACATCTAATTTACGCTGTGATGAACAATAAAACTGGTCGATTAGATTGGCAAACTATATATACCATGATCATATATCTTATACAAAACAAACTATATGTATGTATGTGTATGTGTGTGTGTGCATGTGTGCGTGTGTGTGCATACTCTGAAATAACATACACAAACAAGCTAAGGAAGATTAGCTGTCCAATGGAGTGGGAGCATGTAAAGAATAATTTTTTTGACAATATAATGAATTTTATATTGTGCTTCAACTCATATATTATGTATGAATAGTGTTTTGAAAGAAGCATAGGTTAGTTAAATAATTTTTGTATAAGAAAAGAAATTTAAGAATATGGAATTACATAACCCAAGTTGAATGTATTAGTAATCAAAGAGGAAGGCGCATAATTTATTTTCAGTTTATCTGACCAGAATTCCTGACCCTCAGACTTGCTACAGGCAAAATTTCCAAATAGAAACTGTATTTCAAAAAGAATGACAAGGATTAAAGTTTTGAATAGAAATATTTTTATCAATTCTAATAGCACATGAAATGGCTAACAAAGCATATTGCTTCCATCTAATACACAGCAAACCTCTAAGTGAAAGGAAAAACAGACTTTCAGATATAAAAAAATGTAGAAGAGAGAAGTAAAGGTCTTTTAGAATTTTCAGGAATTCAGTCACTCTATTAGAGATCTGAGGCCTCTGTGCAGAATACATTTGCTCCCTTCCCCACCTAAATTGTACTTAGCTTTAAAAAAACTTCAACAAATAATAATTACATTTATGGGGTACAATAGGATGTTTTGATATATGTTTACATTGTGTAGTGATTAATTAACATACACATCGCCTCACACACTTATTTTTTGTGGTGAGAACATTTAAACTCTACTCTTTTAGCAAATTTGAAATTATACAGTATTGTAAACTATGGTCATCAAACTGTGCAATAGATCTCGCAAATTTCTTCCTCGTGTCTAACTATAATTTTGTATCTTTGGAACAACATCTCCCCTTTCCCCATCTTACCAGCCCCACATTCTCTGGTGACTACCATTCTATTGTCTATTCCAATGAGTTTGACTGTTTTAGATAACACTTAGCTTAATTCAGGGTTTTTAGCCTGGAGCTCATGGTTCCCCAAAGCATCACTTCATAGAGAGAATTCAGAGAGTCTGTGAACTTGGGTGAGCAAAAAGTTATTTCTTTATTTTCATCTAAATCTAAATGAAAGTTAACATTGCTTCAATTACAAATGTCAACATCAACCACCGTTGCATCAGCAGTACCAGCAACTTTGCCACCAAAAAAGATACCACAGGTATTTTTACATCATCTTTCAATTGTTGCATAGGTCTCAAAATGCTACTAATATGTATGCGTATTACCACCTCAGAACTACACTGGTTGTTATGTCTGTTGCTAGACCTTGTTTGTAATGCTTTAATAAAGCAGCACAAATTTGTTTTTAAAAATGTTTTGACAACTGTATTTTATTATTCTTGATTTCCTTGAAAATTCATGTATTTTATTATATGCATCCAAAGATACTATCCTATGAAAAGAACTATAAGCTTTACCAAATTGCCAAAGAAGTCCATGGCACAAATAAAGTGAAACCCTCTTGTTGCCATTTGGTCTGAAGCAGCCAATTCTCTTTAGCTGTCATTCCCCTGTTCCCATGTTGCCCTGTGGGTTCCTCCATCCAAGCCCTTACCACCACACAGTCATCCTCAGTTTCTTGTCTACTGCCCTAATACCTAATACAATGACTGACATAAAACAGATGCACAAGAAAAGATTTTGCAAGTGAAAAGAACCAGCAACATAAAGGAACTGGATACCCAAGGTAAAGAGAGAAGTAATATGTGAAATAATCCACAGCCTTTGCTGGATCCAGTCCCTACCAATATAATCAACAGAACTGAATTCTGACAGTTTGAAACTAGTTTTATTGCCCTAAATATTATACTAAAAATAGAAAATATTTATATTCTCCCCAGTAAACAATATTTTTTCTTATACCCATAACATATTATCGTTCTATTATATTTACCATATTGTGCCTTTGGCCAGAGTTGTAAATACATGTATGTATACATATAGACACATGCATACATACCTGACTATACATGTGTGCATTTTTTCTCAAAGTAGATTATAAATTCCTCTGGTGTAATTACTAAGGATTGTTATACAATTTTTTAAAAACATGTTTTTTTAGTTTAACTGGAGGAGTGACAACCTGCCAGAAGCTGAGCGATGACGTCAGCTCAATCTTATAGGTTCTTTTTATACTTAAGTATAACTGAAGATTGTTCTATCTCCCCGCTTACCCTTGACAAGAATTGCCTTTTATGGTCCACAGGGAAGGGAGGCCCTTGTAAAATAAACAAACTTTAAAATATAAAGTAGCCGAACTTAAAAACACTTTTGAAGAAGAAAAACTAAAGTTCTGAAGAGAACAAATATATGTTTGTTTGTTAAAGTAGAGGAACAGTCTTTGTTAAGGGGAGCAAATGAGATACTAACATTGATGAGCTGGAAAAGGGGCTTCAGATTTGCTCAGGGAATAAAGTGTTGGTGCATGTGTTAGTTGAATTTTCAGCCGTTAGAACAAAAAGTTCTATCAATGATTGAAAGGCTAGTTTCCTCAACAGGATAATGTCTTTTTTATTTTTAATCACTGAATTCACCACAATGTTTGATACCATATTTTACACATAGTAGGTACTCAGTGTTTGTTAAAATGATTCAATGGTTTATTGTCCGAACCCACTTCTCATCACCAGTGGTATAAAATGGGACCACATAGTGAAATAAACCTCAGTTACTCTATTTGAGATTCAACTGCTGGGAGACATACTTGACACGTGCAGATTCCATCCATGACTCATAAGACTTTCTGATGAAAAGTCTACATGCATCAGTAAATCTAATCTAAAAATAGCATGATCCATAGGACTACATTCTTCAGATATATATGCAATTATTAACTGTTTTGCAAGAATTATTGCAATTTCTTGTCTTGACAAGTATTGTAGAAGACTAAGCTTTTAAACTTTCCTTTACCTGGCAATTCATATCGTTAGCACCATGTTTTTCCCAGGCATTTGAATCTAATTTATGTAATAAAATCTACTACCTATGCTACATTGTTCTCAAATGCTCTAATTGGTAAGAAAACTGAAATCAAATTAATAACTTGCATAGTGAAAAGGGGTTTGGACCAGGACTTCCGTATCCTGGGTTCTAATTAATCAGATGACCATATGTCTGTGTGCCATGTGTACTGTTAGGTCCCCTTGAATTTCTAAAATGTTTTGAACCTGTGAAGTCCAAAACGGAAGATAAAGTTGTCATGACAGAGTGTCATTTGACTCAGTGCCATCACAGACATCACTTCTAGCTCCTTAAGCAGAACTACTTTCAAGTCTCATTTGATATCACATGTCAGGACAGGATCAATAAAGTCCCAGATTATAACCAGTTAACTATTCCTGGAGCAATGCTCATTACCAAACAACTCAGTTAAGCTTATCAGAAGGCTCAAAGACAGCCAACTCACACGCACTTATATTTTTGAATATGCAAAAAAAAATTTTAATTAAATTATAGTATGAGCAAAAGATGTGACTAAGACACACTATGAAGCATTTATGTTTTAAAAATTACATATGGCCAGGTGCAGTGGCTCACACCTGTAATCCCACCACTTTGGGAGGCTGAGGCATGTGGATCGCCTGAGGTCAGGAGTTTGAGACCAGCCTGACAAACATGGTGAAACCCCATCTCTACTAAATAAAAAAAATTAGCCAGGCATGGTGGCTCATGCCTTTAATCCCAGCTACTTGGGAGGCTGAGGCAGGAGAATCGCTTAAACCCGGGAGGCAGAGGTTGCAGTGAGCCAAGATTGCACCATAGCCCACCAGCCTGGGCAACAAGAGCAAAACTCCGTCAAAAAAGAAAAATTACATATGTGCTTCTGAAAAACAGAAATGTATACAGATTGAACTGGGGTACTAAAATTAAAGACATCCTGCTGTGGTTACATTTAAATCTGGGGAGCAGAGAGACATGATGACCATTAAAAAAAAATTACAGCTGGAAGCAAACATCACTGTGTTGATCATGTGAAAACCTGACCCAGGAAGGGCCTGTCCATTATCCTACCTGCACATATGAAAACAGCACTGCCAAGGGAAATCCCTTCTTTCCATTTCAAGGGCTACTATCCCCTAACTTGGTATTTCTCAAGCTTTAGTGGGTATAAAAATCAATTTGAGGGTCCATTTTGAGTGTATATTCCTATACCCATCACCAGAGATTCTGATTTGACAAATCTAGAGATTAGGACTTTGACAAAGCTACAGTTCAGTACTCTTCATTAAAAATAAAAATCCTCAGGTTATCATGACACGAGAATTCTGGTGATCATATTTTGAGAAATGCCATTCAAACACATGTTGGAAAGAGAGAGGGTGGTGGTGCTGGATCTTTCTCTGTGGCTAGGGTGTCCCGTAACCTCCATGTAATACGCTGCCTCTTTGTCCCCAGCTACTAGGTGCGCCTCCACTTTAGTTCTGAAAGTGATTGTCTTTCAGCTCTGAAATATCTAGAACTACTACTTCTTGATCATCCCAGAGATAGGCTGCTGCTTGCTCTGCAAATGAGAATGAATGTGAGCCAAACCACATTTTCCTGTATTGCCTCATCCCTTTGTTCTCAACATCATTCCCCTTAAGACTGTGCAGGTTTCAGCAAAGTTAGTGGTAACTAAAGGCAAGTAAAACATAGAAAGGGAGAGATACATTTCATTTGACTGTCTGCCAAACCTAAGGACACAGAACTGATAAATCTTTTAGAAAAGTTATATTTCAGACTCATCCAGATTCTTTGTTTCCCTTTCATTCATGACTGCCTTTTCCAAATGTATAGGTGCACCTCTTCCCAGGGAAACTATAGCATCTGGTCCCTCCCTCCAGTATAACGCACTGGGATACCACAATCTTCAAAAGTCCGAAATTTCCAAAGACTGGATTATGACATTAGTGATGACTGTGCCTGTGGCATTTGCGTAGTAACTGAATTAAATTGCTTTCTCAATAAATTGCAATCTCTTTGATAGCATAGATCCCACTCTCTCCCCTTTTAAACCCTCATACCATAGGCTTTCACATGCAATAGTCCTCATAGATGACAGTGCAATTCAGTGTCCTGGAGAGTTGACAAACAGAAAAGCCAGGATGGGTTTATCATTATTTATTTTTTCTCTGAAGAACGATTGTTGTATTATTAGCCCTAGAAAGTTAATGAAGCAGAGTCCTTGGGTATTCCCATCAAGATCACTTCAACACAACAAATAATGATCCCAAACTACCTCACATAAAATGCCAACCATTTTCTAAGGTTTTGGCTAAATAGTAGAAATAATTGAGTGGGTTAAATGCTACTTTTAAGTGTTATGTATTCACTTGGAATTTACAAGGAGTCTCAGATAACTAAAAGTACAGGAAGAACAAGTAAATCCCCTTAAAGAACACTGAATCCTATTACTACCAGAGAAACTACTGATCTCAGCACATTTTAATTCAAACTGGCAGTGTTTGCAGGCCTTGTCACACTAACACTGAAGAGCTATCGTGCAGATATTTTACTTTGACTTCACTATGTTGTCATTGAGAGTCGACTTGGTGAGTAGAATACTAAAAGGAAAGGAAATAATTGCTAATTGAGGTGCATATTTCAAGAAGCAATTGCATCATAGACTATTGGAATAAAGTTTTGCAATCTAACAAGACTATGTTGGACATAAGGCTTCATCTCACACTGGTAGTGTGAGTCTGGGAAAATACATATTAATAATAGAATTTATTTGAGTATTTTTTGGGGTACGCCTTATGCCAAATTACTTATGTAAGTGATTTGACTTGCTAAAATCAACTTTCTTATCTGTTAGATAATTTCTGGGAGTTTTTAAATGAGACTATAAACTAGAAAGTGCTAATTATAGCATCTGAAACATAATAGGTACACAATAAATTCTCAGTCCTCTTCTACATTACATAATTTTGTGTCTAATCTATTTCAGTAGGTTTTATGTTTTTAAGGTATATAGACTGCCAGAATTTATTTGTGAGATCATTTTCATACAATGAAACACAAATACTTTGCTTTAGTAAAGTTAATCAAGACTTATGGCTGTATGAGTGTGGTGTCAACATCATTTCATTTGGAGGATTCAAATAGGGCCAGTCTCAGAAGTAGATTAAATAGATAGTAACCTGCATGGCATGCTTTTTTTTCTTTGTTTGTTTTGAGACAGAGTCTTGCTCTGTCACCTGGGCTGGAGTGCACTGGCACAATCTCAGCTCACTGCAACCTCTGCCTCCCGGGTTTGAGAAATTCTCTGCCTCAGCCTCCCGAGTAGCTGGAATTACAGGCGCCTGCCACCACACCCAGCTAATTTTTGTATTTTTAGTACATCATGTCGGCCAGGCTGGTGTGGAACTCCTGATCTCGTGATTCACCTGCCTTGGCCTCCCAAAGTGCTGGGATTACAGGCGTGAGCCACTGCACCCAGCCTGCATGGCATGTTTTTGAGGAATTGTTGTACGGTTTTCCAAAATAGTTTTACTAATTTACATTCTCACCAACAGTGTACAAGGGTCACCTTTTTCCCCACATCCTCACCAACACGTCATCTTTTATCCCTTTGATAATACTATTTTAAGCAGAACCTTTCTACTTACCTGATATTCCCCCTACCACCCTATCTAAAATAATCATAATCATAAATGTCTATTGTGGGACCTGATATTTACCATGAGTCGGTAAGTCCTCTCTCCAGCACAAGGCTCCCCACTTGCTCCCTCTTCTTTCCTTTTTTAAGCAATGGGTTTCAAATGCCTCACTATTAAAAGGTAAATACATACAGAAGGCCTTGCATGGTGTGTCTCTGGCTGTGTATTAGAATTATCTCAGATGACTAAAAAAATAGAAAATAAAAAATAACTCCTTACTAGTGTGTTTGTTTCAAGATGAACATAGACTAGCTAGGCAAGTAAAAGCAAACAGGTAACATTTTAAAATGAATATATTTTATTTTATCTTATAGCTGAGTATATGTAACCCTCATCTTAACTAGTTTCATTTGTTGTGATTTTCCTCTTAACAAATTTGTATATTTGAAATTTTATATCATAATAGAACCTGTAATGGTGATATCTAGCCTTTCTGCTTCTGAGAACTATAAAGCACAGGGCAGTTAAAGAAGAGTTGATTAAAATACTATGCAAAGATAGAGAAAATAGTAAAAACTTACTGTGAATTACAAAATGAAGAAAATCAATATTATTTAGGTAACAAATATAGCATATTATTTTGGAATTTAAAATGATCCAGTACAGACCCAAGGTTGTTCATTGTTCTAAGTAATATTCAAGGACAATTGAATATATATATATATATATACATACATATAATTTTTTTTTTTTTTTTTTTTTTTGAGACAGAGCCTTGCTCTGTTGCCAGCCAGGCTGGAGTGCAGTGGCACGATCTCGGCTCACTGCAACCTCTGCCTCCCCGGTTCAAGCAATTCTCCTGCTTCAGCGTCGTCCAGCTAATTTTTGTATTTTTAGTAGAGATGGGGTTTCACCATGTTGGCCAGGATGGTCTCATTCTCTTGACCTCATGATCCACCTGCCTCGGCCTCCCAAAGTGCTGGGATTACAGGCATGAACCACCGCGCCCGGCAGAAAAAAATATTTTATAAATTAACTGAAAGTTATCATTGTGTGATTTACCCTGCCAATAGAATAAATATAGACAGGAATAATTCAGTCAGTAGTTGATGTTACTTCCATGCTGCTGCAGACACTGTTAGCCCCTTAGCAGCCTGGTCTGCCTTCTTCCTTTAGCACAGAACTAATTCTGTGAGTTTTATTCAGAAGTCTTCCCATCGCATGTGCCTCACCTGGGTGTAACATTTTCTTTATTTTTTAAAAAAATTTTTATTTCCATAGATTTTTGGGGAACAGGTGGTATTTAGTTACACAAGTAAGTTCTTTAGTGGTGATTTGTGAGATTTTGGTGCACCCATCACCGGAGCAGTATATACTGAACCCAGTGTATAGCCTTTTAACCCCACCCCCCTCCCACCCCTTCCCCTAAGTCCCCAAAGTCCATTATATCATTCTTATGCCTTTGCTTCCTTATAGCTTAGCTCCCACTTATAAGTGAGAAGATATGATGTTTGGTTTTCCATTCCTGAGTTACTTCACTTAGAATAATAGTCTCCAGTTCCATCCAGGTTGCTGTTAATGTCCTTAATTCATTCCTTTTTATGGCTAAATAATATTCCATCATATATATGTGTATATGTGTGTGTCTATATATATATATATATATATAGACACACACACACACACACACACATATATATACACCACAGTTTCTTTTTCACTCATTGATTGATGGCCCAAATGGGCTGGTTCCATATTTACTCAGAGGAAAAGAAGTCATTATATGAAAAAGATACTTGCACACACTTGTTCATAGGTGTAATATTTTCATCTGTCTTCCAGTATTCAGTCGAAAGGTGGGCATGATGATCCACATATGTCCAATGAGTTATGAGGGAAGACCTGGTGGAAGACTTCAGAGATAACTTTCTGTGCTCTTAAAAAGAGACACACAGGAGGCTTGGTGTGGTGGCTCAAGCCTGTAATCCCAGCACTTTGGGAGGCCAAGGTGGGTGGATCGTGAGGTCAGGAGTTCAATCCAGCCTGACCAATATGGTGAAACCCCGTCTCTACTAAAAATACAAAAACTAGCCGGGCATGGTGGCATGTACCTGTAGTCCCAGCTATTTGGGAAGCTGAGGCAGAAGAATCGCTTGAACCCAGGAGGCGGAGGTTTCAGTGAGCCGAAATCATGGCGCTGCACTCCAGCCTGGGCAACAAAGCGAGACTCTGTCTCAAAAATATAAAAAAAAGAGACTCACAGGGAGAAAAGGCACTCTGCTGCTGGAGGTTTTCATGGCTTTTATGATTCTAGAACTGTGACAGCCATTTTGCAACCATTGGAGGAGGTAAGGTGACATGCTAAAATGGCAAGGTGGAAAGATGGAAAGAACCTGCATTCTTACTATGTTAATTAGCCACTGAAGTAAGAAACCTTAGAACTGTTCTACCACAGTCCTTTCTGTTATCTGTAAACTTTTCTATTTCTTAATAAATGAACAAATTTCTTACAGCTCACAACATCCTGAAACACAAGCTCACTATAGAAACTTGAGTATATGCAGAAAAAAATCTGAAGACAAAAATAATTTTCAGACACTTTTATTTCTTGTATTTATAAATTCTGTATTTTATTCTAAATTTATATAATTTTATGTGCCAATTTTTCTTTTAATACTTGAAGATTTTCCTCATGCTATTAAAAACTTAGAAATAAAATTTTCAAAGCCTATTATTATACCATAATCTACTTATTTCCCCTTTGCTGGCTGTTAAATACCCTTCACTATTTTCAAATACAAATAACTCTGATAAAAATCAAATTGTAGTATAGCTCAATTGTTTTTGTGGGTTGTCTGTTGCATTCGTTTATTCACCTAACAAATGTTTATTGAGTGCCTACTGTGTACCAAATACACTGAAATGTGAAGATGAAAGAAATTATTCTTTCTTCTAGAAGTATAAACTGTGGTACAGGAGGAAACTATTAAAACAAATGTGAAAATTGTATCAAAGTTTTTAGTAATTTAAACTGGGTAAAATCAAAATAATGACTAAATGACTGACAGTTCTATACCATTAAATTTTATAAGAAAGGTGAATTTTTGTTATAAGAAAATCTAGAAAAAAACAATAACAACTTCAAATGAGATTAAAAGCGACCTTTATAGTAACTGCCAGTAGTGGGCACCATTAACTGTCTATATTACATTTTAGATATTCTTATTTTTATAGGGTCCTGGACCACATAATGACATTGTGATCAATGGTGGACCACATATACAACAGTAGTCCTTTAAGATGGTGCCGAAAAATTTCTGTTGCCTAGAGGCAGTGCAAACACTGTAACATCACAGTGTAACACATTACTCATGTTTGTAGTGATGCTGGTGTAAACAAACCTACTGTGCTGCCAGCCACATAAAAGTATAGCACATAAATTATGTACAGTACATGATACTTGATAATGTTACTTGTAATACTTGATAATGATAATAAATGACTGTCACTGGTTTATATATTTACTATACTATACTTTATATCATTATTTTAGGGTATAATCCTACTTATAAAAAAAAGGTTAACTGTAAAACAGCTTCAGGCAGGTCCTTCAGGAGGTATTCCAGAAGACAGCACTGTTATCATAGATGACAGCTCCCTGTGTGTTATTGCCCCTGAAGGCCTTCCAATGGGATAAGATGTAAAGGTGGAAGACAGTGATACAGATGACCCTGACCCTGTGCAGTTCTAGGCTAGTGGGTGTGTTTGTGTCTTAGTTTTTAACAAGAAAGTTTAGAAACTAAAAGAAAATTATATAACTTTTAAAATAAACAAATCTCCTAGAATAAGCATATAAAGAAAATATTTTTGTATGGCTGTACCCTGTGTTTGTGTTTTAAGCTGAGTGTTATTACATATGAGTCCAAAAGTTGATAAGGAAAAAGTTATAAAGTGAAAATGTTATAGTAAACTAATTTTATTACTAAAGAAATCAATTTTTAAATAAACGTAGGGTAGTTCTAAGTGTACAGTGTGTATGAAGTCTACAATATTGTAGAGTAATGTCCTGGGCCTTCCAATTCACTTACCACTCACTCACTCACTCATCCACAGCAATTTCCAGTCCTACAAGCTTCATTCATGGTAAGTGCCCCATATCAGTATACCATTTTTATTATTTTATTCTTTTTCATTTTTTAAATTTTCTTTAGAGTCAGGATCTCGTGCCATTACCCAGGCAGGAGTACAGTGGTAAGATCATGGCTCAATGCAGCCTCTACCTCCTGGCCTCAAGCAGTCCTCCCACTTCACCCTTCCAAGTGGCTGGCATTACAGGCACGCACCACCATGCCTGGCTAATTTTTTAAAATTTTTGTAGAGACGGGCTCTGACAATGTTGCCCAGGCTAGACTTGAACTTTTTCTGGGCTCAAGCAATCCTCCTGTCTTGGCCTCCCAAAATGCTGGGATTATGGGCATTAGCCACCACACCCAGTCTCCATTTATGTTTAGATACATAAATACTTACCATTGTGTTACAATTGGCTACAGTATTTAGTAAAGGAACAAGTTGTACAGGTTAGTAGCCTAGGAGCAATAGGCTATACTATACAGCCTAGGTATATAGTAAGAATACCATCTAGGTTTGTGTAAGTAACACTCGATGATGTTGGTACAATGACAAAAGCACCTAACAACACATTTCTCAGGACATATTCCTGTTTTTAGGTGGTGTATGACTGTATATTCTTCCCAATATATAACACCAATTTTAAGTATCCATAGCTCTGCACTGACCTCAAGTGATTTAAGAAAAATGAGTCAGGATAGGACTCAAAAGTAAATTCTGACTATCTAAAACCAGTAATTGTAAATCCTATCTTTCAAACCAAGCTTAAGTCTAATTAGTGTACAGCATCACTCTGGTGAGTGGTTTTGGCCCAGCAGTAGGTATATGACTTCAGCTGACTGAATTAGAGTAGAGGAGAAACTATGAATATGGCATAATTAGTAAATATTAGTAGTTAACAAAAGTAGGTGAACAAGGATACATATTGCTCCATTTTCTGCTTGCAGCTATTGTCATCCTATGGGGAAAAAGATTTAAATGAACAAACTGGCCAGGTGTGGTGGCTCACGCCTGTAATCCCAGCACTTTGGGAGGCTGAGGCAGGTGGATCATGAGGTCAGGAGATCGAGACCATCCTGGCTAACACGGCAAAACCCCATCTCTACTAAAAATACAAAAAAAAATTAGCTGGGCATGGTGGCGGGCGCCTGTAGTCCCAATTACTTGGAAGGCTGAGGCAGGAGAATGGCATGAACCCAGGAGGCGGAGCTTGCATTGAGCGGAGATTGCCCCTTTGCACTCCAGCCTGGGGGACAGAGTGAGACTCCGTCACAAAAAACAAAACAAAACAAAAAACAAACTAAGGCACAAAAGAGGACAGAGCTAAAGAATCATAGCCTGAAACAGAATTAAACACCATCCCTTGTTGTTTGATAAGCCAATTGAATTCCATTGCTTTGAAACTTGCAACTAAATATTGATGTAATAAATTTCCCAAAGTATTTAGGAAAAACAAGGTAAAATATAAATCACCCAAAATATTTGGAAAGACTTTGTCTAAGAAAAGCCACAAAAGTCAAGACTCCTTGATAATAGTTTATATAGTCTCTATGCTGCGTATGAGATAGTAATAATAGTCAATACACATTATTTCCGTAACCTGTAATTAGAAAAATTTAAACAAGAAAAAAATAGTAAGGCCTTTACTGTATCTGTGACTATCTAATTTTTATGATTCAAGGTGCTTTATTCGGTGAAAGCAAAAAGTTGTTTTGGCGATATAGGAAGCATATCATTAAAATGGAAATAGATGTATACACTGAGATAAAGACAGGAAAGTAGATGCATAGGTCAGCAGATAGGTGAACGGAAAGATGGGAAGATGAATAAATCAATAAGTATGCTAATGGATGGTTAGACAGACAGAAAACCAACAGAAATAACAGATGGACAGATAGCAATTTGGAGAGATAGACAGACATCCTGATGGGTAGAGACTGATATACTAAAGATAGTGAAATAATGTATAATGTAGAAGATAGGCAGGAAAGCATGAAGGCAAGAATGGCGTAAATCAGCCAGAAAATGTGCTAGACTTTTTAAAAAATAGCATGTATGTATGTATGTATTCGTGTATTTAGTAAAACACTGCAGTAGTATACATTTTAATTTCCTTTATGCGCTTGGAACTAAGGCAAAATAGCCTGTAAAGCTTTACACAGTCAGAAGTGGCAGAGTAGAAATATGCAGTGAAGGCAGACCAAGTCCAAAGCCACATGGCCCTGCATTCCATCAGGCGTTAACAGCATCACGAGACAACCCAGACGGAGTTATCACGGCAAAACAACAGCAGCAACAGAAAAACCCACACAGCAGCAAATGCTATAACAAACTAGTTGTTGAAAATTATATTTAAATAAGGAAATAAACAATTAAGTCTACTGCTCTGAAAAAGACTTAATCAAGTGAGAAAATGAAGCAACATCAAGCAAAACTGTTTATTTTCCCTCTGGAGGTAATTTTATTAATACTAGTTGTATATTTCTTAAAACTGAAATTTCATCATGTTTTAGAACAATGAGAAAGGTAACAGATTTAGATATATGCCATTATAAGAATTTTTATCCTAATATTGAATTACTCTAATATCCTTGGCTAACATGGTCCATACTATGATGGCAAATATATATTAAATTAATCTGTGTTTTGAATAAGCACTGCATAAGCTAATTATGAAAGTAACATATTCAACAATGTATCATGAAAAAATTCACAGTAGCTTTGCTAAAATGTAATTAGAAACAATAGTTCCTTTTGCTACTGTGTTTTACTCCAAGTCTAACGATACTGAAGAGGTTGCATTATCAAGTTACCCCTTAGTTGTGGATTAATATGTGGACTCACACTGGCTTTTTGAGCCAATTACCATAGAAAAATACTTGTTATGAACTGCACAGGGCCAGAGTTTTCATTATGGAATCACTAATCTGCAGATTGTTTGCCCGTCTGTTTGAAAATCCTAATAAAGTAGAAAGCTTTTTACTGATAACACTAATACATTGGGAAATATTTTAAGAACACATGTTGAGAAGTTATACAAAGTTATACATGTAGCTCTGACTGATGAACTAAAGCAGATGTGGACAGTGAGGTACCTCCAAATAATCTCTACTAGATTCTTGATGTTTTTTCTTAATTCAACATACAGAACAGATTGTTCATGAATATTATTTAATGATTTAGTTAACCAGTGATTTATTGCATGGATACATCAAGATTTTGACAAAGCCTTTTTCTCCCATATTTGAAAAGGACTAACATATGGGATGGAATAAGGAGTAAAGTACCCAGAAACTGACATTATAGTTTTGTTTGCTTCTTTGTGTTATTTTAGTTGTTACATTTATTAACCATTTACTGGTAATAATTACATGTACACATGGTGGTATGGACTAGGCAGGCTGCTTGTGTATAATTTCTAGCCTGCTAACTGTAGTTCTGTCCTTTTCTTTCTCACTCAAAAAAAAGCATATCAGGGCCGGGGGCGGTGGCTCATGCCTGGAATCCCAGCACTTTGGGAGGCCAAGGCAGATGAATCAAGAGGTCAAGAGTTCAAGACCAGCCTGGCAAGATGGTGAAACCCCATCTCTACTAAAAATACAAAGTTCGCCGGGCATGGCGGCAGGCACCTGTAATCCCAGCTACTCGGGGGACTGAGGCAGAGAACTGCTTGAACCCAGGAGGCAGAAGTTGCAGTGAGCCGAGATCGCACCACTGCACTCCAGCCTGGGAGACAGAGCGAGATTCTGTCTCAAAACAAAAACAAAAAACAACAACAACAAAAAACCATATCAGGATGTGAATAGTGGAAGTGACGTTATTACAGAATTAATTTTGAATCCACTTTGATTTATGAAATTGTAATATTTTAAAAGCTTTAGGTCTTTAACCAAGACACCACATTCTCCTTAGTTTTCCTTTGCCACCTTTTCTACTCCTTCTTGGTTTCGTTGGTGGATGTTTCTTATCCCAGACCATCACCTGCGTCTCTTATTGTTGGTGTGCCTCAGAACTCCATCCTTGGACAGCTTATCTTATCTATCCACATTAATGTTTTATTATTATCTCATTCTCATCTAGTCCCATGGCTTTAAATACTGTTTATAGGTCAATGACGCCCAGATTTCTATCTCTAGTTAGACCGTTTCCCTGAACAGTAGATTTGAATGCTCAATTGGTGAACCACTATCTCCAACTAGTGTCTAATAATCATTTCAAACTCACCATGTCTAAAAGTGAGCTTCCAACCTTCCTTGTGCCACCGTACACATAGCATTGATGCAGGACAGTCAAGCCCCAAAATTGGGGCTTAGCTCAGGAGGGTTCTTGACTTTGCCCAGGAAAGAATTCAAGGGTGAGCTGGTGGTGTTAAACAGCAACTTTTATTGAAGTGGCAGTGTACAACAGCAGCAGCAGAGGAATGCCTCCTTGTGGAGTTGGGCTATCCCATAGGCAGTGTGCCCAAAATAGCAGCTCAGAGGCAATTCTGCCATCATATTTATACCCACTTTTAATTATATGCAAATTAAGGGATGATTTGTGCAGAAATTTTTAAGAAAAAGGTAATAACTTCCATGTAATTAGGTTGTTGCCATGGAAAGAGGCAGTAACTTCTGGGTGTTGTCATGGCAATGGTAAACTGACATGGCACACTGGTGAGTGTGTCTTATAGAAAGCTCCTTCTGCCCTGGCCCTATTTTAGCTAGTCTTCAATTTGGTCTGGTGCCCAAGCCCCACCTGCAGAGTTGAGTCCCACCTTCTACCTCACCATCTACCAAAGATGTTTCTTTGGTGGTCTTTCACCTCTCAGTAAATGGGAGTACCATTCTCCCAATTGCTTCTGTTCAAATTTCTGGAATCATTTTTTATTCCTTTTCCATATCCCATTGTGTTTTATATCCTACATTTGATTATAAATCTTGTTGTCCATACAATCAAAGTCTACTGTATTAGTCTGTTTTCATACCTCTGTAAAGAGCTCCCTCAGACTGGGTAATTTATAAGGAGGCTTAACTGACTCACAGTTCTGCATGGCTGAGGGGGCCTCAGGAAACTTACAATCATGGCAGAAAGCAAATGAGAAGCAAGGCAAGTCTTACATAGCAGCAGGAGACAGAGAGTGAAGGGCGGGGAAGTCCACGTTTTTAAAATAACCAGATCTCATGAGAACTCACTCACTATCACGAGAACAGCAAGGGGGAAGTCTGCCCCCATGATTCAACCACCTCCCACCAGGTCCCTCCCCCGATATGTGGGGATTACAATTTGAGATGATATTTGGGTAGGGACACAGAGCCAAACCATATCATCTGTTAAGAACCTAACCACTTACTACTCCATCCAGTCCTACCACCTTTATCCAAGGCATTATCATTTCTTTTCCGGAGTATTACAAAAGCCTCCTAATCGTTCTCCCTAGTTTCCTTTTAAAATGAAAGTTAGATCATAACACTCCTTTGTCTAAAAGTCTCCAAAGTCTTCCCAGAGCATTCAGAATTAAACTCAAGGCCTTCCAATGGCTTACAAGGTGCCATATACTGTGGTTCTCTGTGACCTCTTGAACTGCATCTGTTATTAGCTGCAATTATAAGGGTCATGTTCCTGTTCCGCTAACACCTCAGGTCTCTCCCAACTTAAGTTTTATATTTTTTCTGCCTAATATGCTCCTCTCTAAGATATTTATATGATCACATCCCATCACTTATTAGGCCTTTATTCAAATGTAACCTTCTCAGTTGAAGCTTTCCCCTGTGGAAAAATGCAACACTCCATACATTCTAGTCGCTCAAACATTTTTCTTCATTGTCTTAATATTTATTGCCCTTTAATGAATTTTCTATCTTATTTATGTTGTTTATAATGTCAGTTTCTTCACAGTACAAAATAATTTATTCATGTGATGTCATATCTTTCTGTTTTGATCACTGTTATCTCCAACATTAAAAAAGTACCTGGCACATGATAGAAGCTCAAGAGCTGTCAAATGAAAAATGTACTAATTAATACATTTTTGGCCTATTTCACAACAGTTGGTGGAAATTACTGTTCTATATAGAGTTTTCTCATTCATAATAATGGTTTGATTCTGTATTTATTTAGCTCTTCCATAATTTGTCAGCAATATATTGTAGTTTTTAACCCTGCACATATTTTGTGTAATCTCATTACCTCATATTTATTGATATTATAAATTGTAATTAAACATTATTTTCTAATTACTCAATGCTAGTACATAGATATAAAGCTTGACTTACATATATTTCCATTATATCTTGCAACTTTGCCAAACTCATTTGTTAGTTCCACTAGCTATTTGAAAATCAGGTAACCTACAAATTTAGTCAGCATTTTCTTGTAAATCTATATGCTTTTGTCCCTACACCCTTTTTTAAGAAAAGTAATATCTTTTTTCCCCTTGTTCCAGATCTTAGGTAAAAAAAGCAGTCCTTCTCTATTAAGAACAATGGTAAGTATAGGTGTTTCATAGTTGGCCTTTATCAGGTTGAGGGCAAATATAAATTCTATGATTAATTTTCTGGGAGTGATTATAAAAAATCAATGCTGAATTTTTTCAAATGATTTTAAACATCCATTGAAATGATCATGTGTTTTTTTCTTGTTTAATGTGTTATTATTGATTACTTTGATTAATTGTTTTAAATGTAGAACCAGACTTGCATTCCTGGAATGAACTTTATTTGGGTATTATCCCTCTTATAGATTGCTGAATTTGATTTCGATATTTCATTAATTATTTTTACATCAGTGTTCATGAGAGATAATAGTCCTTAGTTTTCTTGTGATGTCTTTGATTTTGGCAGCAGGGTGCTGGCATTATATGGAAGAGTTTTATAGACTTGGTATTATTTCTTGTTTAATTATTTGACAAAATTCACTATTAAAGCTACCTCAGCAATGGATTTGTATGTGGGGAGTGGGGGGATGGAGGGTGGTTTTTACTACAAATTTAATACCATTAGATTTATTAAGATTATTGCTTAAGCGAACTTTCATAATTTGTATCATTCCAGGAATTAGCTAAGTTGGTGAATTTTTGGTCATAGGGATTTTCAGAATACTCTTTTATTTTTATTTTAATTTCTGTAGTATTTATTTTGATGTACCCTTTTTTATTACCGATATTAGTATTTTTTTGTTTTTTTCTTCTGATTTCCCTGGCTATTGATCTCTTCAAAGAGTTCGATTGTAGTTTTATGGATTATTTCCACTTCTGATTTTTATTTTATTGATTTGTGCTATCTTTACTATTAATTTCCTTCTGCTTCCTTGGTGTTTGATTTGTTCTTTTTTCATTTTATAAGATGAAAGCTTAAATCATTGATTTAATACCTTTTTTAATGAACATAAGAATTTAATTCTATACTACTTTAAATGTATCCCACAAATACTATTTTAATTTTCATTCGACTTAAAATGCTGTTTTAATTTTACTTCAATTTAAAATAGTTATAATTTCCATTGTGACTGCTTCTTTGATTCATATTATTTAGGATTGCATAATTAAACTTAAAATATGTTAGGATTTTCTAGTGGACATATTTTGCTTTATTATTATGAAGCTCTGATACTCAGTATTGCTTTGTCTTCTAGATGAATTGAAACCTTTATGATTATATAATGTTCTTTTTTATCCCTAGCAATATTGCTATTTCTTACTTTGCCTGATATTAAAATAGTTCCATACCTGTCACATCTCTTTTTAATATTTTTTTTGTTTTTTAATTGGCACGTTGTACATATTAATCCAGTAAAATTACAATCTTTCAAGATATAAATATATATTCAATATATAAATAATCAAGTCAAAGTACTCCATCACCTCATCCATTTATCATTTCCTTGTGGTGAGAGCATTCAAAAGCCTCTCTTCTAGTCATTTTGTAATATACAATATTCTACTGTTAACTATAGTCAACCAACAGTGCAACAAAACAGGAACTTATTCCCTTTATCTAACAGTAAATTTGACCAGCCTTTTCACATCCTACCCCCTTTCCACCCCGCTCCCCAGTTGCTGGTAATCACTAGTCTACTTTCTGCTTCTATAATATCAACTTTATTATTTATTTATTTTTTAGATTCCTCATATGAATGAGATTGTGTGGTATTCATCTATCTGTGTTTGGCTTATTTTGCTTACTATGATGTCCTCCAAGTTTGTACATGTCACAAATAACAATATTTCATTTTTTATGACTAAATAGCATTTCGCTGTGTAAATATACCACATTTATTTCCACTCATCCATTTACATATACATGTCAATTCCAAGATAGCTATTGTAAACAGTGCTGCAATAAACATGGAGTATAGGAATCTCTTCAACATACTAATTTTTATATTCTTTGGATCTATTTTCAGTAGTGGGATTTCTGGATCATAGAGTAGCTCTATTTTTAATTTTTTAAGGAACTGTCATACTATTTTCTAGAATGGCTATCCTAGTATACAATCCCACTAACAGTTTGTAAGAGTTCCCTTTTCTCCACATCCTCATCAATACTTGTCTTCTTTTGTCTTTCCCCCAATAAGTGTTCTTGGCAACTTTGTCACAAATCAGTTGGCTGTAGGTGTGTGAATTTATTTCTGGGCTCTCTATTCTGTTCTAATGGTCTATATGTCTGTTTTTATGCCAGTACCGTGCTGTTTACATTATTATAGCTTTATAGTATATTTTCAAGTCAGGAAGCATGATGCCTCCATCTTTGTTCTTTTTGCTTAGGTTTGTTTTCTATTTGGTGTCTTCTGTGGCTCCACATGAATTTTAGGATCAGGTTTTTGAAAACACAAACAAATTTAAGTACTCCTCTTCAGTGTGTATGCCTTTTATTTCTTTTATCTTGCCTAATTGCTCTAGCTAGAACTTCCATTCTTATTTTGAATAGAAGTGGTAAAAGTAAGCATTCTTGTCTTATTCTTCATCTTAGAGAGAAAGCATTCAGCTTTTATCCACTCAGTGTGAGGTTAACTACGAGTTTGCCATATACGGCTTTTATTGTCTTGAGGAACATACCTTCTATGCCCACTTGTTAAGAGATTCTATTATAGAGGGATGTTGGATTTTGCTGAATGCTTTTTCAGTGTCTCAAAATCATTATATTGTTTTTGTCTTTCTTTCTGTTCATGTGGTGTATCACATTTATTGATTTTCATGTGTTAGATCATTCTTGCATCCTGGAATAAGTCACACTTGATTACAGTGAATAATCTTTTTAGTGGGCTGTTGAATTTGGCTTGCCAATATCTTGTTTAGAATTTTTGCATCTATATTTAGCAGAGATCTTAGCCTGTAGTAGTCTTTTTTGGTCATGTCTTTGTCAGATTTTGGAGTCAGGATAATACTGGCCTCATAAAATGAGTTTGGAATAATGTATTTCTCTTCAATTTTCTGAAATACTTTGAGGAGAATTAATATTAATTCTTTCTTAAATGTTCTATAGAATTCAGAAGTGTACTTCTCAGATCCTCAACTTTTCTTTGATGAAAGGCTTTTTATTACTGACTCCATATTCTCACTCACTTTTAATCTTTTCAGATTTTCTATTTCCTCATTATTTAATCTTGGTAGTTTATGTGTTCAGGAATTTATCTACTTCTTCTAGGTTATCAAATTTGTTTGCAATATCATTATTCAAAATAGTCTCTTATAAGCCTTTATATCTCTGTGGTTATCAGTTGTATTTTACTCTTGTCACCCAGGCTGGAGTGCAGTGGTGAAATCTCAGCTCACTGCAACCTCCGCCTCCTGGGTTCAAGTGATTCTCCTGCCTCGGCCTCCTGAGTAGCTGGAATTACAGGCGCCCACCACCACGCCCAGCTAATTTTTTGTATTTTTAGTAGAGAAGGGGTTTTGCCATATTGGGCAGGCTGGTCTCAACTCCTGACCTCAGGTGATCTGCCCACCTCGGCCTCCCAAAGTGCTGGGATTACAGGTGTGAGCCACTGCACCAGGCTGTAATGTGTCTTTTTTAATCTCTGGTTTTAGAATGTTTTTTATTATTCTACCTAAAACTTTGTCAATTTTTTTTTCAAAAAACAAACTCTTCATTTTATTAGTCTTTTGAATTGTTTCAGTCTCTATTTCAATCATTTTTGCTCTAATTTTTATTATTTCCTTCTTTCTACCAATTTTGGTTTCAGTTTGTTTTTGTTTTTCCAGTTTCCTGGAGTATAATGTTAGGTTATTTATTACAAATCTTTCTTATTGATGTTGGCATTTATTGCTATAAATTTTGCTCTTAGAAATGCTCTTGCTCTGTCTTGATATGATGTTTTTCCATTCTTATTTGTCTCAAGAAATTTTTAAATTTTCCTTTCAATTTCCTTATTGTGATGCCTCTGGCTTTGTTCTTTTTGCTTAGAATTGCTTTGGTAATTCAGGCTTCTTTTTGATTCCATGTGAATTTTAGACTTTTTAAAAAAATTCTGTGAAAAATGATGTTGGTGGTTTTATAGGAATAGCATTGAATGTGTAAATTGCTTTGGGCACTATGGCCATTTTAACAATACTGATTTTTCCTATTCATGAGCATAAAATGTTTTTCCATTTATTTGTGTCATCTGTGATTTATTTCAGTAGTGTTTTGTAATTCTTGTTGTAGAGTCTTTCATCTCATTGTATGCTGTATTTCTAGGTATTTTATTCTTTTTGTGGCTATTGAAAGTGGGATTGCATTCTTGATTTGACTCTAAGTTTGGACTTTATTTGTGTATAGAAATGCTACTGATGTGGGTATGTTGATTTTGTATCCCAAAACTTTACTGAAGTTGTTTATCAGTTCTAGAAGCCTTCTGGCAGAGTCTATGGGGTTTTCTAGTTATAGAATCATATTGTCTATAAAGAGAGATAGTTTGACTTCCTTGCTTTCTGTTTGAATGTATTTTATTTTTTTCTCTTGCCTGATTGTTCTGGCTAGGGCTTTCAGTACTATGTTGAATAGGAGTGGTGAGAGTGAGCATCCTTGCCTTGTTCTACTTTTCAAAGGGAATGCTTCCAAATTTTGCCCATTCAGTATGATGTTGGCTGTGGGTTTGTTTTAAATGGCTCTTATTATTTTGAGGTATGTTCCTTTGATGCCTAATTTGTTGAGAATTTCTAACATGAGGGAATGTTGAATTTTATCAAAGGCCTTTTCTGAATCTGTTGAGATGATTACATGTGGTAAATTACATTTAATAATTTGCATATATTAAAGCAACCTTGCATCTGAGAAATAAAGCCTACTTGATTGTGGTGAATTAGCTTTTATCTAACTTCAAACTATATTACAAGTCTACAGTAATCAAAACAGAATGGTACTGGTATAGAAACAGACACATAGACCAATGAAACTTAATAGGGAACACAGAAATAAAGCCACATATCTACAATCACCTGATCTTTGATAAAGTCAACAATTATAAATAATAGAGGAAGGACTTTCTATTCAATATATGGTGCTAGAATAACTGGCTAGCCATATGTAGAAGATTGAAACTGGACTCCTTGCTTTAAACACAAACAAAAATTAAATCTAGGTGTATTAAAGATGAAATGTAAGACCCCAAATGATAAAAACCCTAGATGAAAATCTAGGAAATACCATTCTAGACATGGTGGCAAAGAATTTATTACTAAGTTCTCAAAAGCAATTGCAACAACAACAAAAATCAACAAGTGGGACCTAATTAAGCCAAAGAGCTTCTTCAAAGCAAAAGAAACTATCAATAGAGAAAACACACAACCTACAGAATGCGAGAAAGTATTTGCAAACTATGCATCCAACAAGGTCTAATACTCAGAATCTATATGGAACTTTTCAACAAGCAAAAAACAAGTAGCCCCATTTAAAAAAAATAGACAAAGGACATTAACAGAGACTTTGCAAAAGAAGATATATGTGCAGTCAACAAGCAATATGCTCATTATTACTAATCATTAGAGAAATGCAAAGCAAAACCACAATGAGAAACCATCTCACACTAGTCAAAATGGCGATTATTAAAACGTCAAAAAACAACAGATGCTGGCAAGGTTGCAGAGAGAAGGGAACACTTATACACTGCTGGTGGGAATGTTAAATTAGCCACTTTGGAAAACAGTGTGGAGATTTAGCAAAGAACTCAGATAAGTTCAGAGCTACCATTTGACCCAGCTCTCCCACTATTGGGTATATACTCAAAGGAAAATAAAAACTTCTACTAAAAAGACATATGCACTTTTATGTTCACTGCAGAATTATTCACAATAGCAAATACATGGAATAAACCACTATGCTTATCAATATGGACTGGATAAAGAATATGTGGACACATACAACATGGAAAACCACACAGTAATGGAAAAAGGGTAAATTCATGTCCTTTGCAGCAACAAGGATGTAGGTGGAGACACTTATTCTAAGTGAAGTAACACAGGAATAGAAAACCAAATACCACATGTTCTCACTTATAAGTAGGAGCTAACAACTGAGTATACATGGACACCCAAAAAGAAACAATAGACTTTGGGGACTGCTTTAGGAAGGATGGTAGGAAAGCAGCGTGTGGGTTGGAAGGGTACTTATCAGTTACTATGTTCACTACCTTGGTGACAGCATCATTCGTACACCAAAAAACCTCAGCAATATGCTATTTACACATGTAACAAACCTGCACATGTACACTTAGAAATGAAAATTAAAAATTTTTTTTCATTGATCTGTTGGTTCTTTAGAAGTATATTGTTTGTTTCTATGTAGTTTTACACTTTCCACGTTATGCTGTTGTTGATTTCTAGTTTTATACTATTGTGGTCAGAAAAGATACTTATATAACCTCTACCTTCATTTTTTTTTTTTTTTTTTTTTTGAGACCGAGTCTTGCTCTGTCACCCAGGCTGGAGTGCAATGGCACAGTCTCGGCTCACTGCAAGCTCCTCCTCCTAGGTTCATGCCATTCTCCTGCCTCAGCCTCCCCAGTAGCTGGGGCTACAGGCATCCACCACCACGCCCAGCTAATTTTTTTGTATTTTTAGTAGAGACTGGGTTTCACTGTGTTAGCCAGGATGGTCTCAATCTCCTGACCTTGTGATCCGTATGCCTTGGCCTCCCAAAGTGCTGGGATTACAGGCATGAGCCACCGTGCCTGGCCTATCTTCATAAATTTTATAAGACTTCTTTTGTGGCATAACATAGGATCTACTCTTGAGCAAGTTCTGTGTGCAGCTAAGAAGAATGTGTATTTCACAGCTGTTGGATGGAATGTTCTGTAAATATCTGTTAAGTCCATTTGGTCTATGGTACAGTTTAAATTCAATGCTTCTTTGTTGTTTTTCTGCCTAGATGATCTTACCATTGTTGAAAGCGTAGTAGTGAAGACCTCCACTTTTATTGTATTGAGGTCCATTTTTCCCTTTAATTCCAATAATATTTGCTTTGTATAACTGGGTGCTCCAGTATTTGGTGCAGATATATTTACAATTATTATATTCTCTTGCTGAATCAATCCCTTTATCATTATATAATGACCTTCTTTGTCTCTTTTTGCAGTTTTTAACTTAAAGTCTATTATATCCAAGTATTGCTACTTCTGCTTGCTTTTTATTTCAACTTACATGAAATATCTTTTTCCATTCCTTCACTTTAAGTTTATGTTTGTCTTTAACAATGAGGTGAATCTCTCATTAGCAACATATAGTTAAGTACTTTTATTTTCATCCAGCCACTCTCTGTCTTTTAAATGGAGGGTTTAATCTATTTTCTTTCAAGATTATTATTGATAGGTAAGAATTTATTCTTTCCGTTTTGTTAATTGGTTGTTTTGTAGATCTTTTGTTTCTTTCTTCCTCTCTTGTTGCTTACCTCTGTGGTTTGGTGGTTTTCTATGGTTTTGATTGTTTTATTTCTATGTATCATTTATATATCTGCTGTAAGTTTATTTTGTTATGGTTACCGTGGAGCTAATATAACGAGTCTTGTAGTTATAATAGACTATTTTAAGTTGATAGCAACTTAACTTTGGTTGTGTAAAAATACTGTGGACATTTTCCTTCCGCTCTCACAATTTATATTTTTGTTGCCTTAATTTACTTCTTTAGCTATTGTATTTCCAATAGTTACCCATTGTAACTGTTATTGTTTTTGTTCATATTGACTTTAAACTTTTATACTAGAGTATTGAAAGATTTACCAGTGCATCAGTACACCAGTGCATCACTGGGGTATTCCGAGTTTGATTTATTTACCTCTACTGGTGAGTTTTGTACTTTCACATATTGTTATAGTAGTAATTTTTGTCCTTTCATTTTCAGTTAGAGCACTGTCTTAAGCATTTCTTGTATGGCTGCTCCAGAAATGATGAATTCTTTCAGTTTTTGCTTACCTGTAAAAATCTTATTTCTCCTTTCTTTTTGAAGAATAGCTTTGCTGGATATAGTATTCTTGACCATCAGGGTTTTTGTTTTGTTTTGTTTTTGTTTCTTTTTACTGTGAGCACTTTTAATATATAATTTCACTCTCCCTAACCTGCAAGGCTTCTTCTGAGAAATATGCTGATAGTCTAATGAAGATTCTCTTATATGTGACCTGATGATTTTCTCTTGCAGCATTTATAATTCTCTTTGTTTTTGACTTTTTATAATTTAATCATAATGGGCCTCAAAGAGAACCTTTTTGGGTTAAATCTATTTTGGAACTTTCGAGCTTCCTCAATTTGATGTTGTATCTCTCCTAAGTCTTGGAAAGTTTTCAGCTATTATATAATTATATAATTTTCCTATGCCACATCCCATCTTTTCTTATTCTCAAACTCCTATAATGCAAATATTTGTTCTCTAAATGGTTTTCCATATGTTTTTACGCTTTCTTTATTTTTTTTATTTTTGATGACTTTTTTCTCTGACTACATTATTTCAAAAGACCTGTGTTCAGGTTAAGAAATTTTTATTTCTACTTAATCTAGTCAGTTGTTAAAGCTCTTAATTGTATTTTTTATCTTATTGTTTAAAATTTTCAGCTCTAAAAATCCTTTTTCATTCTTTTTTATGATATCTTTCTTTGTTGAATTTCTTATTCAGATTATGGATAGTTTTCCTGATTTTTTTTTTATTTGCTTGTCTGTGTTCTTTTGCATCTCACTGAGTTTCCTTAAGATCATAATTTTGAATTTCTTTTCAGGCATTCTGTAAATGTTCTTTTCTTTGGGGTCAGTGACTGAAAACTTATTGTTTCTTTGGGGCTGTCATCTTTCCTTGCTTTTTGCGTTCCTTGCTTTCTTGTATTCCAACATTGATATCTGTGCATTTAGTGGAACAGTCACTTTTTCAAGTTATCCAGAGTACCTTTCTTAGGAAGAGACTTTTTCCTATAGATGGGTTTTAGGGTATCAGTTGGGTTTGGTGCATTGGCCTTGGTTCTGAGTAAACTCAGTAGCATGGTCCTTGTGCAGTTTCTTCATCTGTAATCTTCATCATTAATTTCTACAATTTGTTCAGTTGCCTCAAATGCAGAAGTTTTTGAAGGTAGTGGTAAGTGTTTGCTGGGGATGTAGGTGCTGGTTGGTTGTGGGTTAGGTCCATGATGGGGCAAAGGGCCAATAGGCTGCCCAGTGGGCTCTCTGTAAAGGTAGGAATTGCTGCACACATGGACACAGTTGCCTGGGAGGCTTTGTAACAGTCTCTCTGGAAAGACAGAACTGCTGCCAGACAGAATGTCAAGCTGAGCATGACAGTCCAGGTGTGGCTGGGCCATATAGTTCTGTGGTGTTCTCCCTGGGGAGGTTGGGCTGCCATTAGAACAGCTATCATGCCAGGCATGAGTAGGTATGGGTACAATGGAGGCAGGAAACTCTACAGTTGTATGCTCAAAAAGGCGAGCCACTGCCAAACCAGCTGCCAGGCTGGGCATAGGTGCGCATGGGTCAGGTGAGGCTGGGTGGCTGTGTGGCAGTTTTCTCAGGGAAGTAGGACTGCCACTGTGCAAGCTGTTTAGCCATGTGTGGGTGCATGTGTGTTCAGTGGGCCAGCTGTTGTTCAATAGCTTCCCTGCTGTGCAGATCTGCCAGTTCTCTGGAAGGGTGGATTGCTGCATGGGTTTTGACACTTTGGTCTCAGTTGTTTCATCTTGCCTAAGTTCCATACAACTGGGGTCATGGTGCTACAGGCACCTGCATGAACATGGTGGAATAACAGCAGAGTCTCAGGGACGTGGAGAGTCAGTTGCCACTAGCCCCCAGATCAGGGCACATCCTAGCAGTGGGTTTGGTTTCAAGATGGTCCTGTGCCATAGCAGCTTAGGTTGTGAGGATGGGGATGCTCAAGGTGGGCTTCTACTCTGAAGTAACGCAGCTACCTGTACTCCCAGCTACTCTCTAAGCTGGATTCACAACCTACTAGGATTTGAGGCCTCTCTTGTAGCAAGAAGTTCTGGCATTTGTGGCAGCAATGAGAGCCATTGGGGATCTCCAGCTTATTCCTTCTTTGTAAGAAGCCTTTCTGACTCCAAACTGATTTTGTTGGAGAGACAGTTTGTCAGAGGCAGGATACTTTGTTCCCCTTCTATTGTTTTATTCTGAGATTTTGTGCTCCGCAGGAATTTTGCCACTCCCCTGGCACTCTTTAGTATATTTCCCCAGTCACTCCAGTAAAACATAGTTGGTTATCTTGCTGACATCACTCCTCTGTCTCTATCTTTAAAAAAAAATAGTATTGCATGGTAGAAGAGAGAAGATATACCTTTTTTAAATATTAGCTTAAGGCTAACTATGCCTCTATAAATTATGGTCCCTTTCACTTTAAGCCTTAATAATGTACTTATTGGAAATGTTTTATATGTTATTATAGTTGTTTGAAAATGGTGAATTATCCTCTTTGGTTAATTTATCACTTTCAAACAATTGCAATGCGTAATTTACCACTGTTAAACAATTCACCAATTTCTAACAAAGTTCAGTTGTACCTTCATAAGTACCTTTATAAGAGTGCTTACCATACAACAATAAATCACAATGTCTATCACATCATAATAAGCAAATGACTTATTTAATTGAATACTTTCAAAATATATATGCTTTTGTTAGAGAAAGTATGAAGATGGACAACCTTTTTTAAATGATGTAGATAAAATAATTTATAAAGTCTTCTGTTATTCCATTCTTCATAAGCAGAATTGAAGTGGTTAAAATAATGGCTACATATACAAAAAAGAGGAATACATTGTCATCAGAATTTATGTCTTTTGTAAAAGCGGTTTTGGGCCTCATACATTCCGTAATTCTCACAGCAACGAGTAGTCCGTGTGACTCTGGCAATTGTATGTGAACATGTTGACTTTGAGGACATAAACTATGGTTGATATTTTTTATCATCCTTGGCACTAACTAGTTTATGTATGTGGTAAGTATTCATCGAATCTTTGTTGATGATGTGAATGAATGAATAAATGAATGAATGAGGAAGAGGAGTGTGGTATGACAGTAGAGTGAGATCTCTGCAATTTCAATTGTTAAATATCAATTTTCATGAATCCTGTGTCAGAGAGTAAAAATTCCATACACAATAAAGATGATCTTAATACAAAACAATTCAAATTCATCTGAACAATGAAAGTAAATATTTTTTTTTTTTTTTGACTATATGTTGCAAGGAAGTCAGTCAGGATCTAAAGTGTCTTCCTTGCAACAGAAAGTGATTTCAATGCTGGTGGTTCTGTGATGTGGTGGAATTAAAAATATTTAACCATTAGTAGGAAATATTTTGGAGGATACAACTTTCAACAAGTGGCCACATGTAACAAAAGACCATATGAGGATATCCCCTGGGGAAATATCCACCTATAGGAGGACACCAAACCTCAGGGTGCCAACAGGACATTAATCATTTGCCTGTTTCCCTTTTCAGAGTTGAGGTCTGCTCTAGACAAAGGAATTACTTCTAGTGATGGTGGTCATTTCACAGGAGTCATGTATGGTAGGTTCTTTGGCTAGCTCATTGACCAGGGGGTACCAGAACAGCTCACTAAAAGTATTCACTTAAGTTACTGTAGGGCTAGGTCAGTGGAGACAGGACTATTTGTAGGGTTAGGTCAATGTTTATTTACCAACCAGAATAAAAGAATTTCAATATTTTAAACAACCAATATAAATGATGTCATTATGTGTCAGCTTAATATGGTCATATGATCTGTTTGTGTGATTATATACATTTGACAAGTATTGAGTTAAACACGGTTTTTTACTATGGAAATTTTCAGAGCTCTAAATTTAGTCGTGTGCTTTGTGACTCTTTAAGAAAAATAGATGGTACCTAGTTTTTTTCTGACTTACTTGGATGTGGAACCCTTTTTCTATAGATTACATCTTGGGATTGTTTTTGTTTAAAACTGTGTTAATAAATTCTGTGCAGAGTCTATGAAATATTCAAAGTAATTAGTGTTGTAACAACCCTAAAATTGCAGTAACTTACATTGACTTAATGCAAACATTTACTTCTACCTCTCATCACAGTCCAAGATGGGGTTGGGTTGCTCTTCTGGATAACATTCTTTCAAATAGTTATTCAGGGATCTGGACCTTTCTGTCCTATGTTTCTTCCACTGGGGCAGCCTTCACCAAAGGTGGAGTCATGTCCTTAATGTGCCTTAAACATCTCTCATAGTAAACAGAATAATTTAAAGTCAAATTGACCCCCATTCCTAGTTATTCCCCCCCAAAAAAAAATCCTCTTTGTGAAGAATTTTGCATTTAAGCAAAACAGTGAAGAAATCTTTAAAGGGAGAGGAAAGTTCTTTAAACTATACAATGTAAACTTTAAAACATATGTGTGTGCATATATATACAATATATAAAATAGCTATAATAGCTATAAACACAGATACAAAACATAGATGGTTAAAATAAAGTTAATGTTTTAGGAGAGAGAATTTTAAAGAAGTAGTCAGCTTCTAATAGGAAGAAGAGGACATATATATATGTCCTATTCTGCTTTTTATTATGACATATTAAGCTCAAGATATTTTACAAACACAAAAAACTCAAAATTTATCATTTGTTATAAAGAAAATAAATTAAAAATAGGCTCTTGTCATAAACATTTATATATGTGTGTGTGTATATATATATATGTCTTTGGCATAAAAATGTAATGAATATGCAAAGACTTGCAAAACAGTTATGAGGATTTTCATTTTATACAAGAAAAGAATAAACACTTTTTGTAAAAGAAATGTAAAACCCTATAAATTGAAAACATAATCATCTTACTACCTCCATATCTACTTTGATCTTTGCACCATAAATAACATTCTTTCCAAGGTTTCAATGATATGTATGTGCATGTACATTTTAAAACCTAAACCTACTTAAAAGAAGTGTTCTACGAACAAAACCATTATATATTTCAGATTTAATTTCCTATGCATTTTAATAATGTTGTACTCTATATCAAGCTACCCTTCAGAGAATAATTTGTTTGCAGTGAAAAAGAAAGGCAAATTTTTCTGCTAATAAAATCATGTAGTGTAAATTGCTCCATCCTCCTTCCAAACTGTGAGAGCCTCTGGGTGGTTAAACTACTCTACAGATCATTTTTGGTAAACAACTATTATCTCCTCAAGCTGACACCAAAGGACTCCTGAAGTCAGCAAACAATCTAGTCATCTGGATGGGAAGCAGAAACCAGTTAGCAAAAGAAATAAGTCTTCAGGTCAAAGGAAGCTCACTGGGATTAGAAGAAACTAATTTATTTGAAAGCAAGAAGGTGACACCTGAGTCAGGAGGAGATTAAACCTAGACTTGGAACTGAATTGGTTATTATACAGGACAAATACTCTTCCTAATGTGACTCTATGTAACAAACTTTAGCATCATGTACCTTCAAGGCACACAATGTATTTTATACAACAAGACTGTCGTGTTGTACATGACTTACTTTTACCTGTGACACATGAGAGAAAGAGGTGGGAGTCAGACTTTCAGGGCTGCAATGGGCCTAGTTTCTCAGGGAGTCACATGAAGCAGGAAGAAACTGACTTTGGCCACTATTAGGCTATTCTTCCCTAGTTATCTTGAGAACATGCAACGGCCTCCTTCTCAAGCGTGTCTCCATGCAGATAGTAATGACTGTCATAGTTAAGAGGAGATTCTGAAAGGGAAATGCGCTTCCCTCCCTAAATTCTTTAGCTATATGCTTTCAGGAAATATGGAATAGATTTTTCAAAACCACCAATAGGCTGGGCATGGTGGCTCACACCTGTAACCTCAACACTTGGGGAGTCCAAGGCAGGTGGATCACTTGAGGTCAGGAGTTCAAGATCAGCCTGGCCAACATGGCAAAACACAGTCTAAAATACAGAAAAAAAAAAAAAAATTAGCCAGGTGTGGTGGCGTGTGCTTGTAATTCCAGCTACTTGGGAGGCTGAGGCAAAATAATCGCCTGAACCGGGGAGGCAGAGATGGCAGTGAGCCCAGATCATGCTACCACACACCAGCCTGGATGACAGAGTGAGACTCCATCTCAAAAACAAAAACAAAAACAAACAAACAAACAAAAAAACTCACCAATAATGGAAACAGTAATTATGGACCAAGCGTATTGTATAAGAGCCTCTGGTTATTATTGCTCTGAGTATCCTGGTCACACCTGATTAGTTGTCAATGGTTTTAATGGATAGCTTCTTTTACTTGAATGCTTCATATCAAATATTGATATCTCTTTAATTTTTTTTTTTGGTTGCTTTTACCTTTGCTTGTTATTCTTCCATCCTGCCTCAAAGCAACAGGAACATGGATTATACAGATAAGTAGGGCTTTTGCTCGACTATTTTAAATTCGATTTATGAAGGTAGCTTATACTCTCACTGTCCTTGTTTTGTTTAATCCTATTTGTCTCCCCTCATTACGTCCAAATGAACATATTCTATTTAATCAGTGCTTGTGAACCAGAATGTCTTTTCAATAGTTAGAAACCAGTGTCATCACCCGGTTTTGGCAAAAATAAGCATGAAAAGGAAAAGAGTGTGTTCAAATGTAGGGTTTGAATGAGCTATCTGCTGTTTTACAAACTTCATTTCTGGCATTAGCTTTGACAAATTATGAAGTTTGAACCCACTACAACTTCTGGATGAAGACTGATAACCAGGACAGGACAAAGACGAGTCACTTCTCTTTCTTCTGGTGGGTTCTGCAGAGAATATTTTTAACCTCTCTCTGAAAATATGAACTTTTGAATAGTTATTTTCCACTCCATTCCTGCCCATTGAAAGTTGAAAAGTTGCTGTTAACACACTGAATTTTTTAAAGCCCAAGAACTGAGAGGAGTTGAACAAATCACCAGTGCCCCCTAGTGTCTGGAATAAACAACCTCTTGGAAATCACAGTCAGCTGCAGTAGCCTTGCTCATGCAGCTGCTAGAGTCTTTTGTTAGAAGAAATGTGGTTTATTTTCATTATGTCTTGGTATCCAAAGAGTTTCAGCTTTTCTCATAAGTTCTTTGGAAACAGAAATGCTGCATTTTTCAGTTCAGGCGATATTTATTTCATAGTTATCTCTAAAAGTACAATGAAATGCAATTATATTCTTGAAGGGAGTGAGAATAGAAATATTTTTTTTTTTTTAAATAGAAACAATTTCAGCAAGTTCATTTCCATATTTAAAGTGTAATGCCACAAAATTGATATAGACCTACTCTTTATATCTGGGCATGTGTGTGTGTAGATATGTGTGTGTGTTTTAAATTTGCCTCTAAGTAGATGTGAATGTGACCTGTTTTTACTAATAGGATAATTAATTCAATCTCTAAAAACCTACAGAAGGGAGACAAGTTATCCTTCTTGTCCTGGAGGGAAAATAAATAAGACATTTTCAAGAGATTCCACAGGCAAAACCATCTGTTTGAAATCACTCTGAATATAGAAGCTGGTAATTCTTGATCTCACGGGATATAGCTAAAGGATGGAGATGGACTCTTTTTAAAGGTGATACCTCTTCCTAGAGGTTCCTGGAGACCTGAAGCATGGTATGTTGCTGCTTCCTACCAGTCATCCACAGGCACCCACCCTCTCCAGCACCCACCCAGGGGCTGAGTCTCAAAGGGCTCTGCAGATTCTGTGAGAGCCAATCACACCTGGACTGCTGCAGAGGAAGCAACAGTCCTTGAGGTGTTGTGTTCCAAGGACAGCAATAAGAATGAATAAATGTCAGGAGGAGGATGACTCATAAACTCATAGGAAAACATTTAAATTTGTTTAGTTTGGCCAGAGAGAAGATAATAATCGTGAGCAAATATGTGAAGCATACAGAAGTTGTTTTAAATGGTGTAAATAAAGGTTGAAGGGGAAATTGAACTGATAAATGTAGAGTGACTTTCTGAAAATATTTTCTAACCTGAAGTTTAGACAATTATGAAAGTGTTAACAAGGAGGAAGAGAAGTGTAAATTCCAAGATCTAAATTCCAAGTCAGATGGCAGCAAGAATCATTGTGTTCAAAGGTGCTTTGTAAACGCTTGAGGATGCAACATGACTGTCTAGAATGGACAGTGTTTTAACAGCTGAATTAAATAAATAGTCCTCATTTACATTTTTAATATAAACCATTCTGTCTGCACTAGAGTTTTTATCTGCTATTGTTTCCTTTTCCATCACCCTTTTCTCTTTACATGTTTTACCTTACTGGAATACCCTGTCCTTGTCCAAATGATTCATTCTACATATTCATTTTTTCCACAGAAATTTTTCTTCCTGCCCTATGTCTGTGGTCCTCTATGCCAGTATTTTCAGCGTCCTTAGAGAATGGTATAGATAGCTTATAGGTTATGACAGCAGCATAAGCAGCGAACTGCTTAGGTTTGAATAGTTCTGTAAAGTCAGGTACATCACTCAACTTTGCTTTGTTTCGTGAGTAAAATGGGAAAAATGATTGAAAAGTTGTGAGAATTAAATGACTTAACACAGCCACTTAGAACAATGTGTTGCATATAAGAAGTACCATTAAAATGTAAACTATTTTTTACTTAATTATTTTTACCACAATAACACATTTTACATTGTGATTAAGTGTGTGTGTGCATATAAAATTAAGCGAAAATGTCCTTGTATAATTACCTTATATGTGTAATACATCCTATACTGTTCTTATATATTTCCTAAAAAACCTGTGAGCATGACCCACTAAATAATTGTTATGTGTTGTTATTGTCTCTTGACCTAAAGTTTGATAAACAAGTCTTAGGATATAAGTCTTAGGCTAAAAAAGATTTCTGGGATATAACAGGGAAACAACGTACCCAGATATCATACTGGGCATATCTAACAAATCTCATGGCTCTGGAATTTCTTTTTAACATTTTACATTAACTATGTAGCACTAAGTCTTATTGTGGGCACAGAATTGTTTTTATTTTACTGTTGATGGTAACAATAACAGCAACAATAAAACTGTCATCTTGCCAGAGTTTCCACATCCTAAGATAAGCAAATGACAGAAGGTTCTACTACCCTGCAAAAGGTTATTTTAGAAGAAGTAAGCACATGGCTCCAGAACGTTCGTAGTGCCAAGCAGATTTAGTTAACTTAAGAGCACTTAGTGGTTGCTCAAGGGGTAGGTTGTCATTTCTTTCCCTTCTTTCCTCCAAAACAATAAGACAACAGAAATGAAGATCCCTATGACTCTGTATGTATGATACTAGAATTATAATATTCAGTAAAGATAAACATTGCTTAATAAAACATATATTTTTTAAATATACATTTATATGTGTATAAGCAATAAAAATTTATTTCTTACTCTATGGCTGGATCTCAGGAGGGTTACTCAGAGGTTAAATTCAACTAGTAACTAAACTGTCTTTTCTTTCCCATTAATTTCTCTCATTCTTTCCAAATTAATTTTTAAAAATTCAACAATAATATTCTGAAAGAATGGGGGTGTAGAATGGGGGTGTGCCTGCAATCAAACAAGGAAGACTCAATGTGATAGTAACATTAATAAACAAAAATTAGTCCTGGTAAATGTGGCCATTGGTACCCTGCAGAAGCTTTCCCCAGCTTATGGGATTTCCTGGAGTTCAGGGAGGAGACTGCTCTTAGAGAAGCCACTTTCTGAAAAGCCTGAGTTTACAGTCTGCCAAGCCTAGACAAAGTCCCTGCTCTCAAAGATTCGCCATGAGGTCCACAAAACTCTGGACAAGAAGGGAACAAGATGAATAAGGGACAATTCATGCAGGAACAAGTTAACCACAAAACATGCTCCTCCATAGCTCTCTTTATTTTCATTGTCCTCTGCCCTCCAGACACAAATATAATTTAATTCCATAGATGCAACTCTCTGCTGACTGTGTATACCTCAATGGCTATCATTTTCCAATCAGAATAGAGCATTTTCCCGTCCCTTCCTAGAAATGTATCTCCTTTGTGTGGTATTGCAGACTCCAATAAGATGTGATTTTCAGATATGATCCCATTGGCCCTTAAAGATCTGTCTGATATACTAATTACTACCGTGTTATTCAAATATTCTCTTGCCAGTGACTGTCACTGATATATCTTGCTTTATAACTGAAAAAATGGCTTTCATCTTCTAAGAAGATAATCTAATAAAACCCTAAAAAACAGCTAACCTGCAAGAATTGATATGTAGATGTCATGATATGCTCAAATTCTAAATCTAAGCATGACATTGGTGTTTAAATAAAAATTTATGAGTTTACCCAGGCCAAACAGGTATTGGTGAATTAATTTTGTATTTTGAAATTTTGGACAGCATGTTTATTGGTCAGAGTAACTTGTTCCTTGACAAATAACAATTGCCAGATATCAATGGCTTAACACACCAAAACTTGATTTCTTCATCATGCAATGTGGTCAACATGGGTTTTTCAGAGATCTCTGCTCATCATAGTTGTTTGGGAATCAACTGTCTATCTCAATACACATTCACATGAGGTTACCAGAGCCAGAGGAAAGAGACCATATCAAATTGCTTAATAAAAGGACACCTAGAAGCAACATATGTCACTTCCACTCATATTTATTAACCAAAGAAAGTCAAAGTGTCACACTTCACTTCATAAGGATGAGACAGTGCAAAAACTACTATCTGCCTGGAGGAAAATGGGAAATATTTAGTAAACAATCCAAAAAACTACCATTTTTCTCAATTTTCATATTTACTTGGTGACCAAGTATATTAGTCCACTCTCACATTGCTATAAAGAACTACCTGAGACTGGGTAATTTATAAAGAAAAGAGGTTAATTTGGCTCAGAGATCTGCAAACTGTACAGGAAACATGGCTGGGGAGGCCTCAGGAAACTTACAACCATGGTGGAAGGCAGAGGGAAGCAAGTATATCTTCACACGGCCAGCAGGAGAGAGAGTGAAGAGGGAAGTGCTACACACTTTTAAAATGCTAGATCTCACTCACTATCACAAACAAAGCAAGGCAGAAATCTGCTCCCATGATCAAATCACCTCCCCACAGGTCCCTCTCCCAACATTGGGGATTACAATTCAACATAAGACTTGGGTGGAGACACATGGCCAAACCATATCACCAAGACTTGTTCATTGAAATCTCATTTCAGTTTCTACTTTCCATTCATTAGCTGACTTAGTTTATGATCTCATTTCCTTTTTTTTTTTTTCTTGAGACAGTCTCATTCTGTCACCCAGGCTGGAATGCAGTGGTGCGATCTTGGCTCACTGCAACCTCCGCCTCCTGGATTCAAGTGATTCTCCTGCTTCAGCCTCCCAAGTAGCTGGAACTACAAGCATGCCCCACCACACCTGGCTAATTTTTTTGTATTTTTAGTAAAGACAGGGTTTCACCATGTTGGTCAGGCTGGTCTTGAACTCTTGACGTCAAATGATCTGCCTGCCTCAGCCTCCCAAAATGCTGGGATTACAGGCATGAGCCACTGGGCCTTGCCCTCATTCCTATTCAAATAGAATATAGAAAAGCCTTTTATCTTTACTCAACAACTCCACACCTTATACCCAGCCATATTGTATTACTTACAGCCCAGTACACTTTATTTCATATCATCATGCTTCTCACATTTCTCCTTCTGTTATCTTCTCTAATTGAACATCCCACCCTCTCATAGCCATCTCAAATTTTTACATCTTTTTAAAAGGCTTCTTAGGCTGGGTGCGGTGGTTCACGCCTGCAATCCCAGCACTTTGAGAGACCAAGATGGGCAGATCATGAGGTCAGGAGATTGAGACCATCCTGGCTAATATGGTGAAACCCTGTCTCTACTAAAAATACAAAAAAATTAGCCAGGTGTGGTGGTGGGTGCCTGTAGTCTCAGCTACTCGGGAGGCCGAGGCAGAAGGATGGCATGAACCCAGGAGGTGGAGCTTGCAGTGAGCCAAGATTGCACCACCGCACTCCAGACTGGGCAACAGAGCGAGACTTCATCTCAAAAAAAAAAAAAAAAAAAAAAAAAAAAAAAAAAAAAAAAAAAAAAAGGCTTCTTAGAAAGCCCCCCATACTTCTAGCCCATGTATAATAACAACTTTGGTGATGATACTTTATATATATTTAACAAGAACTGTATGTAGAAGAACTAATATGTAGTTGCCCCTAATTTCAAATCCCAAATATAGTCATATATAAGTATACATTTATTTATAAATATTTATAAAGGTCTTGTTAAATATCAATCTATCTATCAATAATCACACTCATGGAGGCTCCATGAGTGTGATTATTGATATCTAATCATTTAATTTTTATAAAAATATAAGCTCCATAAATGGAAGAATTATTCTTATAGAATAGTCATGACCTTATACTACCATTTCACATTTCTATGCTTGTATTCCTATATTTTTAGTGTTTATGTCCCTGATGGCTACAATACTACCTGAGCTCAATAAAAGCCAAGCAAATCTATTAATTTGTACCAAGAAATGTAACTGACAGGCATTCCTGATAGATCATACTACAAAGAAAAGCTTTTTTAAAACAATCAAGATACATAATCTGTTGTTAATATTGACTTGAAGAAAAATCGAGTTAGCAGGTCTTCAAGAGCATTATGACCAATCTGTCATGGTTTTTCAATACTCCCTTTGCCAAAGCTGATCGCATCTTTCTTGGATTGTGTATGACATAGTCTGAGAGTTGTGCTCTTTTCTAAAACTCTTCTAGAATGTGATTTTCTTATTACTTATCATTGAACAATTCCTATCACTCAGTTCCCTACTTTTATAACTTGATACAATTTCCAAGGTTACAGCTGTTATTTGTAACCTATGAGGCTCCTTGTTTTCTATTATTTCCCAGAAAGTATTTCACTCTCACCTGAGATGATAGATACAGGGCCCCTACCCTTAATGGCAACTGTAGGAATTTATTATCAGGGATCAGAACCAGAAACTTTATTATCACTGTTCATGAGTGGATGTATTCGCAACAATAAGGGCTAATGTTTTGATAGTCAGATAAGAGTTCTCAAAACTGTGCATATGTGTGCAGTGCTGGATGGAAGATGAGTATGTGTTTGATTGCTTTTAATCACTTATTTGCATTAGTACCACAGTGCCACTAACACAGCCCATGTTTTGTACAGCATTCATTTTCTGGGAGTCCTGCACACTTGTAATGTGAGGAATTTCAATATACAGCTAAAGAAAAATGCAAGAACAGTTCATTCATATATCAAACTCATTGAAGTTGCCCCTATTATTCCAAATCCCAAATACAGTCATTCAGGTGATATAAATTAGGAATTTCTACCATACAAGTATATAATGTCCTCAGTCTACCCTGTCATATTTTAATTTACAGTCTTATTGTGATTAAGAGTAACTATTAATGACATAATATCTCCTTGTCATTGCTTTTTAAACCACAAAATGCGTACTCTCAGTAAACAGGAACTAAAATCTCCCTAGAGGTAACTCATTGTTTTCATGCTGGTCTTGAGATACATTGAATTCCTTGTAGCTCTGTGTTTGTCTTTGAAATAAGATCAGAAAAAATAAGCTCAGGTCCACTCTAGAGGAACCTGAAAGATCTCTTAGACTTCTAACAGGAGGAGAGTTTTAGTCTCTTTTTCTCCCCCCTTCACTAAAACTGTATCCTTTTCATACAACTGTTGTTCAGTAATAAGCTCAATTCTTTAGCATCATCTCCTTCCCTCGTCAGGACCTCCTGGAGATACTCCAATGGAATGGAAAATATTTGAAGTTTCTTTATAAGACTGGCTGTTCTATGTGTTGTCAGATTAATTTTCTAGGAAGCTGGAGGGTTCCCCTACGTAAATGAGAGTATGAATTTTGCATACCACAGGAAACTAAGAGAACATATTGATTGCCTATTTTCTTACAGTCTTCTTCCTTTCTAATATAACCTAATTGTTTCAAATATGCTTTTCCTCCATGTACCTCATGAGGAACTGACCTCGTGACTACCTTAGCAGGAGTATCATGATTAGGTGACAGTCATGATCTAGCTAGTTACCCATGAATATGACAGATTTGGGGGAGAGGAATTGGGGGTGTGTAATCATTAAGATGGGTCTTCATAAGGCTTCTAGGAAAGGTTTTCTAGTTCTCAGAAAAACACACTGAAAGAAGAGATTTCTTTTCTGCCTTTGGACACTGCTGCTTCTTGATGTGACCCAAGAACTGCTGCAGCAACCTGCATACAGGAAAGGAAAGCTGAGGGTGGCTGGACCCAGAAACAGAAAGAATCAGATCCTTGAGACCATTATTGAATTGTTGATCATACTGCTCCTGGAGTGGGCCTGTCTTCTTATTCCAACTTTCAGCTATGTAGGGAAAAAAAAATTCCCTTACTCAAAGTATTTTAAATCAGATTTAGAAACAATTTATTTCTGTCTCAGTGTCTTTGCTCTTACTTTTTGTTGTTGCTCACCACATGACTCAAGGACAAAATCATTTTAATTTCTCGTTGTTTCTACTGAGGCCTGCCAGATAAAATACAGGACATTCCAGTAAACTTAAATTTCAGATCAACAATGAATCATTATTTTAGGATAATTATGTTCCATGCAATGTTAGGGACATAGTAATATGAATAATTATTTGTCATCTATCTGAAATTCAAATTTAACTAGGATGTCCAAATTTAACTAGGATGAAACTCAATTTTAGAATATCCTATAATTTTGTCACATTTAGCAATCCTAGTTCTATTAGAACAATGTTGGGAAGAAGATTTTAAAGTTACTTCTCAATAGCCAGTGGGGAGTAACATAAAATATTGTGCGTGATTTGATTAACAGGCATCTGACCTGATTCACAGGGCATTTGGGGATGAGGGGAAAAAAAACTAACAAATTTCTATTCAAAAATATAGATATAGTAGTCAAAATGCATATGTGCAAAAAACCAAATACACAAGGCCCTGATGTATATTATGGAAATAAGCTAAAAAGGGGGGGGAATTTCCTTTGAGACCAATCTTTCATTACTACTTCTAAAACATGCTTATGAAAGGCATTGCAGTGGTCCCTCCTTATCCATAAGGAATATCCAAGACTCACAGCCTTGGAAAGGGGTGCCTAAAACTACAGATAGTACTGAACCCTATGTATGCTATTTTTTTCCCTATCCATACATATCCATTATAAAGTTCAATCTATAAATTAGGTACAGAAAGAGATTAACAGTAATAACTAATAATAAAATGGAACAATTAGAACAATATTCCTGCATCGCTACTCTTGAGCTTTGGGGCCATTACTAAGTAAAATAAAGCCTACTTAAACACAAGCATTGCTATACTGCAACAATTGATAGGTTAACCAACATAGCTACTACGTGAGCTGATAACAAGGATAGCTACTAAGTGACTAAGGGGCAGGGTGTCGCATACATGACTTGCATGCTCTGGACAAAGGGCTGATCCACATCCTGGATAGGACCAAGCCAGATGGAACAAGATTTCATCAAGCTATTCAGAATGGCTTGCAATTTAAAACTTATGAATTTTTATTTCTGGAACTTTTAATTTAATGTTTTTGAACAATTTCACCACAGGTAACTAAAAGTGCTAAATGCAAAACCACAGGTATTGGGGGACTGTACTTATAAACTAACTCCTACTTTTTGTTATCAACCCAGGCTCACATCTGCTCAGATAGAGCTTTGTATTGGAGATCTCCAGATATGTCATTTAGCCTCTGCGTCAATTAAAAACAATTCACAATATTTAACGAAGAGAGATTAGGGAAAGAGTTAGCTAGTTTACTCTGTTGGTAAAAGTGCATGAGAATGTGATCAATAAAGTTCTGCATTTGAGGCCCAGAAAATATAAATAGAAAAAAGGAAATTTAAAAATGGGCATGTATGTTCTTATTTTTGCAAGTGTTTTTAAGGTTTTAAGCAATGTCTTTAACCTTAAATTTTTAATGTCTAAAATGGGAAAACAACTTGTTTACCATATAAGATTTTTTTTTGGTGGGTGTAAAAGCACTTCACAGATAATAAGTCCTAGTGAAATTGTAAGTTAGCCTGATGAGTACCACAGTTAAAATAGGTTCCATTAAAATCATCAAGTAAAGAACTCAAATTCTGGAAATATTGTCACCATTGCAAAGCAAAGTTGATTTCAACTTCTCTTTCGAAGAATCCATTTTACATCACGACTTCCCTCTAAAAAGGTCAATTTCTTTTGTGCAGATAGGATTATCAAATTATCCTGTAATGCAGATGCTTTCCATAGCAGGCAGCTAGGTACTATGAACTCTGTAAATATTTTTCTAAAGAGCAAATGTGGACCTTTTTCTTCTATATTAATGACAATTTATTTGAATTTTTTTTCTTAAATTTACAAGTAAAGATTGTTCAACTTGTCATATTTGAAACTTTGACCCTCCAATTTGATTATGTTGACTTGCAGCATTTATCTGCAGAACTATAGATAAATTGGAATGCTTTATTAAAAAGCAGTTCTCCTGCCACGGGGAAAATAAATGGAATAAGTTATTAAGTTCATTTTAAACCTTTGATTATTTTAGAACTAAAAATATACATTACCTACAATAGCCTGTGGAAGCTAAACTGTTTTTGAGATCTCAGAGGTTTACAGAAAGAAATGTTTGTAAATTGTTAATCAGGATAAACACATTTCAATCAAACACATAGAAATTGTAATTGTTCTTTAAAACTCTCACTTTCAATATATTGCCAGAGTAAATGATTATCTTCTAATTATACGATTGTTCTTGCAACATTTCAGTTCCAATCAACATTGTTATGGTACAAAGATATAGAAGAAAATGAAATATCTTTACGAACATAAAATAATCTATAATACTACAACTATACCTGCATTATTTCTAGAACCTTTGCCTCTTTTTGCACAAAGGAGAAAAGCTGATTAATTCCAAAAGGTTTTGAATTGAAATGTGTTTTTCCTAATAGTACAATGGTGTTTGGTGAGAAATGCTAATGCAAACTTAAAATATATTTGTGAGCACAGAAAAACTCAATAGCAACTTATTTTATTTTATTTTATTTTATTTTATTTTATTTTATTTTATTTATGGCAGAATGAAGGAAAGATAAGTTCAAAGAAGATATTTCTAGATATCAATACACACAAAAATAAAATTAAAAATTCTCTAATTCATGTTAAAACAATTTGTTGGGGAAAAAATAATTTTAAAGTGTGTGACAATGTCAGCCATAAAATCTTCAATTTAAAGGCTTAGATATGTCAAAAAGCTTTTTGATAGTTGGAAATACTTTTTGTTTGTTTGTTTGTCTTGAGATAGAGTCTCATTCTGTCACCCAGGCTGGAGGGCAGTGGCGCGATCTCGGCTCACTGCAATCTCCTCCTCCCGGGTTCCAGCAATTCTCTGCCTCAGCCTCCTGAGTAGCTGGGGCCTGCCACCACGCCTGGTTAATTTTTTATATTTTTAGTAGAAATGAGGTTTCACCATCTTGACCAGGCTGGTCTTGAATTCCTGACCTCATGATCCACCTGCCTCAGCCTCTCAAAGTGCTGGGATTATAGGCAAGAGCCACCACTCCCAGCCTTGGAAATACTTTTAAAAAAAGAAATAGAAAAGAAAATCCATGGGCCATAAAAAAATATTATTGGTTTTGTAGGTATGGAGTTGTAAGGAATGTCCTTCTTGAAGAAAAGGTTTTTTACTGAGGATGGAGATAGATATGTATATATCTCATAATTCTTAGTGTTGAGAGAGATAGAGAAGAAAGAGAAGGAAGGAAGGAAGGAAAGAAGGAAGGAAGGAAGGAAGGAAGGAAGGAAGGAAGGAAGGAAGGAAGGAAGGAAGGAAGGAAGGAAGGGAGGGAGGGACATTTAGCTAATCAGAAGTAGAGTAGGCAATTTAATCATTGATCACAGTGATGCTAGTGATTGGTGTGAGGTCACTGTAGCCAAGGTGGTCAACTTACATGTTTAAGTGGGACAACCCCTAAAAGCAGTCAATAAGTTTCTATAGAACTGTGATTCTCAAATTATTAGATCTCACCAAGTAAGATTCTTTGACATCCCAGTAGCAATTCTATGACATTGCATTCATATTGCATTGAGTTGACATTGCCTTCTATGACATATTGCATTCTATGACATCCCAGTAGCAATAAGCAATAAAACTAGACCTTAGTTCCTAATATCACAATTTATTAAAAGAATGTAGGGTTGCTTGGAGAAATTGTTGACTCTCTGGCCAGGTAAGAGAAAATGCAAAATGAGCTTGAATAATCTTCTTACTTAAGAAAGTAATATAGTATTCAAAACATGATAAGGGCATGTCCAAAGGATATGGGAGTCTGCTTGGAGGATTTCAATGGCCAAATATAAGAAAAATAAGCAATAAAATAAAATAATAAAAGCATATAATCTATAAAATGACAACAACAAAAAGGATTCACCAGTTTATGATGAATGAATAAATGGTGTTGAAAGAAAATGGCATGCTCACAATAGAATGCCAACTAATAAGTGTAGAAAGAAGGATGTCTATAGAAAAATTATCACTCTGTAGTAATTTTTGATCTAAGCAAGGATCATCATGAAGTATAAAACTAGCATGTGAAGGTTTTGAGTAATAGAATATTTATGTAGTCCCAAGGTATCTCTCTGAAAATTATTAATCACAAGGGAAATAAGGTAACATTTTAGTAAAGAAACCTTGAATATACCACCTTAACCATTTATTAAGTTCATATAATGGGTCAAGAAGACCTCATATGGCTCCTGATAACCTGCTCTGAGAAGGAGGAAACATCAGTTCCATAATATTCCTGTCTAAAAGGCATGGTCTGAGCCTAACTCAGACCTATGATGTATGAAGAAACATCATACAAACCTCAATTGAGGAATATTCTGCCAAAGAATTGGCCTGTACTACTCAAAAAACCATGGTCATGAAGACAAAGGGGAACTAAAGAAGTGTTCCAGATTAAAGTAGACTAAAGAGGCCAGGCATGGTGGCTCATGCCTGTAATCCCAGCACTTTGGGAGGCTGAGGGGGGCAGATCACAAGGTCAGGAGTTCAAGACCATCCTGGTCAAGATGGTGAAGCCCCATCTCTACTACAAACTACAAAAAATTAGCCAGGCATGGTGGCCAGTGCCTGTAATCCCAGCTACTCTGGAGGCTGAGGCAGGAGAATCACTTGAACCCGGGTGGCAGAGGTTGCAGTGGACCGAGATCGTGCTGCTGCTCTCCATCCATGGAGTGAGACTCCATCTCAAAAAAAAATTGACTAAAGAGACATGACACCTGAATGCAACGCCTTAGACTGGATTGGATCTTGGACTTGGAAGAAATAACTGTAAAGAACATTATTGAGATAATTAACAAATTTGATTATAGATTACAAATAAGACAAACATTTTATGTGTATAAAATTTTCTGATTTTAATAATTGTACTGTGATTATTGTCTTGCTCTATTTGGTGCTGCTATAACAGAATGCCTAAGACTGGGTAATTTATAATCAACAGAAATTTATTGGCTCACAGTTCTAGAGCCTGGCAAGTCCAAGATCAAGGTACAAGAGACTGGTGAGGGCCTTCTTGAGTGTAAGAGAGTGAACCCACACAGGACTGGGTTCACTCTCTTGCACTCTTGCTGATCCTCACAAGGAAGAAGGAAGATCAGCAAGGGTGCAAGAGAGTGAACCCAGTTCTATGCGCCCTTTCTATAATGGTATTCATCTATTCATAAAAGCAGAGTCTTCATGACCTAAACACCTCTCATCAGATTCTGCCTCCCAATACTGTCTCATTGGGGATTAAATTTTCAACATATGAATTCTGAGGACCAATTCAACCCAAAGCATTCTGCCTCTGACCCATCAAATTTATTTCCTTCTCACATGCAAAATGCATTTATTTTAAAAGGCAGAAATAGGCAAAAAGAAAGTAGTAACAGGTCCCAAGCAAGTTCATAGCACAACAGAGTGAAGAGCACCGAATTCTAAGGTATGAGAATAATCTTTGTCGCCATGTTCCACCATCTAAACACTGGGAAAGGAGTTGGGCCCTAAGGCCTCAATAATCCCTGAAAACTACTGTTTTCTACTACTGTTAGAATGATCCAGCAATTATTACCAATACCCTACTCATGGTTCCAGCCTCTGTGACTTTTCTGGGCTCAGCCCACACAGCAACTGTCACAGGTTGGACTCATGCCTGCAGCTCTCCCAGGCTGGTATTGCACCCTTGTGGCTCTGCAGTTCTGGGGTCTTGAAGGTGGCTCCATTCACGTGGATTCATTAGACATTGCCCTGGCAGGGACTCTCTGGAGTGACTCTGCCCCCGTGCCCAATCTCTACAGCATTCATTAAATCTAGATGGAGAAAACCATGTCTCCAATTGCCATGTATTCTGCATGATTATAAAACTAGCATCACATGAATGTCACTAAGGTTTACGGCTTGTACCTCTAAAGTGGTGGCTGGAGCCACACTTGGGCCTGCTTGAACCACAGCTGGGGTGGCTGAGGAGTGCAGCATCAAAATGAGGGAAAAAGAGGCCTAAGGTGGCTTTGGACAGTGAGCACTGAGGTCCCATGGGCACCAAGGATCTTTCCCTCAAAACCTCTCTGCCCTCAAGGCCCTAGCATTCTGGGCCTGTAATCAGAGTGGAGACTTGCCACTCTGAAATGCCTGCAGGGTCATTCCCCATTTCCTTGATGAATGGCTCCTGGCTTCCTTCTATCTACACTAGTCTTCTTATCAAACAGTCCCCTGGCCACACCCCTGTTTTTGTTTTTGTTTTTTCTCCTAAACAGGTCATTTTATTCTTACATGGCCAGGTTGGGGATTTTCCAAATCTCTTCATTCTTCTACTCTTTTGACTGTGAATTTTAAGTCATTTCTCTCTTCTTGCATTTTACTATATACAGTAAAGAGAAGAGACAAAACTCTCTCAATGTTTTGCAGCTTACAGATTTCTTCTGGCAGATATCCTAGTTCATAGCTCTTAAATTCTGCCTTCCATAAAGCCCTAGGGCATGGATAAAATTCAGCCAAGTTCTTTGCCACTTTAGTAACAAGTGAAAAACTTGTTCTAACAAATTTAGAAAAGCCATTGCCTTTCCTCCAGTTTCCAGTATCTTATTCCACATTTCCCTCTGAGACTTCCTTGGTATGGCCTTTAATTTCTATATTTCTACTAACATTCTGTTCATGACTATAAACAGCTTTTATCTTCTTTTCATCTCTCACTAGCATTGCCCTTAATGTTCAGTTCACAGAAATTAGGACTTTTAAAGCCTGGTGCTTCAAATTCTTTCAGCTTCTACCCATTACCAACTTCTAAAATTGCATTCACATTTTCAGGTATTTGTCCTGGTACCAATTTCCTTTATAGCTCATTTTCTGCTGCTATAACAAAATACCAAATATTGGGTAATTTATAATGAACAGAAATTTATTGTCTCATGTTTCTGTAGGCTGGGAAGTCCAAAATCATAGCACTGACGTCTTGTGTCTGCAGAGGGTCTTCTTTCTGTGTCTTTACATGAAGGAAGGTACAAAGAAAAGAAGAAATAAATGTTGTGTCCTTATATGGCAAAAGAGTGAAAGAGAGTGAATTCACTCCCAACAGCCTTTTATTATAGCAACATTAGTCTATTCATGAGGGCAGAGTCCTCACAATCTAAAAACTTCGCATTAGGTCTGACCTTTCAAGACTGTTGCATTCAGGATTAAGTTTCAAAATGAGTTTTGGAGGGGACAAAAACATTCGAACCATAGCAAGTATGAAAGAATGTTATTTTTCTTAAAAAGTAGACAATGAATTACTTAGGGTAAAGTGGCATTATCTGACATTTACTATCATATAATTCAAGGGAAAAATACAACACAGACCATGACAGGGAGAGAATTATGCAACAAATGAAAACAATGTTAATTAATAAATCTGAGTAAAGAGTAAATGTAAATTATTTACAGCATATTCAGACTTTTTAAAATAAGTATTAAATCAAAATTTAAATTTACCAAAATTCATTTTCTATCTGTCTCAATGCATGCTGCCTTCATGGATGTGTAAACTACATTGTCATGCAGGGCTTGTGTGCAGAAACTCCTCACACTTGACTTAATGCTGTCCTGTTGCTGTCTTAAAATTCTTAATAATCTTACCTTTGAATTGTATTTTTTTTTTTTTTTTTTTTTAGGACGGAGTCTTGCTGTCACCCAGGCTGGAGTGCAGTGGCGCGATCTCGGCTCACTGCAAGCTCCACCTCCTGGGGTTCACGCCATTCTCCTGCCTCAGCCTCCTGAGTAGCTGGGACTACAGGTGCCTACCACCTCTCCCGGCTAATTTTTTGTATTTTTAGTAGAGACGGGGTTTCACTGTGTTAGCCAAGATGGTCTCGATCTCCTGACCTCGTGATCCACCCGCCTCGGCCTCCCAAAGTGCTGGGATTACAGGCATGACCCACCGCGCCCGGCCTGAATTGTATTTTGTAAGCCAAGTCATATGAACAGTGGGACATGTACAGGAGCAAAGAAGATAAGCACAATATGTACACATCATGCCCTGCTGCCATAAATGCATATAGTGTTCATGGTGTCCTGAGAGTGCTTAATTCCAGTGGAACCACCATAAAAGCAAGTACAAGAAAGTGAGCTACTTCTTCAATGGAGTAAGTATGCTAACAACCCAGAGATTCCATGCTTTCCTTTTGAACAGGGCCTGGTTCAAATATAGGAAAAAGGCAATGGCATTCTAAGAAACGGAAATGATCAAGGAACCCTGTTATATTTCTCTTATTTATGATATTCCTGTACTAACCAAACACCAAAGCTGAAAATAATGCCATAGAAGGAAAAGGAAAGACAGGGAGCTCATTGATCCTTTTTTTCAGTCCTTTCTTACTCAGCAAGATAAAGGTAAAGCATGTTAGTAGACACTGTACACTTCAAGGAGCTAAAAACATTTGAGTCAGGTTTATGTGTTAGTTCCACTGTTCCAGTAAGAACAAAATAAATATGTGATATGAGCTACCAAATATGAATTGTGTAATTTTGGTTATTTTGGATATGAGTTAAATGTTCTTACTTTTGCATTTAAAACTTTCATTGTACACTACAAATATAAACAATAAAAGCTATGCTAAAATTTAAAAGGCTAATTTTTCTTAATTTAGAAAAACATTAAATAGCAAATATAACCTCTGGAAAATCAAGACAGAAACTGCAGCAGCAGAAAAAACACTTTACATTGTAATACCTTTCATTTTTTATTTTTATTTTTTTGCTTTTTGAAGAAGTGGCCTCACATTTTTCATGTTGCACTGGATCTGGAAGCTTGTGTACTCAAATCCTCCCCAGTAGAAGTGACATTGTTGCATTATGTCAGGATCTCATTTTTACCTCTCTATCACTAACAGCATCTTTTAAATGTTTTCCTATAAAAACCTATGCAGTTCTTACTGCTCTGACTGCAGGGACAACCTTATTCATCTGATTTAGCTTCAAACACGGTACAAAGGTATGAATCTTTGGTATTTATAAAAGCTCATAAAACAATTCATTTTTAGAGCCCACCGTTTGTGGAACAATGCTTAAAACCTGGATCAAATCCAGAGAACAAAAACCAAGGAAGTGAGTGATTTAACCATTTGTTGCCAGAGGAACCACTGAAAGAATTGTGTCGAAAGTGGAAAAATCTGGGTGGCACAGGAACATGAAAAGCTGTCCCCAGTTACAAGACTATAACAAGATTAGCTGCTACCTATTACCGAGTGCTTGCTATGTGCTGGACTTTCTGCCAGGTGCTTCACTAACCTTTTATTTCCTCCTTGAAACAGTTTTTTGAGGTAGATACTTTTATCTCATTTGATAGATAAGAAAGGGGCATGGACAAATGGAAGGTCACACAACTCATAAGATGTACAGCTGATAATTAAACTTACATCTGCCCTAATACCAAATCTTGGCTGTTAATCTCTACCCTACAGTCTAAGAGCATTTGTTTGGTACAACTGAAGAGGTAAACTGAGAACAATGAGAGTAAAAATTGATGGGAGAAATATTTGATTTCAAGATAAAAGCATGGATCATTTTTATAGCCCCTGGTTTATGGAACAACACTTAAACCCTGGACCAAATCTAAGGGAGAAAACCCAGATAAGTGGGTGACTTAGCTACTTGTTTCATGAAGAATGACTGAAAAACCATGGAAAAATCAAAGTGTTCTGAAAGCTGCCAGTAAAGAGAAGGCATTGTCTTTCAAAGTTATGGGCTCACCGCCACTGGTAATCCTAGAAACAGCTTGATTGAACTTTGCAAGAGCATTTGTTAGAAAAGGTAATAGAGTTTCAAAGGTAAAATCAAGGGTGATTGTGGACAAAGAACTTGAGTTTGATTTCTATTTTAGCATTAAATAATTGTGAGATTTTAGGAAATTATTTAACTTGTCCAAGACTAGGTTTCTTCATCCGTGAAATAGGAATAATAATGCAACATGAGTTGCTGTGAAGACTGAATATACAGTGAAGCACCCACTTCAGTACCTTGCATAGACAGTACCTATTCAGGAAGGATAACAATAACTACTTTGGTGTTCATGTTGTGTGACAAAGGCAGTGATAAGAAAGGATTTCTACTTTGATTGAGGTATTGGACTAGATAATATTAGAACTTTCTTCAATTATGAATTTATATAGAAAATGGGTCAATATCTAAAACTGTGAACTTGGCAGAAAGTTAAAGGCAGAAGTTAAAGATAGATAGAAAGATAGTAACTGGGATTTAAACTGAAACCCCAGGCACAGGTGGAGAATAAAGGCAGGATATAAATACCAAACACAGTTTTTCGGCATGAGGGAAGTGATTCTGTACCTGGGGAAGGTGAAGAAGGGCTGGAAGTTATATACTGCTCTCTAGCTGTGTTATCTAACATGGTAGCCACTAGAGTCATATGGCTGTAAAAATTTAAAAATCAGTTTTTTAGTTTTTTTGTCACATTTGTAATTCCCAATAGCTGCATGCACCTAATGGTGACTGTCTTGGATAAAGAAGATGGAGAATATTTGCATCATTGCAGGAAGTTCTAACGGACAGTGCCTATCTTCAGAAAAAGGCAAAGTGCTACTACAGCCTCAGACTAAATCCCTATTTTCTCTTCTTATTACATCTAGCCACTTAATTTCCCCTTCCTTTGCTGACTATTTTGAAGAAAACCAAGACAAGCTCTGTGGTAAGCAGAATTTTAAGAAAGCTTCCCAAATTTCCATCACTGGTATACACAACCTATGTAATCTTACCCCTTTGAGTGTGCGTGGGCCTAACCTACTCAGATAGGCCCTTTTAAATGGGGATCAAGAAATAAGACAAAGGAGAAGCCAGCAATTCAAAGCAACAGAGACATTCTGTTGCTAGCCTTAAAAGGAGCAAATGGCAATGTTATGGAGAAAGCCATATAGCAGGGAATAGCAGGCAGATTCTAGAAACTCAGAGCAACCCTTGTCAATAGTAAGCACGAAAACTGGGATCTTGGTCCTACAATCAAAGGGAAATGAATTATGTCAACAACCTGAACGGCCTTAGAAGAGGACTCTGACCCTCAGATGAAAACCCAGCCACGATCAACACCTTGATATCAAGCTTCTGGGATGCTAAGCAAAGAACCCAGTTGAGCCCTGCCTGGACTTTGGACCTACAGAAATTTTAAATGGGTATTGTTTCAAGCTCCCAAATGTGTGATACATTTGTTATGCTATAATAGAAAGCTAACACTAGCCACTTGTAAACACAATAACACACACACGCGTGTGTGAAGCCCATTCACCATGCACTGGTTATCAACTTCTCTGAGGCTGGTAAGACAGAACACTCATGCATCTAAGTTACAGGAAGTTACAGGAAGCAGATGTATTACCTACAAATAGGAAGTAAAGGGCAGCAGAAACCTAGAACTCGTTGTGAGTCAGTTCCCTTAGGCTCAGGAAAGCTGCCTGGGGCAGATGGAGTCTCCACTGTGCATGCCCCACAGCTGAGGGACCCTGAAGGGCAGGTTGCTCCAGGTTATATACCTCAGGGGCAACATAAAATGCTGGGCAACAGTATTGAAATTTCTAGGGCAGAGAGAAAAAGCCTGTCATGTTCCAGCCAGTCCCTTCCTTATCTCAGGATATTATATTCTCAAAACACGCTACAATTTTTCCTGAGAACTGCAAATGAAAAAGGGGAGAGAAATGGGTCAGTCCAAGGCCACCCAGAGAACTGTCCTGCAACATACACACACACAGAGACAAACTCACCCACACTCATACATGCACACACTCATACACACACATACATACACACACACACATACACACACATTTTTTCTCCTTTAAAGCACACAAAAATATAGATTTTTAAAAACATAATGTGTTTTTGTTTCACTAGGATAAAGGTTTAAATGAAAATATGTTCAAAGTTTTACTGCTGGCAATGGCAGAGGAACACAGAAGAGGTGAGGCAATTAGCTGCGATTCCAGCATTTTTACATTTTCTTTAAATAGAATCAAATGTACTTGATTCTTAACAACTCTGAAAAAGGAAAGAATAAATTTGTACTGTAACAAAGAGAACTCTTCAAAAGTGTTTGTGGGCTGCTTAAGATACCAATTTATCCCACATCATGGTTGAAATTGTTCTCCTATTTTCAGGTTAGATATCTGTACTCCCAGTGACCCTGTTGATGTGTATTGTGTTATGTCATAGGTGGGTAAAGAGAGATGGGGTCTCATGAAAACCTGCTGCTAACTTAACACAAGCTGATCTCTCACTTTCTAATAGAAAACAGACCTAAAGAGAATGGGCTTACTATGAGACAAGCTTGGAAAGGGAGGAGAGGAAATGGGAAAGATCAGGAAGTGTTTGCACAGCAGGCAGATCAGGATGGACCCCTTGGTGAGCACCCTTCCCTGAGACAGAAGAGCTGGAACACATGCCAGGCGCCCAGAGGGCAAGGATGAAGCTTCAGAAAGGGGAAGTGAAGAAGACTGAGACTAATTTTACCCACTGGATAATTTTGCTTACTGCTTCCTGTTGTGTAAACACTAGCTTTTGGTTACATACACATTATCTGCCCTTAGAAAGAAAACATCTAAAGATGTCTTGCTGCCCTAGGTGGCTCTTGACAGGAACTTGAGGAATCCCTGAGGAGAGGAGATATTTTTAAGAGAGCACGAGAACCCAAATGACTTTGCCATTGATGAACTTTGTACAGCTCTTTGTCAGAGGGGAGATGGAAGACAGATTCAGAATCTATACATGAAACAAGGTTGCTGGGGAAGAAAGACTTCTAATGGTTTTCTGCCACCCCTTTTGTAAAGAAAAATACCTTTGAAGGGGAGTAATTTCTCAACAATCGTATCATTGCCATGTAAGGAATTACAGCAGACAGAAGAGGACAAGTATGAAATATGACTGGCCAGTCAATTGAAATAAGCTGAAATTCAAAAATAGGTACGCTGGATAGCACTGTGTTTAAATTTAGTTTACTATACTTTTAATAAAAAAGAACATTCGAAATGTGCTGTTCTCTAATTTTTCCTCAGGTGAGTTAGCCTTGCCTGTCCATGTGCACCTTGAAGTCAGGGGTTTATTTTCTCTTGGATCCATCTTAAATCTATCATGCTGGGCAGGAGATAGAGGGCCAGTGGAAAGAGGCTGATTATTTAACCATAAACACTGATGTCAAGGGTCAAGACCAATAACTATTTAGGTGCATATGACACAATGTCATCTTTATACTTGCATACCCACCATGACATCCATATACCTCTCAAATATGGAAGTAGGCTATGGTGGAATGTGACAAATGTCTTGTGGTCCTCCCTATTCCTGGAGGGAAAAAAAACCCCAAAAGACAAAAAGCAGCATTTCTTCTCCTCAAGTCTCACCTTGATTCTACCTCCAAACAATGTGATATTCAATTATGCTATTAGAAGAAGAGCATTTCCCCAAGAATGAGAATGCAAGACTGGCAGAATATATGCTTTGTAAATTGGGGGTTACTTGTTCAACCTTGTATACCCATAGCTTCTTGGTGACTATGTCACATGCTTCAGTCAAAAGTAGTAGCAGCATACACTTTAAAAGACATACATCATCATACTTCAGCCAAACAGTTTCTATATGACAACTTATAATTTTCAGACAAAATATAAGATTACTAGGAACATGCAGACAAAAATAAAGAAGCAGAAAAAAAATATAGCTTGACAAAACTAAGGCAGATGAAGGAATTATTGGCTGCAATATCATTCATAAATCATAAGAATGACTATAGAATGCCGTTTCAAGGGGAGCATTCTTCCTTTTCCAGAATACACTTTCCTGGGTGTATTTACATGAGTTAGGATTACATTTTTCCTGCATAGCTGAACCCATCCTGGAGATTATACATATAAAACTGTTTTGACCATTAAACATAAGTTAAATATGTTTTTCCTTCCAGACACCTATAAATATATTATTATAGATGGTAACATTTTAATATACTTCCAGGATACATTTAGAGTTTTCTGAAACTATCAATATAGAAGGAAAGAACCAAAGCTTGAAATTTTGGAGTACTATTCCTTATTGCCTTCAATATAAAGCCTAAAAGACATAGCATAATCTTTTTCCTGCTCTTCCATTCAACACTATCTTTTACCTTATCAGTTTGTTTTGCTGCATAACGTATGAACCCAAACTTTGTGACTTATGTAACAATCATTTATATTGCTCAGTTTGGTGATTTGGACAGGTTCAGCTGGGTAATTTTTCTGGTCTCAACTGGGTTTACTTATGCATCTATGACCAGGTGACAGATTGGCTTGTAGCAGGTTGTTTAGGGATGGCCTCAGCCGGAATGGCCTTTGCTCCATGTGGTTTTTCATTCTCGAGTAGCTCAACTCATGCTTGTTCACATAGTGACTGGGCAGGTTTCCAGGTGAGTGAAGAGAAGTATCAAGATTTTTATGTCTATGTTCAGAACCGGCACCTTTCTTTTGCCACATTCTGTTGGCCAAGTAAGTTAAAAAATTACTCTTGATTCAAGGGGTAAATAGACTCAACCTCTTGATGGGAACATCTAAAAATTTCACGGATCTAGGGTGGGGAATACTTACATTCTTGTTGGCAGTTTTGCTTTCCATGGTTTCAGTTACCTCACAGTCAACCTCAGTTTGAAAATATTAAATGCAAAATTCCAGAAGTAAACATTCGTCAGTTTTAAAGTGTGTGTGGTTTTTGAGTAGCATGATGAAATCTCTTGCCATCCCATTCTGCTCCCTTGGGGCATTTTTGCAAATAATTTATTACACACCCTAGATTCTGGATTATATACTTTTAATACTCTGAGTGAGTGATATTCTCCCTTACCTCTATGCCTTTACATATATGGTGACCTCTTCTGCATGTTTCACTGCTTCTATTCTCTAATGCCTTTCATGTATACATCAAGATTAGGCCAATATCACTTCTATTAGGAAGACTCCTCTGAACTCTGGACTAGATAGGTTCCCCTCCTCTGAGCTCTTGTAATCCTTAGTCTGTGCATCCTTACAAAAAGGTATTAAAATTTTTCTGTCATTAAAATGCCTCCCATAGTTAAGAGAAGAATTAAGAGATTTTTAAAATTTATTTTCATAACACAAGGTCTCATATATAGTATTCAATACACGTTTATTAACCAATCAGAATGTATTAGATATTCATACACAATTGCCAGCAGTAGTGAATCAGTATATGTTTTGTAGGTATGAACTTTAAAGTCTCTCTCTCTCTCTCTCTCAGCCCAGCCTAAAAGATGTGAAATTTCATAAAATTAATCCAAATAGTCGCTATTTTAAAAAAATCAGAGCAACTGAACTGTTCTATCCAACAATTTCTTCTCCAAAAGATAAAATTGGATCCTTAATGTTATCAACTAATTCAGACACCATAAGTTATACAGTGTGTTAAAAAAGTAATGGACCTGGCAATCAGTCCTGAAGGACTCCATTTGTCACCTCTCCATGAGGATTTCCTACAATTTAATGCTATCCTACATATTTTAGGCTACAATCAGTTTTGTAGCTAAGTTGGCACTTAGACTGAAGTCTAGCATTTTGTTCATTAACTTTTTCTATGATAGACTGTCAAAAGTCCCATCTGAACTCCTGTTAAATTACATCTACTTCTGTACCCTAATATAATTACTTGGTCACTGCCATGGCAAACTATAAATTCTCGGATAAAATCTATTTTTCCTTTCAGTGACCTAAAATACAAGTTTCTATTTTTTACTTAAATGGGCCAAATTGCTTGTTTCTCATAAAAGATTTCAAAATTTTGGTTGTTTTAATTCAGGTACTTACCCTCTTAGCTTTTATATATAATACAGATGCATAATATACATGATTACACTATCTCCCTCCCCAAATAGCCTGACACTCATTTATTAGTGGTTTAATAGCTTTAATTAGAAACAAAAAGCTTTAATAAACTCATATTTCCTCTAAGTCTCAAAACAAGGAAAATATATTACATCATTACATCTGATGTATGAGATAAAAAATCAGTTTTCACTGTGATTTGATAAACTTTCTCACTGTAAATTTTTCCAAAAAGTACAATTTCAATGAGCAATGGAAGATTTGACATCCCACAAAAATATTTTTATAACTTTTTTTTATTTTTAGCCAATTTCTGTATTTTTAAAAATGTTTTAATTCTTATATATGTAGAAGTTAAAAGTTCAGATTTCTTACATGCCTATATTACATAGTCATGAAGTCTGGGCTTTAGTGTTACTTGAACCTATTACTCGAACAGTGAACATTGTACCCAGTAGGTAATTCCTCAAGCCTCATTTTCCTCTCACCATCCCACCTTTTGGAGTCTCCAATGTCTATTATTCCACTCTGTATGATCCCGTGTACCTGTTGTTTAGCACCAACTTATACTTGAGAACGTGGTATTTCACCTTCTGGTTTTGAGTTATTTTACTTAGGATAACAGTCTCCAGTTCCATCCATGTTGTGACAAAATACATAATTTCATCTTTTTCAGGGCTGAATAGAATTCCTATATCTATCTATCTATCTGTCTATCTATCTATATATCTATCTACCTATAGTTATTTTTCCTATATATATCTTAAGATACTATATCACATTTTCTTTATCTGATCCTGTTGATGAACACTTAGTTTGATACTCTATTTTTGCTATTGTGAATAGATATGCTTGACTAATTTTAGTATTTACTAATAACTTTTTAAATGTACTGTGACTTTAAATGTACTTTGTACTAATGACTTTTTAAATATTGTCCCTTGCTTTATTTATTGTTAAAACAGAACTTATGGATAAAAATCACCTAGGCATATTATCTACTTCATAGGTTTGTCATAAGGGCTAAACACAACATAGGTAATGCACAAGCACATAACCTGGTACATCATGAGCATTCAATGAGTGTTATCTATTGTTTTTAAAATTAGTTCCAACTTTATACAATAATTTCTTACAATAACTTGACAGCATTTTCCCTCTCATTTAATTTGAAATGACAGGATTACCTTCATGGAAGCCTTGTAAAACACTATTTATTTTACAATTCTTCATGACCTTCAAGTCCAGACATTTTTTTTTCCTTTGGATAAAATATTTCTTACTCTTAAATCTTTCCAGCTTTATATTCTAATGCCCTAGCATTTTTTAATCTCAAAGCTAATGTGAGTGGCAAGTTAGCCAAGCGGTACATTGTAAAGATGGCATCAAATACTCTCTATATTCACAGAATTGGACTTTCCCATATTCACGAGGACTACAGGCCAGAGTTTAAGCTGGCTCCTGTTTCTCAGTCCTGAATTAGAGCCACGTTGTACCATGATGACTGCTATTGCTTCCTGCAGGTGGCTTTGAGCTGAAGGTTTCTTGAAGCATAAGCATTATCATGCTTTAAAACTATGTTTTAAGAGGAAAGTCTTTGGAATTTTATTAGGTTTAAAACTTGACATGGTTATTTGTAGCTATGTGACTCTGGGCAAGTTATACAACCTCTCAGGGTTCCTTTCTTCATTGGTAAAATGGATGGCTAGACATTTTGGAGAGGGAAAGACAATGTTGTAGTGAGGAAGACATAATCCAGACTGAGTGAGATTGAAATACAAATGAAATATTAGGAAGTAGATGGAGGAAGTACAGGCCACTATTTTAATCAATTAATTGAAGAAAAGTATCAAAATGGACAAAATAGAAGAAAGTATGAAGCTGAATATGTTGGGAGTTTTTTGCATGTGTAGTAGTGGTTTTCTTTCTCTCACATGGCCAAGACTACGAGTATATGTATAATCGCACACACATAGCATTGTCCCCCCTTGTTGGCAATTTTGCTTTCCATGGTTTCAGTTACCTCACAGTCAACCTCAGTCTAAAAATATTAAATGCAAAATGCCAGAAGTAAAGATTCGTAAGTTTTAAAGTGTGTGTGGTTTTTGAGTAGCATGATGAAATCTCTTGCCATTCCATTCTGCTCCCTTGGGGCATGAATCCTCCCTTTGCCAGTATACTCACGCTGTACACACTCCTGTCCATTAGTCACTTAAGAGTTGTCTAGGGAATCAGATCAACTGTCACACTATTGCAGTGCTTGTGCTTCAGAAACCCTTATTTTATTTAATAATGGTCCAAAGTACAATAGTATTCCTGCTGATTATTTGGATATGCTCAAATGTAGCCATAAAGTGATTCCTTTAAGTGAAAAGGTAAAAGTTCTTGACTAAATAAGAAAAGGAAAAAAAGTTTGCTGAAGTTGCTAAGATCTATGGTTAAGAACAAATCTCATATTCTTGAAATTGTTAATAATGAAAAAGAAATTCATTTGAACTATAAAAGTTACAGGCACAGTGAGTGATAAATGCTTAGTTAAGATGGAAAAGGCCTTAAATTTTGGGATAGAAGGCATGAACAGAAACTTGTTGTAATTGATGCTATCTGGCTCAGTACTATCTGATATTTCAGGCATCCATTGGAGGACTTGCAGAATATAACCCCTGGATAAGGAGGGAATACTGCATGCATGAATGTATGTAAATTTAGAAGAGAGAAAATAAATAGAAAAGAGAAAGTAGAAAATACAAAAGAGAAAGATTATACCTAGAGGGAAGAACAAATGGAATCAAGAGCAATAGGATAGGAATTAGTTCAGGGAGAAGAAATTCCTCTAGTGTGAGTGTAGATAGACAGTCCTGAACTTTGAATGGTTCAATTTATAATTTTTCAATTTTACAATGCTGCAAAAACCATATGCATTCAGTAAAAGCCATACTTAAGTATCCATACAACCATTCTGTTTTTCACTTCCAGTACAGTATTTAGTAAGTTACATGAGGTATTCAACACTTTATTATAAAATAAGCTTTGTGTTATATGATTTTGCCAAATTGCAGGCTAATATAAGTGTTCTGAGCATGTTTAAGGTAAGCTAGGCAAAGCTATGATGTTCAGTAGATTAGGTATATTAAATGCATTTTTGACTTACAATATTTTCAATTTAAAATGGGTTCATTGGAATATAACCTTATCATCAGTTGAGAAATATCTGTATTAGTTTGCGAGGACTACCATAACAAATAACACAGACTGAGTGGTTTAAACAACAGAAATTTATCTTCTCTCAATTCTGGAGGCTGAGTTTGATATCAAGGTGTTGGAAGTGTTGGTTTCTTATGAGGTCTCTATCATTGGCTTGTTGGTGGCTATCTTCTCCTTCTATCTTCATGTGGTCTTCCCTCTGTGCCTGTCTGTGTCCTAATCTCCTCGCTTATGAAGACATTAGTCATATTAAATGGGGGCCCACCCATATGACTTCATATTACTTTATCTTTTGAAAGACCTTATCTCCAAATGAGGTCCTATTCTGAGGTACTATGGGTTGTGACTTCAACGTATGAATTTTGTAGGGACACAATTCAGTCCGTAAAAAACTGTATAGGCTGAAAGGATGGTGGGGATGCAGAAAAGTTTAGAGTGGAGAAGTAGAAAGTTGAGAAGTTTCTGCTTACTAATCTCCATCTTCTTTGTATTAAGAGCAGCTGTTGTCTGTGGAAGATGAGGTGAATTTGCAGACCGAGGAAAGTATAGGAGATTTTGAATTGCCCAGGCCTTTATACCTGCCATCCCTTCTTTCCAGAATGTTCATTCCCAGATGTATAATGGCTTGTTACATCAAATAATTTAAGTTTTTACTTAAATGTTACCTCTTCAAGGAGGCCTTCCTGACTATTTTATCTAAAATTATCCCCTCACTCCTCCAAACCTGTAACCTGGAGCAGTTTTAATTTGGCATAGCAATGAATTCCCAAAATGATACAATCTGTTTACTTGGTTAAAAAATACAACATATTGGGATATATTATATTTGGCCTTAATGTTTCTCTTAATGCAAGTTTCATGATGGGAGATCTATGTCATATTTATTTCTGTATCAAATGGTACCTAGGCTATTTTAGGAATGCAATAATTATTATTATAAGATAATCAACAAATCCATTGAGCTAAAAGATACTGAAGCTCTTAATGTTATCAAATTGTATGGTTGATCAACATCTTTTACCTACCTAAGTTTAATTAGAAACAATCTGTAATTTCATCCTAATGGAGTATGTTCTTCCGGTTTTTCTTTCAACGCTTAGAAACAGCTACAACAATTTTATTGTTTTATTAAGATTCTGACTACATGTGGGAGATTAGATAATTTTGGTATTTTTCATACCATTTATTAGCAAAAATAGACATTTATATGTATATAAAAGAAGCTTTAAAGGGTGGGGCTTAGCTCTAAAGGAGTATATCTGCAAAGCAAACCATTCTTCCTATATAAACACCCACACACATTCACACACATACACATAATGAAAGATTATAAAGAACACAGAAGACAAGCTTTCTTTGTATTGAAATCAAAGTTAACTCTTAATACAGACCTTTGCATGAATTATAACTTTTCTGAGATAAAAGTTTAAAGTAAATATTTTTAACATCGTAATAAATAGGAGAGCTTGGTGGTGGTTTCATGAAAATGTAATATTACCTGTACACTTTCCTATATGTTTAAGATTTTTTTTTTTTTTTTTAGATGGAGTTTTGCCCTGTTGCCCAGGCTGAAGTGCAATGGCACGATCTCAGCTCACTGCAGCCTCTGCCTCCCTGGTTCAAGTGATTCTCCTGCCTCAGCCTCCTGAGTAGCTGGGATTACAGGCACCTGCCACCACACCCAGCTAATTTTTGTGTTTTTAATAGAGACGAGGTTTCACCATGTTGGCCAGGCTAGTCTTGAACTCCTGACCTCAGGTGATCTGCCTGCTTCAGCCTCCCAAAGTGCTGAGATTACAGGCATGTGCCACCGCGCCCAGCCTAAAATACCTTTTTAGGACAAACAATTAAGTATATGATACTTTTAAGTTCTAGCTTCATGGGATGAAAGAATTGGATTATATTTTAGAGATATGTCAATTTCTCAAGACCAATACCTGAAAAATTCAAAATATCCAGCCCAGATTTGCTTCATTTAACTATAGTTGTGATATCCGAAAGAAAAAAAGAAAACTCTTAAAAAATATTAAGAACAAGAATGATGACAACTCTGCCCATTCTTTAACATGACAGCCAACTTCTCTCATCCATTCCAAACACATCTTCCTACACACATGCACTCTAGTTTCCCCTATGGAGAACCATGCTGCATGGCTAAACCAATAACAGGTCAGCTTCTGGTAGCATCCAATTCTAGTAAAGAACATGGGATTTTTGAGTCAAGAAATTCAGCTCCCCTGGCTAGCTATGTGACCTTAGTCACTTTTTTTAGACTTTCTGTGCTTCAATTCTCTCATTAATAAATTGAAATTATTTAGAAAAATATGTTTTTTGCAACCCAGTAAATTTTTTCCATAAGTCAGTATGGATTGAGGCTCATAGTTTATAAAGTGCTGTTCTATTCTTATGTTTCAACATTTAGTATTTTTAAACTTTTTTGCTATAAAAACATTTGATAAACATGACTATTCATAATGAAACATATGTACAATTATAGAGTTATGATTATACATAAGTATGGGTCTCAGGTTTCCTTATGTATATAAGGATCCTATAACACAATGGATACCAACAGGGTTAAGTTTCTTGATAAATATTGCCATAATTCTTCTAAAAGTATATGTCACATTTTCTAAATAATCTTTTTTACAATTGTGCATATTTATGGGATATTTCAATACATACATAATATATAATAATCAAATCAGGGTAATTAGCATATATATCTACCCCCTCAGACATTTTTTATTTATTTAATGGGAACATTCCAAATTCCTCTCTTTTAGCTATCTGAAATTATACAATGAATTATTGTTGACTATAGACACCACACAGAGCTACAAAACACTAGACTGTCATACTCCTGTCTAGTTGTAACCTGTATCTGTTAGTCAGCTATCCCTATTCTCTCTCCCCTCTACCCTTCTTAGCCTCTACAAACCACCATTCTACCCTCCATTTCTATGAGCTCAATTATTTTAGCCCCCACATAGAGTGAGAACATGAAGTAATAGTCTTTTTGTTCTTGTATTTCCATGTCTCTTGAGTTAAAACATGTAAGTCCTCATCCCTGAGTTTGATTTCTGGATCACCAATAAGATCAATATTTTGTACCTAAAAGATTAAAGACAACACCCTGGGTTTCTGCAAATTACCAAAATAAAAGCCTCCTTGTCGTTCCTCTCTGATAACTAGTCAGTCTCCACACATTTCTGGGAACTTGGGCTATCACCAGGCACCATCAGTATAGATAGAAAAAGAGCATATATAAGTGCTTTTACTAACTTGATAATAGAGTTGTTGTGAGGCCTTAAGATTGTCACTTAATATGATTACTCCAATCATTTTTCAGTTTTCCATATATAAAAAATGCCAAAAAACTTCAGTAGAAGTGGATTGCCATAAGCACAGCATCTTTATTGAACTTTACTTTTTACAGCAAGAAAGATCACCATAAGTGAAACCTCGTCTCTACTAAAAATACAAAAATTAGCCAGGCACAGTGGCAGGTGCTTGTAATCTCAGCTACTTGGGAGGCTGAGGCAGGAGAATTGTTTGAACTTGGGCGGCAGAGGTTGCAGTGAACCAAGACCGTGCCACTGCACTCCAGCCTGGGCGATAGAGTGAGATTTCGTCAAAAAAAAAAAAAAAAAAAGAAAGAAAGAAAAAAGAAAGATCACCATAAGTATCTAGTATGTGATTGGATCTTTGGTGGGACTAAACTTGTGAAAAGTTAAGACACTTGTGTGTCTGTGTTGCTGTATCCCTTATGTAACACAAACAAGAATTCAAAAATTAATAAGAAGCCATCCATAAACTATTATCCCAAACTGCGTGGGGAGAGATAATAGGGAAAATGTCAACAAAAAAAATGCCACTTTTTGTTAGTTGCTTTTGTTTTGTTTTATGCCTGTTAAGACTGGGCATCATTTGAATAACCAAGTTCAAAAAGGAGAACAATATGTTACGCACCACTTCTCTGAGTCAGGCCCCTTTTTACACAATTCCTTATTTTATTCTAGTAGCAATTCTAGGAAGTTGGTATTATCATGCCTTCTTTATAGATAAGAAAACTGAGACACAAACATATTAATTTACTTTCCTGTGACCAAACAGCTAAACCAATTCAAACCCTGTTCTGTTGAACTGTAAAATCCACATTCTGTTCATTAAACAAGTGAGCAAATTGATTTAAGATAATCCAAAACACAGTACATATTATTGTTTCTCTTACACAAGTTTCAATGATATGACCAAGAATAAGGCTGAAATAAATGTTATCTCCAAATTCCATTTGGATGTTTCCATCTTGACTCCTGAGTAGAAAACATCACCTATCATATTGTATAATTCCTCAGTCTAGATAACTGAGGGTTCTATTAAATGCTCTACCAAATAGCAAATCTTTTCTTACATAAAGCTTACTTTATTTCACTTAATTGTACTTGGTGATAAAATTTATATTCAATTCATATATCTTCAGTGCCTAGTCAATTATTAAGGTGCTGTCAGAGCATCTCTTTATAAAAATTTCCCAAGTGCAGCATTTAGCAGTGTAGTGGGCTAAATAGTGATTCCAATAGTATGTGACGAGGTTCTAATCCTGGTAACTACAAATATGACTTTATTTAGAAATAGTGTCTTTGCAGATATAATTAAGTTTAGGATATCACAATAAGATCATATTCAGTTTGGAGTGAGCCCTAAATCCAATGACTGATGCTTATGAAAGAAAGAAGAGGGAGATTGGTCACAGAGAAAGGATGATGTGAATGAAGATGGAGACAAATATTAGAGAGATGCATCTGCATGCAAAGGAATGTCAAGGATTTTCTTTTTTTTTTTTTTTTTTTTTTTTTGTCAGCAACCATAGAAGCTAGGAGAAAGGCATGAAATGGACTTTCTTGGGGCCTCCAGAAAAATGTCAACCCTGGTGACAACTTGGTTTTAGATTTCTGGCCTCCTGGACTATGAGAAAATAAATTTCTGTTGTTTTAAATTACCAACATCGTGGTAATTTGTTGTGGCTTCCGTAGGAAACAAATATAGGCAGATTTAAATTACTTTTTAAGGCAGAAAAATACATTTCTCTTAGCTACCTGCCTCAATACATTCAAGAATGCATCTGAAATGATTTCTTTGTATGAATTGGGAGTTCAAACTAGTAAAAGTTTCACAAGTGACTTTCTTGTTGAAAAAAGTAAATCTCAGACAAATAGAACAAACCTTATGATGTAATTACAGGATCTTATGGACCTGCAACCACAATTTTCAATAACAAAATCAGGGCAAATGGAGGACTCAGTGATAAATTCATAATAAACCTAGTATCTCTTCGTAAATTTTAAAGAAAACCTATTAGAACATTTATTATGTTTGTAGTTCTTTGCATTTATTATCTAATTGATCCTTGCAAAAAACTTATAAGACCACGCTGTTATTTTCCCTGATGTTTCCATGAAGAAACTAAAGTGAGGTTGAGAAATTATTTCAAGCTATACAGCTAGAAAGTAATGAATCTCAAATGCAAACTTAGGTAGTTTTTTCTGAACCTCAATTATTTTATCCATTTTATGTCATCTGAGCCACTTTACTTCTGAGAATGTGGAAAGTGCAAACACCAATTACCCAAGAAAATATTCTAAAAAGAATGATTCAAAGATGGAACTGAATAAATAAAAGAATGCCAAAGACATAAAATGCCATATGCATTTACACTTATATGAACTGAAAAGGACCCATCTTGCTAGCAGACTGAAACTAAGTGTATGACTTAAAACATTTCATAAATGTTTCATTTGGCTTTTTTATGCCATGTAAAATTTTCTTCCTACTGTGTAAAAGGCTGCAAGTCTATGCCAGTACAGTCTGAAAATAGAGTCATTGGAGGCTTTACAACAAACCCCTCCAGTGGTGGTGACTGGCACTTAGCTTGCCTCTAAATGCATCCTTTATGTGTGATCACTAAAGATGAGAAAGGTAATGGAAGAAGCAGTTACCAGACCAAACGCTAATCTGAAACCAGCTAACAATAAAGAAGTTATCTTTAGTTATCTATGTTAACCAGAGTGTTCCCTAATTTAGATTAGGTAGTGCTTTACAAAATGCTCTGGGAGAAAGGGAGAGATAATGGCAAAGTTATAAAACTCTAAATTGTAGTAAGGTTGTTTTACATTTAAGAACATATGAATTTTCTGGCCCGATCTTCCACCGTGTTGACTCCTTCATTTATCTCTTAACCATTAAGCAGGGAAAATCTTGAACCCATGGAACAGCTACGAACTGCTAGGTAATTTGAATGTTATGTGTGGAATTTAGTAACTTTTTTCTATCATCTTTTTTTCTATAATCTCCCATACTTTTTTTTTTTTTTTTTTGAGACAGAGTCTCACTCTGTCGCCCAGGCTGGAGTGCAGTGGCATGATCTGGGCTCACTGCAAGCTACGCCTCCCAGGTTCACGCCATTCTCCTGCTTCAGCCTCCTGAGTAGAGTAGCTGGGACTACAGGTGCCCACCACCACGCCTGGCTAATTTTTTATACTTTTAGTAGAGACAGGGTTTCACTGTGTTATCCAGGATGGTCTCGATCCCTTGCCCTCGTGATCCACCCACCTTGGCCTCCCAAAGTGCTGGGATTACAGGTGTGAGCCACCGTGCCCAGCCAATCTCCCATACTTTCATAAAGCTAAATTTTCTAGAATTTAGATCTGAAGACACTAACTCCTTTAAATAATTCTTTTTTATGTATTTATGTATGAGATCATATTCAGTCTCTTTAGAGGAATGGTAAATCATGTAAGATCTGAAATCAGAGACAGTGTGTTTGAATCACAACTCCACGCTCACCAACTGGGTAGCTTTGTGCAAATCAAACTGTTTAAGCCTCAGTATCTGTATCTGAAAAATGGGGTCCTAATACTACTGAGAGGTGACAGCGTGCTGGCAGCCCTGGCTCACTCTTGGTGCCTCCACAGCCTCCACGTCCACTCTGGCCGCACTTGAGGAGCCCTCCGGCCCCCCGCTGCACTGTGGGAGCCCCTTTCTGGGCTGGCCGAGGCCAGAGCCGGCTCCCTCCGCTTGCCCGGAGGTGTGGAGGGAGACGTGCAGGCGGGAACCGGGGCTGCGCACAGCGCTCGCAGGCCAACGCGAGTTCCAGGTGGGCGCATGCTCGGTGTGTCCTGCACTCAGAGTGGCCAGCTGGTGCCGCAGGCCCTGGGCAGTGAGGGGCTTAGCACCCGGGCCAGCAGCTGCGGAGGGTGCCCTGGGTTCCCCAGCACTGCTGGCCCACCTGCACTGTGCTCAAAATCTCCCCAGGCCTCAGCTGCCTCTTTGAGGGGCAGGGCTTGGGACCTGCAGTGTGCCATGCCAGACACCCCCCCTCTGCCACCATGGGCTCCCGTGCAGCCCGAGCCTCTCCCACAGGTGCCACCCCCTGCTCCCCGGTGCCCGCTCCTATGGACCAGCCAAGAGCAGAGGAGTGCAGGTGCGCAGTGTGGGACTGGCGGGCAGCTCCGCCCACGGCCCTGGCGGGGGATCCACTAGGTGAAGCCAGCTGGGCTCCTGAGTTGTGGTGAGGGGGGGTCTTGGAGAACTTTTATGTCTAACTGGAGGATTGTATATGCACCAGTCAGCACTCTGTGTCTAGCTAAAGGTTTCTAAATGCACCAATCAGTGCTCTGTGTCTAGCTAATCTAGTGGGAACTTGGAGAACTTTTGTGTCTAGCTAAAGGCTTGTAAATGCACCAGTCAGCACTCTGTGTCTAGCTCAAGGTTTGTAAATGCACCAATCAGCACCCTGTCAAAATGGACCAATCAGCTCTCTGTAAAATGGACCAATCAGCAGGATGTGAGTGGGGCCAGATAAGGGAATAAAAGCAGGCTGTGGGAGCCAGCAGCGGCAACCTGCTGCGGTCCTCTACGCTCTGTGGAAGCTTTGTTCTTTCACTCTTAGCAATAAATCTTGCTGCTGCTCACTCTTTGGGTCCCTGTTGCCTTTAAGAGCTGTAACACTCACTGCAAAAGTATGCAGCTTCACTCCTGAAGCCAGCGAGACCACGAACCCACTGGGAGGAACGAACAACTCTGGAAGCGTTACCTTTATGAACTGTAACACTCATTGTGAAGGTCTGCAGCTTCACTCCTGAGGCCAGCGAGACCACAAACCCACCAGAAGGAAGAAACTCCGGACACATCTGAACATCTGAAGGAACAAACTCTGCACGCGCCATCTTTAAGAACTGTAACACTCACGGTGAGGGTCTGCAGGTTGTTCTTGAAGTCAGCGAGACCAAGAACCCACTAATTCCAGACATACTACCTACTGCATATGGTTGTGTTTATAATCAATAGAGTAATAATATGCTCACTTCTTAGCCTAAGTACTTGTGTAGTCAATACTCAAGTTAGTGGTAGTAGTTTTTCATTATTGTCATTAATATTATACATTATTCACCATCTGGCCTTATCACATCTTTACAACTAAACTTTTTTTATTATTCATCTGCATCTACAATTTTGAGACAAGCCATCCAGTTTCATTGTTTTTGGTTTTGTATGCTACCTTTGCCTGAAACTTTCTTCCTCACACCTTTCATACCATCACATATGTTTACGCAGTGAACTCCTGACACATCTTTCAAGATCCAATTGAATTATTACCTCCTCCGGGAAAACTTGAGGAAGTCGAGTTCCTGGCTCCTTGAGTTGTACTAGCACAGCACTTGGAAGTATTTCTCTCCTAGCACTTCTCTTGCAGAATCATAGAGATTTTGTGGGAGTCTGTCCCTTCCAATATTGAAGAATCTGTCCCTCTTGCTAAACTAAAGCAAGTAATTAGTCATATGTATCTTTTCCAATACCTGGAACATTTCCTAGAACATTTGGATCATAAGTGAACATTTAGTGAATGAAAATAAATTCAGTAATTTGTGCTATGTCAAAGTCCATTTTAGTACTAGTTTTGACTCCAATAATGGCGGAGTGGTTTTTATCAGACTAATTCTCCCAGTAAGAACAACTATAAACATTGAACCAAACATTTTTAAAAAAACACCAACCAAGTGAAGGCACTAGTAAGTGTCCAAAGGCAGGCTAGAATTGGAGGCAATTTAATCTAGAAAGAAATTACACCGGGAGAAGATCTATGTTTATGTGACTTGTTCCCCGGGGCATGTCCGTCTGTGTGGTATGGGGCAGTTTAAACGCAAGCAGAAAGCCAAGTCTTATTGGCTTGAAATCTTAGAGGACAGCTTTAAGGGCTACTAGTGCAGCTGTAAATTGAAGGGAAAAATGCCATACAGGAGGTAAGAACAGAGGGGCAAGCCCTCAAATCTCAAACTTTGGCTAACTTCTAAATTGTTATACAATAGGATAGACTATAACAACTCAGCAAAAAAGAACATCTGTAATCTCAGAAAGATGAGCAGATATTTCAGCTGACTTACACAACAAGAGAACAAGGCTAACAGCAAACCCAAAACAGATCATGCTGATAAAACATAAAATCAATCTTCCACATGTTCAGCATGATCTACCTTTAATTTAACTGCTAACCAGAGGAAAATTAACATTCTTTGGAGGAAGATAATAGAATTCACACTGTCTATAAAACATATAATCCACAATACTCGATATATAATAAAATATTACTAGACATGTAAAAAAACAGGAAAATGTCACCCATAGTTAAGGGAAGAAATGAATAATAATCAAAATAGACCCCAAACTGAAAGCAAGCTGCAATATATTTTATTTGTAGGTAAATTTCTATTTTAAGCCAGGGAATAAATATTACCACAGGTACAAAGAGACACTGTAATAATAAAGGGTCAACCTCATCGAGAAGACATAATAATCCTAAATGGATATATGCACCTAGTCACAGAGCTTTAAGATACCTATAACAAACACTGACAGACCTACAGGGAGAAATAAACATACCTATACTATAAATGAGGTATTTTAACATTCCAAGTAATTGATAAAATACTATACAAAAATATCAGCAGGAATAAAGAAGATTTGATTAACACTATTAACTGTCTTTATCTAATTGACATTTAGAGACCATTACACCCAACAACCACAGGATACACATTCTTTCCATATGTTGATGGCACATGTGTCAAGATAGTTCATGTGCAGAACTATATGTCTTAATATTTCAAAATAGTAAACCTTAGAGAATATGTTATGTGACAGCAAGAGAATTAACTCAGAAGTCAAGAACTATAAGATACCTGGAAAACTTCTAAATATTTACAAATTAATCCACATACTTTTAAATAACCAAAAATCAAAGAATAAGTCACAACATAAATTAGAAAGTATTTTGAATGAAATACAATTAAAGTGAAACATATTGAACTACACAAAATGTAGCTAAAGCAGTAAAGAGATGGAAAATTATAGTTTTAAGTGTGAATATTAGAAAAAAGGAAGGTTTAGGCCAAAGTACAATATTATAACCACTCTCTTGTAAACATGTTCAACTTGCTTCCTTCTGATTTCATTGTACTTTCCAGGATAAACTCTATGTCAACTGAACCTAGAGTTCTAAGATTCCTAGTTTCTTCAACTCAGCTTTAAGCATAAACAACACTGAAATTGATACAAGAGGTTATAGGAACACACATCCACACCTATTCCTCTATTTTCCTTCATACCATTCATCCATAATATTACCTATGTGTGTGTACATACACACACACAGATATATATTTTTCAAGATAAGAAATAAGCTGTTTTTACCATTGTGGTTAATATGAAAGTCCTTATCATGGTTAATGTTTCTTGCCTTATACTTGAATATTTTTATATCACTTGTAATTTGTAAGCTCTACTTTCTTCTATGTCTTGTGTAACTGGTCCAGGGAAAGACAGACTTTAGTATTTGGATCTTCCCTCAGTTGGGTATTCTGTTATTACTTTCTTCTAAAAAAAGTACCAGATAATAGAAATATAATTATATATTTAGTCTCAGGTTTTTAGAGCATATCAGACTCACACTTTGCTGTATTCACAAATGCAGTCTGAATTCAATAAAAATCACAATAGCGTAGCAAAGGAGTTGATAACACCATTACCTAGTAGACAGGAGTCTCAAGATAGTGGGTGAAAGTGTTCACTCATTTATTTCTGACATCTCCTTTTACAAATAGCCAAAATCAATATTTTAGTAGCTTTAAATTTAGACAAATATTTTCTAAGTAAATAGATTGAGCCATTTATGATGACAATTGTATATTTGTTATAGGCAGCTCTATACTCACTCATGTCTGGGGACTCATGATATATCTATTATAAATCTATGAAAACTATGATTTTAAAGTTTTCAGTGAAATACTTATGAATTTAGAGCTCTATATATGTATTATTCCTTTGTCACTCTATAGTTATGCTGTAAGAAAGATTCTAGTGTATAATATTTTGCTTGAAAATTATTATCACAGAGCAAAAAAATGTAATTTATTAATTTACCAGATATTTGCTTCATTTAGATATATGGGGTTTTTTCTTGTTGTTAGTCAGGTAGCCTCTTAGTTAAAGGTAGTATTCAAATTATACAGGATTGCATGCTGTTTACTGTCTTATATGTGCATCTCTGGGCTGGTGCTTGATGAACACCACTGTTCTTTTGTAAAGAATTGACTAAATTTTTAAAATTTCATTGTAATTTTGATTAGATATCCACTCTCGCTAACTAGTGTCACCTATTTTTCCAAGTCCTTAGTACTTGTCTTCCAAACTCAACTCCATCAATATCCACAAACTGCTGGCCCAATTGTGCTCACTAACTCTTGCCCCCTCCATGTTCTTTCTTCATTCCTTACTCTAATACCAGCAGAGTCCATAATGATAATCACACTTTTGAATATAGCCTTCATCCCCTTTTTCTTCTGTCTCCTTTGCATATATTTGATAAAACATGACAACTCAAGTTAAACCCCAAATACAATCTAATCTATGCCTGGACTCCAATACATAAATACAAATGGAGAAAAAACGACCTTACTACCTGGATTCATGTTAAGTTTTTGACCACACAGCTAGACAGAAAGAACAGGTAACCTATGAGAGGAAGCCCATCAGACTAACAGCACACTTCTCAGCAGAAACCACACAAGCCCGAAGAGACTGGGGACTAATATTCAACATTCTTAAAGGAAAGAAATTCCAACCCAGAATTTCATGTCTGGCCAAAATAAGCTTCATAAGCAAAAAAGAAATAAGATCCCTTTCAGACAAGCAAATGCTGAGGGAATTTGTTACCACCAGACTTACCTTACAAGAGCTCCTGAAAGAAGCACTAAATATAGAAAGGAAAGACTGTTACCAGGCACTACAAAACCACACTTAAGTACACAGACCAGTGACACTATAAAGCGATAAAAAACCCAGCGGGGCACGGTGGCTCACTCCTGTAATCCCAGCACTTTGGGAGGCCGAGGGGGTCAGATCACGAGGTCAAGAGACAAAGACCATCCCGGCTAACACGACGAAACCCCGTCTCTACTAAAAATACAAAAAAAATTAGCCAGGTGTGGTGGTGGCAGCCTGTAGTCCCAGCTACTCGGGAGGCTGAGGCAGGAGAATCACTTGAACCTGGGAGGCGGAGGTTGCAGTGAGCCGAGATCATGCCACTGCACTCCAGCCTAGGTGACAGAGTGAGATTCCGTCTCAAAAAAAAAACACAACCAAACAAAAAAACCCCAAGTCCCAAGTCAGCATAATAACCAGCCAATGATATGATGACTGGATCAAATCCATACATATGAATACTAACCCTGAATGTAAACGGGCTAAATGCCTCAATTAAAAGGCACAGAGTGGCAAGCTGAATAAAGAAGCAAGACCCAATAGTATGTTGGGTTTGAGCGACCCATCTCATCACATGAAATGATACCCATGGACTCAAAATGAAGAGATGTAAAAAAATGTATGAAGCAAATGGAAAACAGAAAAAAGCAGGATTGGAATCCTAATTTCAGACAAAACAGGCTTTAAATCAACAAAGATCAGAAAAGACAAAGAAGGGTATTACGGAATGGTAATGAGTTCAGTTCAGCCAGAAGACCTAACTATGCTAAATATACGTGTGCCCAACACAGGAGCACCCCGATTCATAAAGCAAGTTCTTAGTGACCTTCAAAGAGACTTAGACTCCCACACAATAATAGTGGAAGACTTCAACACCACCACACCGACAATATTAGACAGATCATTGAGGCAGAAAATTAACAAAGATATTCAGAACCCGAACTCAACATTGGATCAAATGTACCTGATAGACAGCTACAGAACTCTTTACCCCCAAACAACACAATATACATTCTTCTCAGCACCACATGACATGTACTTTAAAATCAATCATCCAATCGAACAATCCTTAGCAAATGCAAAAGAACCAAAATCATATGAACCACTCTCTCAAATCAAGGCACAATAAAAATAGAATTCAAGACTAAGAAAATCACTCAAAATCATACGATTACATGGAAATTAAACAACCTGCTCCTGAATGACTTTTGAGTATATAAGGAAATTAAGGCAGAAATCAAGGAGTTACTTGAAACTAATGAGAATAAATTATAACATACTAGAATCTCTGGGACACAGCTAAGACAGTTGTATTAGGGTTCTCTAAAGGGACAGAACTAATAGGATATATGTATATATGAAAGGGAGTTTGTTAAGAATTAACTCACACGATCACAAGGTAAATCCCACGATAGGCCATCTGCAAGCTGAGGACCAAGGAACCCAGTAATGGTTCCCTCCAAGTCCCAAAGCCTCAAAAGTAGGGAAGCCAACAGTGCAGCCTTCAGTCTGTGGCCAAAGGCCCAAGGTCCACTGGTAAACAACTGGTATAAGTCCAAATGTCCCAAAGCTGAAGAACTTGGAGTCTGATATTCGAGGGCAGGAAGCATTCAGCACAGGAGAAAGATGGAAACCCAAAGACTCAGCATGCCAGCTTATTCCACCTTCTTCCATCTGCTTTTTTTAAAGCTACACTGGCCGCAGATTAGATGGTGCACGCCCACATTGAAGCTGGGTCTTCTCCCAGTCCACGGAATCAAAATTTCTTTTGAGACAGAGTGTGGCTGTGTGTCAGGCTGAAGTGCAGTGACGCCATCTGGGCTCACTGTAAGCTCCGCCTTCCGGGTTCACGCCATTCTCCTGCCTCAGCCTCCGAGTAGCTGGGACTACAGGCACATGCCGCCATGCTCAGCTAATTTTTTGTATTTTTAGTAGAAACAGGGTTTCACCATGTTAGCCAGGATGGTCTCAATCTCCTGTCCTGATGATTCACAAACCTCGGCCTCACCTCCCAAAGTGCTGGGATTGCTGGGATTACAGGCATGAGCCACAGCACCTGGCTTTTTTTTTTTTTTTTTTTTTTTAGACGGAGTCTTGTTCTGTCGCCCAGGCTCTGGAGTGCAGTGGCACAGACTCGGCTCACTGCAAGCTCTGCCTCCCAGGTTCACGCCATTCTCCTGCCTCAGCCTCCCCAGTAGCTGGGACTACAGGTGCCCGCCACCACGCCTGGCTAATTTTTTTGTATTTTTAGTAGAGATGGGGTTTCACCATGTTCACCAGGATGGTCTCGATCTCCTGACCTCGTGATCCACCCGCCTCAGTCTCCCAAAGTGCTGGGATTACAGGCGTGAGCCACCACACCCCGCCTTTTTTTTTTTTTTTTTTCTAAGATGGAGTCTCACTCTGTCGCCTAGGCTGGAGTGCAATGGTGCGATCTCAGCTCACAGCAACCTCCGCCTCCCGGATTCAAGTGATTCTCCTGCCTCAGCATCCTGAGTAGCTGAGACTACAGGCGCATGCCACCACACCCGGCTAATTTTTTATATTTTTAGTAGAGACGGAGTTTTGCCTTTTTAGCCAGGATGGTCTCAATCACCTGACCTCGTGATCCACCTGCCTTGGCCTCCCAAAGTGCTGGGATTATGGGCGTGAGTCACTGCCCCCAGTCTGAATCAAATGTTAATCTCCTCTGGCAACACCCTCACAGACACCCCCAGAAACAATACTTTGTGTCCTGCAATCCAATCAAGTTGACATTTAACATTATCACAGCAGTGTTAAAGCAGAAATGTATATAACTAAACATCCACATCAAAAACTTAGAAAGATCTCAAATTAACAATCTAACTTCACAACTAAAAGAACTAGAGAAACAAAAGCAAACCAACCCCAAAGCTAGTAGAAGACAAGAAATAACCAAAATCAGAGCCGAATTGAAGAAAATTGAGACATGAGAAACCATTCAAAAGATCAACAAAGCCAGGAGCTTGTTTTTTGAAAAAATTAATAAGATAGACCACTAGCTAGACTAATAAAGAAGAAAAGAGAAAAGATCCAAATAAACACAATTAGAAATGACAAAGGGGATATTACCACTGACCCCACAAAAATACAAATAACCATCACAGACTATGAACACCTCCACACACAGAAACTAGAAATTCTAGAGGAAATGGATAAATTCCTGTACAAATACATCCACCCATACCGAACCAGGAGGAAATTGGATCCCTGAACAGACCAATAATGAGCTCTAAAATGGAATCAGTAATAAATAGCCTACTACCAACTAAAAAAAGCACAGGACCAGACTGATTCACAGCTGAATTCTACCAGATGTACAAAGAATAGCTGGTACCATTTCTACTGAAACTATTGAAAAAAACTGAGGAGGAGAGATTCCTCCCCAGCTCATTCTATGAGGCCAGTATCACACTAATACCAAAACATGGCAGAGACAAAACAGCAGAAAAGAAAACTTCAGGCCAATATCCTGGATGAACATTGATGCAAAAATCCTCAACAAAATACTAGCAAACTAAATCCAGCAGCACATCAAAAAGCTAATTAACTATGATCAAGTAGGCTTTATTCCTGGGATGTAAGTTTGGTTCAACACGCACAAATCAATAAACGTGATTCATCACATAAACAGAACTAAAGACAAAAACCACGTAATTATCTCCACAGATACAGAACAGGCTTTTGATAAAATTCAACATCCCTTCATGTTAAAAACTCTAAACAAAACAAAACAAAAAACAAAACAAACAAACAAAACTCGGTATTGTGGGAACATACCTCAAAATAATAAGAGCCACCTATGACAAACCCACAGTCAACATCATACTGAATGGGCAAAAGCTAGAGCATTCCCCTTGAAAACCAGAACAAGACAAGGGTGACTTCTCTCACCACCCCTGTTCAACATAGTATTAGAAATCCTGGCCAGGGCAGTCAGGCAAGAGAAAAAATCAAAGTGCATCAAAAAGAGAGGAATAAAAGTATCCCTGTTTGCAGATGACATAATTCTTTATGTAGAAAACCCTATAGTCTCAGCACAAAAGCTTCTTAAGCTGATAAACAACTTTAGCAAAGTTTCAGAATACAAAATCCGTGTAAAAAATCATTATCATACCTATAAACCAATATCAACCAAGTCGAGAGCCAAATTTGGAATGCAATTCCATTCACAATTGCCACAAAAAGAATAAAATACCTAGGAATAGAGCTAACCAGTGAAAGTTCTCTACAGTGAGAATTACAAATGCTGCTCAAAGAAATCAGAGATGACACAAACAAATAGAAAAACATTCCATGCTTACGGATAGAAATAATTGATATTGCTACAATGGCCATATGGCCCAAAGCAATTTACAGATTCAATGCTATTCCTAGCAAACTACAAATGACATTTTTCACAGAACTAGAAAAAACTACTGTAAAGTTCATATGGAAACAAAAAAGAGCCCGAATAACTGGGACAATTCTAAGCAAAAGAAATAAAGCAGGAGGCATCACACTATCCAACTTCAAACTATACTATAGGGTTACAGTAAACAAACAGCATGGTACTGGTACAGAAAAACACATAGACCAATGGAACAGACAAAAAAACCCAGAAATAAGGCCACATACATATAACCATCTGATCTTCGACAAGGCTGACAAAACAAGCAACAGGGAAAGGATTCCCTATTCAATAAATGGTGTTGGCACAACTGGCTAGCTGTATGCAAAAGATTGAAACTGGACCCCTTTCTTACACCATATACAAAAATCAACTCAAGATGGATTAAAGATTTAAATGTGAAACCCAAAACTTTAAAAACCCTCAAAGACAACCCACACTATACAATTCTGGACACAGGAACTGGCAAAGATTTCATGATGAAGATGCCAAAAGGAATTGCAAGAAAAGCAAAAGCTGGCAACTGGGATCTAATTAACATAAAGAGTTTCTACACAGCAAAAGAAATTACCAACAGAGTGAACAGAACTGACAGAATAGGAAAAAATATTTGCAAATATTTGCAAACTATGCATCTGACAAAGGTCTAATATCCAGGACCTATAACGAACTTAAACAAATTTACAAGAAAAAAACCAAACAACTCCATTAAAAAGTAAGCAAAGGACATGGACAGACACTTTTCAAAAGAAGACATACATGCAGCCAACAAGCATATGAAAAAAAGCTCAATATGACTGATCATTAGAGAAATGCACATCAAAATTATAATGAGATACCATCTCACAGCAATCAGAGTGGTTATTACTAAAAAAAAAAAAAAAAAAATGGCAGATGCTGGCAAGGTTGAGGAGAAAAGGAAATACTTATACAATGTGTTGGAAGTGTACGTTAGTTCAACCATTGTGAAAGCAATGTGGTGATTCCTCAAAGAGCTAAAAACAGAACTAGTTTTTGACCCAACAATTCCATCACTGAGTATATATGCAAAGGAATATAAATTATTCTATCATGAAGACACATGTACCCATATGTTCACTGCAGCACTATTCACACTAGCAAAGACATGGAATCAACCTAAATGCTCATCAGTGGTAAACTGGATAAAGAAAATGTGGAACATATACACCATGGAATACTATGCAGCCATAAAAAGGAACAAGATCATGTCCTTTGCAAGAGCATGGATATGGATGGAGGCCATCATCCTAAGCAAATTAACACAGGAACACAAAACTAAATAATGTGTATTCTAACTTATAAGTGAGAGCTTAATAATGAGAACATACAGACACAAAGAGGGGAACAATAGACACTGGGGCATACCTGAGGGTAGAAGATGGGAGGAGGGAGAGGAGCAGAAAAAATAACTATCAGGTACTAGGATTTGTACATGAATAACAAAATGATATATATATATATATATATATATATATAATTAACAAAACTATATATATGTAAAACAAAACTATATATGTATATATATATATGTATGTATGTATATGTATACTCTTTTTACTTCTGATTTAAGAAATGACCCTGTTTAAAATTAACTCCCTATTTGGACACTAGATCTTACATCCTCTAATTTTCTTAAGAAATTTATTCCCTCTATTTTTGGATCATCAATGCAGTTTTTCTTAAGCTTATATCCTCCTCTATCACTCCACATGTTTATATCTCTATAAGAAGCCATTATTGAAAATGTTTTCTATATACTACTAGTATATCTCCCATTTACTCTTTAAATTACTACAACTTTGCTTTCCCCCTCTCTTCTCCACTGATGTTACCCCAGTGATCAGTAAATACTTCTTTATTGCCAATCCAATGGAAACTTCTCTGTTCTCATTTTACCATCTGTTAAAAACAACAGAGATGATGAAGTTCCCCCTCCTTAGGCTTTTAAAGCTTCTAACTTTCCTCATGGTCATTTGGTCTTTTACTGGATAACCTTCCTCCTCCTTATCCTAAATACAGGAATGCTTTAGGGTTTGGTTTTGAACCTTGTTCTCTTCTCCAGCAATATTTTCTTCCTGAGTGGTTATATTTTCATGAATTTAAACAGCACTATATTCTATAACTCTAAAATATATGTCTCTGTTTTTTTTTATCCTCTACACCAGATTCATACTTCTATCTGCCTACTTGACCTTTCCACTATGATATATAATAGGCATGGTTGGCTCTTGCTTATCTTTAAGATTCATTGTAAATGTTAACTTTTAGAGAAATCATTCTACGTAAAATGCTTTTTTCTTTTCACCCTACTTTATTTATAAAAAGGTGCTTATCTCAATTTGAAATAAGTTTATGTATGTGTTCTTTTCTTTATTTGCTTACTGTCTTATCCTCTTGAAAGAATATATTCTTCTTAAGAGCAAATGTTTTTGTCAACCATGTTTGCCAATGAACCTTCAGAATCTAAGAGTATTTAACATACGGAAGGAACTCAGATATACTTGTTCAAGGAAAACTTTGGATAGCACATTCATGAGTTAAATTCTAGAATTCATCAGTTCATCAATTCTAGTGAAAATTTTAGTGATTCAATAAGCTAAACCATCTCTAGTAGATTTTAAATATTACAAAGATACAACTTGCCCATTTATCCATATATACCATTGGTTTCAAAGTCCTATCTTTCCACATCTGATGTAGTATCATGAACTATTTGTAGGCATAAGTATAGATAGTTTTTATACTGCTTTCTGATATTTGTTTATTTTTTTAGGAATCACTGCTTTGATTTATTTGCCAAGATAACTATATTCTGTAAATTTTCACCCCTACTTTTATAGTGAAAGTAATTCTTTTTATGTATAGTTTGGATGGGATTGTATTAGATATCCACCAGTAAAGGCGATGGAGGTAAAAGTTAGCTTCTGCGAACACTTTTAAATTTGTATGTGAAGACTGCATAACAAATAAACTAATGGGAGTTTTCCGGAAAATTTACTTCTATTTGAATATATATTTTATGTAGATTATTAAGTAAACAAATGTTGCCAAATGTATTCCCCAAAATACACATTTGCAATATGCAGAAATAGGCTTTTTCATTTAAAGTGCCTGGCTTTACAAATTAAAAAGACAATACAAGATCATCAAAAGTCCTAAACCATAATATTCTCTCAAAATTTTAGGTATTATATTGCTCTATTTAATTCTACAAAGTGTATATTCCAGTTAAAATAGATGACTTTGATATTTTTGATGAGTCTAAATAAAATTAAGCAGATTCTAAGCAAATGTGCTAATTACTTAGAAAACAATAACTAAATCTTCTGTGTTAATCACAGAGCAGATTCTGTGGGGTTTTAGGTATCGTTTTCTTTTGTTTTATTTTCACTCACTGACAAATTATTTGGCATCTACAAACTAAAATATCTGGTGAGAAATCACAATCTAAAAGTCAAATGGTCATTGCTTACTAGAGGAAAATAAAAATATATTTATTTATTTATTTATTTTTATTTATTTATTTATTTATTTTTGAGACAGAGTCTCGCTCTGTCACCCAGGCTGGAGTGCAGTGGCGCGATCTCAGCTCACTGCAAGCTCCGCCTCCTGGGTTCATGCCATTCTCCTGCCTCAGCCTCTCCGAGTAGCTGTGACTACAGGCGCCCACCACCACGTCCGGCTAATTTTTTGTGTTTTCTTTTTTTAGTAGTGACGGGGTTTCACCGTGGTCTGGATCTCCTGACCTCGTGATCTGCCCGCCTCAGCCTCCCAAAGTGCTGGGATTACAAGTGTGAGCCACCACGCCTGGCCTAAAAATATATTTAAAAGTATGAGATTCACAATATTGTGAAAATGTTCATACTGCCCAAAGAAAATTGCAGATTCAATGCAATTTCCATCAAAATACCATCACAATTCTTCACAGAACTAGAAAAAATAATCCTAAAATTCATATGGAACCAAAAAAGAGCCCACATAGCCAAAGCAAGACTAAGCAAAAAAAACAAATCTGGAGGCACCACATTACCTGACTTCAAATTATACTATAAGGCTATAGTTACCAAAACATCATGGTACTGGTATAAAAATAGGCACATAGACTGATGGAGCAGAATAGAGAACCCAGCAGTAAAGCTAAATGCTTACAACCAACTGATCTTTGACAAAGCAAACAAAAAGATAAATTGGGAAAAGGACACTCTGTTCAATAAATGGTGCTGGGAAAACTGGCAAGCCACAGAAGAATGAAACTGGATCTTCATCCCTCACCTTATACAAAAATTAGCTCAAGATGGATCCAAGATTTAAATCTAAAACCCGAGATCATAAAAACTCTAGAAGATAACATTGGAAAAACTCTTCTAGATATTGGCTTAGGCAAAGAATTCATGACAAAGACTACAAAAGCAAATTTAACAAAAACAAAAGTAAATAAATGGGACCTAATTAAACTAAAAAGCTTCTGCACAGCAAAAGAAATAATCAGCAGAGTAAACAAACAACCCACAGAGTGGGAGAAAATATTCAAAACTATGATTCTGACAAAGCACCAATATCCAGAATCTACAAGGAACTCAAATAAATCAGAAAAAAAATAATAATCCCATCAAAAAGCAGGCAGAGGACATAAATAGACAATTCTCAAAAGATGATATATGAACAGCCAACAAAAGTATGAAAAAATGCTCAACATCACTAATTATCAGAGAAATATAAATTAAAACCACAATGTGATACCACTTTACTCCTGCAAGAATAGTAATAATTAAAAAGAAAAAAAAAATAGATGTTGGCATGGATATGGTGAAAAGGGAACACTTTTACTGCTGGTAGGAATGTAAAGTAGTTCAACCACTATGGAAAATAGTGTAGTAGTCTGTTCTCACACTGCTGTAAAGATACTACCTGAGACTGGGTAATTTACAAACAAAAGAGGTTTAATTCACTCACAGTTCTGCATGGCTGGGGAGGCCTCAGGAAACTTACAATTACAGCAGAAGGTGAAGGGGAAGCAGGCACCATCTTCATAAGGCAGCGGGAGAGAGAGATTGAGCAAAGAGGAAGTGCTACACTTTTAAACCATCAGATCTCATGAGAACTTTCTCACTATCATGAGAACAGCATGGGGAAACTGCCCCCATAATTGAATCACCTCCTACCAGGTCCCTCACTGGACAGGTGGGGATTACAATTCAAGATGAGATTTGGGTAGGGACACAGAACCAAACCATATTAAGCAGTATGGAGATTCCTTAAAGAATTAAAAGCAGAACTACCATTTGATACAGCAATCCCACTGCTAGGTATCTACCCAAAAGAAAATGAGTCATTATATGAAAAGACACATGCACACACCTTTTCATAGAAGCACAATGCACAATTGCAAAAATATTGAACCAATCTACATGCCCATCAACCAACAAGTGGATAAACAAAATGTGGTATATATATATACATAATATATATAGAATGGTGTGTGTATGTGTGTGTGTATACACACCATGGAATACTACTCAACCATAAAAGGAATGAAACAGTGCCTTTTGTAGCAACTTGGAAGGAGCTGGAGGCCATTATTCTAAATGAAGTTAACTCAGGAATGGAAAACCAAATATCATATGTTTTCAGTTATAAGTGGGAGCTAAGTTATGAGGATGCAAAGGCATAAGAATGATATTAGGAACTCTGTGGACTCCAGGGGAAAGGTGGGAGGTGAGTGAAGGATAAAAGACTACATATTGAGTACAGTGTACACTGCTCAGGTGACGGGTGCACCAAAATCTCAGAAATCATTACTAAAGAACTTATCAATATAGCCAAAAACCACCTGCATCCCCAAAACTATTGAAATAAAGAACGAATAAAAGTATGAGATTTAGAAACTATCCATTCATTTTCTATTTAATTTTTAAATTTCTAAACATTATTATTTCACAGTCTTTAATAGCCTGTATAACTCCATATTTCCAAATTTCTATTAGCCATCAAAATCTGTGATATAATTAATCACGTAAACAGTCAAACTTGAAACATTAAAAAAATCACTGAACATATTAGGGAGGTAAGCATTGAGATTTGAAGGAAGTCTGGAGCATAAATAGAATGCAAGCCAGCTTCAAAGATTTTGCTCATGAGTATACTATAAGCAATGAAATATTTATTTATTTCATTAATGTCTTCATTCATATGGGTCAAAATAAGCAGAAATTGTAACACTTTGTAGCAAATTCCATTCTATGGAAAGAAGGCATGAGTATGGCTTTTGTGTAAAATAGAACAGTGTTTCTGAAATAGACATATGAAGTAAAGTATTTAAGAAATAAAGATTTACCACATAGCTAGCCTTAGATCTGACCTCTGCTCATCTTTCTAGATTTATTTTTACTGTTATATTCTTTCACACTTAATGCCTTGGTCTTACTGATATAATTTTTGTATGTGAGCCTCTTTATTCTTCTATCAGTTTTCTAGCTATTACTTCTACAAACCTTCCTCCTAACCCAACTTTTCCTGGGTTAGTATGTAAGAAGTAAGGTTAGTTACCCTTACTTCTCAGCTCAAGTGCGATTTCCTTCTCTGTGCCATCCACTGCCCAGCCTGGATCAGGTATTCCTCAAGATACTTTTATTTCAACCAGGACTTACCTTTCTCATGGCACTAAGAACATGATTTTAATCATCTAGTTACTGTGTCTCTGGATCAGAAGGCAGAGAATATTTCAGACATTGTTTTTATTCTGAGCTCCAAACTCTTACGTAACTGCCTAATACATGATGATAGGTACACAACAAATGATTACTTTATGAATGTATTATGCATAGGTGCCAGCACAAGTGGCAGTAAGACAAAAAACAGGATAGCCAATTCATCCAAGAGGAAATAAAATTAGTTAAATATATCTTGCTTACTACACAAACTGAAAAGGTGAAAATTAAGACAAATTTGTACTTATCAGTTTATTCAAAGAGAAAATATATTAATAACCTTATTTGATAACAATTATGAGATGAAAATGTTATCATCATGCATTACTAGTAGGAATGTAAATGAAAACATGTTTTTGTAAAAATTATTGTAAAGAATACCAAGAACCCCGAAAACCATAAAAATGTTAATGACCATTTGACCCTTTCAGAGAATTTATTGTTCAGAAACAAACCAAAGGATGGAAAACCTTTTATTTTCAACTTAAGGCTCATTGCTGAGCTCCAGACATATCTACCTTGCTGACAATTAGACAGCTCTACTAGTGCACTTGGCAGGCATTCAAACTCAACATGTTTGAAATTAAACCTATTCCTCTTTGGAAATATAACTCCTGGTTATGTGCCAGAGTATATTCTTTCTTAGTTAACACAACCAGCATGCATTCAACTGTCTACATGAGAAACCTGGGAGCTATCTTCAAATCCCTCCTCTCTACTTCATTGGACTCATCAATTAAATACAAAGCTCCTTTCATTTTACCAATTCCAATTGTTTCTTTCCTTCTCCTCTTCTATTATCTTTGCCCAAGGGTCTAGCATCCCTCACTTGAATTGCTTCAATTGCCTCCACTTTTAGCCCATCAGTTCTATATTGTACAAACCAAAAGATACTTCTACAAGACAAATTTATCATGTCATTCTCCTGAATAAGTCTTTCCAGCTTTTTCTTATCGCTATTTCTTATTGCTTCTTAACTTAGCTTAAAAGGCAAAATGCTGTCCACTCTAGGACTCTTCCATGCTTTTTATTCTATGTGCTAGGCAGGTTGTCTAATTCTTCTGGGCCTTATCACTTGATTTACCCACTGTTTGGAAGGATAGACTCATCCCATCTCTCCCTCTTCTGGCTGATTCCTACCCATCTATTAGGTTTCTGCTTAAGTATTACTTCCTCTGGAAAACCTTAGTAGACAGTATTCCTTAGCACAATATATCTTTCCTCTTACATCATTTATAATAATACATGTTTTAATTAATAATAAACTAACTTTCTGACCTACTAGACTCTAGGAAGGCTAGCATTATTTCTATCATGCCTGTTAATGTATGCTTAATGCCTAGTACCCTAAGAAAATGGGAAATAATTGTGGAATGAAAGAACAATGCAGTCACCAAAATATAATATATACATATATAATGTATATATCAAGTATAAGATATGTATAAGATTAAGTATAAGATATCTATATCTTATTCTTACATAAGCTATACATATATGTATATATAGATACTTATATAAGATATACACATGCATATATTATATACACATATACATATAATATATATACATATATTGGGATTTATAATGTAAATCCCATTATATCTACTGATACTTATACTTATTTAAGAAATACATATGTATCTTACATATATTTAAGATATACATATGTATATTTAAGATACATAGGTATATTTAAGATAAACATATATGTACATATACATTTGTTTTCTTTTGACAACAACAGCAATCACAGTTAATATCAGAAGTGATACAGAAAAGTTAGTACTCATATAGTTTAAGGGAAATGTGAATTGCTTCAAATTTTAGATTAAGTAACCTAGCAATGTCCATTAAAATTTTAAAAAAATACTCTCTGGAGTAGTAATTTTAGTTTTGGAAATATATCATGCAGGCACAAAAGCTCCAATATATGAGAACCTATGTACAAAACATTTATGAAAGCATTGTTTGTAGTAGCCAACAAAAGAAAAATAATAACAAATAAAATGCTATTCCTTGAAACACACATACATTCATCACTAAGGATATGGTAAATTATTATTTACATTTTATTTTGTTTTTAATTGAACCATAATTGTACAGCCAGGCACAGTGGCACACTCCTATATTCCTACATACTCAGGAAGCTGAGGCAGGATGATTGCTTGAGCTCAGGAGTTCCAGACTAGCCCAGGAAACATAGAAAAACTCTGTTTCAAAATATAGGCAAACAACAACAAAAAATTGTAAATATTTATGGTATATAATGCCATGTTTTGATACAGGCATATATTGTGTATTAATCAAATCAAGATAATTAGCATATCGATCACCTCACACATTTATCATTTTTTTTAGTGAGAGCATTCAAAATCCTCTCTTCTAGCTATTTAAAAATATGCAATGCATTATTCTTAACTATAATCACCCTACTGTAAACTGGAACACCAGAACTTATTTCTCCTATCTAACTGTAGCTTTGTATCTATTAACCAGCCTTTCCTCATCCATCTCTCTATTCTCCCTAACCTCTAGTATCTACTCCATAGTACTATGAGATCAGTTTTTTAAAATTCCACATATGAGCTAGATCATACAATACTTGTTCTTCTGTGCTTGGCTCACTTCATGTAACATAATACCCTCTAGGATCATTTCTATTGCTGCAAATGAAAGAATTTTACTATTTTTTAATGCTGAATAGTATTCCATTGTTTATAAATACAACATTTTCTAATCCATTGAGGGACATCTGTGTTGATTCAATAACTTGGCCATTGTGAATAATGCTGCAGTAAACATGAAAGTACAAACATCTCTTTGAAATGCTGATTTCATTTCTTTTCAGCATATACCCACTAGTGGGGTTGTGGGATCATATGGTAGTTCTATTTTCAATTTTTTGAGGAACACTCATACTGTTGTTCCTAAGGACTATACTAATTTATATTCCTACCAACAGTGTACACGAGTTTTCCTTTCTCCACATCTTTACTAGCATTTATTATTTTTTGTCTTTTTGAGACTAGCCATTCTAACTGGGGTGAGATGCTACTCAGTGATTTTGATTAGAATTTTCCTTATGATTAGTGATGCTGAGGCATTTTTTAATTTATCTTTTGTCCATTTGTATGCCTTCTTTTGAGAAATGTCTTCTTTTACCACTTCATTCTGATTATTATTATTATTGCTATTGAGTTTTTTATATATTCTGGATGTTAACCTTTGTGAGTTATATAGTTTGCAAAGATTTTGTCTCATTCTATAGGTTGTCTCTTCACTCTGTTAGGAGTTTCCTTGGCTGTGCAGAGCTTTTTTATTTGATGTAATTCCATTTGCCTAATTTTGCTTTTGTTGCCTGTGCTTTTGAGGCTGTATCCAAAAAATCCCTGCTCAGACCAATGTCCTGAAGCATTTTCCCTAAGTTTTCTTTTTATTTATATAGTTTGGGGTCTTACTCATAAGTATTTACTCCATTTTGAGTTGATTTTTGTATATGGTAAGAGATAGGGGACTAGTTTAACTCTTCTTCATGTGGATATTCCATTTCCCAGCTGAAAAGACCATCCTTTCTCCAATGTGTGTTCTTGGCAATTTTGTAAAAAAAAAAGTTGGCTGTAAATGCATGAAGTTATTTCTGAATTCTCTATTCTGTCCATTGGTATAGTGTCTGTTTTCATGTCAGTACCTTGCTGTCTTGATTTCTATACCTTTGTAATACATTTTGAACACATACAAAATTCCTGAACACATACAACCTATCGAAGTTGAATCATAAAGAAACAGAAAACCCGAACAGACCAACAAAGAGTAATGAGATTGAATCAGTAATAAAAATTCCCCTTAAAAAAAAAACAAACGCTCAGGACCTGCTTACTTCAATGCCGAATTATATCAAACATCAAAAAAACTAATACCAATTCTTCTCAAACTACTCTGAAAAAAGTGAAGAGGATGGAATTATTCCACCCTTATTCTTTGAGGCTAGCACTATCCTGATACCAAAACCATACAAGAACACACAAATAAAGAAAACTACAGACTAATATCCCTGATGAACATAGATGAAATATTCTCAGAAAAATACTAGCAAACTGAATTCAACAGCACATTAAAATGATCATCCACCATGACTAAATGAGATTAATCCCAGGATTGCAAGAATGGTTCAACGTATGCAAATCAATAAACTTTACATCGCATTAACAGAACCAAGGATAAAAACCATATAATCAATTCAACAGACATAGGAAAAACATTTGATAAGTTTAACACCCCTTTATGGTTAAAATCCTCAACAAATTAGGTATACAAGAAATGCACCTCAACATAATAAAGGCCATATATGACAAATCCACAGCTAACATCATACCGAATGGGGAAAAGTTAAAAGCTTTTTCTCTAAGATCTGGAACTAGACAAGGATGCCCACTTTCACCACTTTCTTTTTCAGCATTGTACTGGTTGAATTATTTTTTACACAAATTACATTATCATTATGCAGCTATCGCAAACAAAAAGATGGATCAACATTTTAGACTTAGAATGGTGTTTTGAGAAACGAAGCGAATAAACAAGTTCATATGGAAAAGAAAGTATCAACAATATAAATAACCATATAGATAAGCATACATATATAGGCATAAAGAAATGATAGAATAATATTTCAAATGGTCAGCATTAGTTATCATAAAGTGTTAGGATTAAGAGGCATAAGGAATGATTATTAAATTTCCCATTATACATCTCTGTATTATTTGACTTATTACAAAAATCTAATAAGGAGGGAAATATGCATGTGAAAATAAAGTGTATTAATGACATGAAAATCATGATTATTATTTTCTAAGTATCTTGAAATATGCTATTTTTACAATATGTATTTTAAAAGTGGAAAACATAAATAAAACAATGATATCTTACATCTCTGTTTAAGTTGGTTAAAACTGAATCTGTAAGTGTCTCTGGTCATTTGTTTGTCAAACTATTTTCATATTGCTCCATACATCTTTTCAGCTGATCAAAAATCGCAGTCCTCTGAAATCGTTTCCTGACCCTTTAAGCCTCCTGCTTGATTTCCTGCCTCCTGAGCACGTCTTCCCCTGAAGTCTCTCTTTATTAGGCATTTATTCTCTCACATGGCACATACCTAAGGGAGCAGGGATGGGGTGCAAGTTTTTATTTTCATTTTCCTTATTGTAGCTTTCTACAATTCTGCTCTCCCTCGTTCACATAAAACTAGCAACAGGGAAAAGGGAAGGGAAGGGATTATTTAAGATAAAAAAACAAAACCAAAAAACACAAACTAACCTGGAGGAGACTGTTGCAGGCCAAAAGAGTGAGGGTCGTGATCAACTCAGTATACCACTGGAGGCTATATGAGTAAACAGCAAACTGTTCTCACAAACGCAGAATGTTGACAAACCGCGTCTGCTGCCCAGAAGGGTTGCTGAGGGCAGTCACGAACCAGGCGCAAGTGTTTCTTGTGATTAGGCACATCTGAAGCCTGTTAGCAATAATATGAACCTGTGATCAGTTAAGCAGCTGACCAATCGTTATTTCCTGCTCCCTGCTCTTTCTACCCAATAAGGGATGTAGAAGCTCAGGACTGCTGCCTTTGCTCACTAGAATCAGGGAGCCCTCTTCTAATTCCCCAGACCCTTTCTTTAAAACAGTTTCTATTGTCTTAAGGTTTTATTTCTGCATTCGTCTCTCTTCGTTCAGTCTCATAATGGCGGTCTCAAGCAGTAACAGTAGTAACTGTTATAGTGACAGTCTCAAGTAGTAACCGTGGAAGTCTGCCACAGGAGACATGTCCACATATAATTACAATAATATCCAACTACTAATAAAGGAAAACACAAAACATTCAGAGAGTACAAAGAGAGGAACAAAGAGTACAAGTAAAGTCAGTATTTATTCTATTTAAGAGTAAAAGCTGGGCCAGGCATGGTGGCTCACACCTGTAATTCCAGCACTTTGGGATGCCGAGGCGGGCAGATCAGGAGGTCAAGAGATGGAGACCATCCTGACCGACATGGGGAAACCTCATCTCTACTAAAAATACAAAAATTAGCTGGGCGTGGTGGCACACGCCTGTAGTCCCAGCTACTTGGGAGGCTGAGGCAGGAGAATCACTTGAACCCACGAGGCAGAGGTTGCAGTGAGCTGAGATCGCACCACTGCACTCCAGCCTGGTGACAGAGTGAGACTCTCTCTAAAAAAAAAAAAAAAGAAAAAAAGAAAAAAAGAAAAAAAAGTAAAGGCAAATACATGCATCTTAACTATCAAACTAATTGCAATGGGCAATATTTTGATTTTAAATAGCTATTTAATATATAGGTGTCCATTAAGTTGAAGGAGCTAGAGTACAAAGAATATTGCAGAACAGAACTTTATTTTTTCCCACTTCTACTTAGTGCCCTTTCAAACTAACTTTGTGGAACCTGTTCTTCCTTTCCTCTTGGATGATCTCTCTGACAGATCCCATGATTGTTCCAATTACTCTCATTAGTTCATTCATTTTAATATCTCTTGAGCACCTTTTATCTGCCAGGTGTGGGTGACACATCAGGAAACAAAGCATGAAGTATAAACAAATAATAACAAAAATGCTTTATAATATGTAAGGTGGTAACAGGTGCTCTACAGTAGTGAAGATAAAAAATGAGTTGTATATAGACCTATTTTTTTTTTTTTTTGAGATGGAGTCTTGCTCTGTTGCCCAGGCTGGAGTGCAGTGGCACCATCTTGGCTCACTGCAACTTATGCCACCTGGGTTCACGCCAATCTCCTGCCTCAGCCTCCCAAGTAGCTGGGACTATAGGCGCCCACCACCATGCCCAGCTAAGTTTTTGTATTTTTAGTGGACAGAGGGTTTCACTGTGTTAGCCAGGATGGTCTCGATCTCCTGACCGCGTGATCCACCCGCCTCAGCATCCCAAAGTGCTGGGATTACAAGCATGAGCCACCACACCCAGCCGTATATAGATCCATTTTAAATGGACTGGTCTAGGAAGATGTCTTTCAAAAGTGATGTCTGAGACTTGAAGGAGTGAGCTAGTGAGGAACCCTGAGAATATGTGAGTGGGTGAAAAACTTTCAGGACAGAGGGATCTGCAAGCGCAAGTCTCCTGGAACAGGTGTGGTGTGTTACAGAGGAGGTCAGGGAAGCTGGAGCTGCTTGAGTAGAGAAAAATGGTGTCAAAACAGCATCAGGATCATGGAGGGCTTTAAAGGTTATGTTAAAAATTTTGGACATTACTGTGAAAGAAGAGGGAAGCATTTGTAGGATTTTGAGTAAAGGGCTGACATGATCTGATGTATTTTAAAAGGATCATCCTGGCTACTGTGTTGAAAAGTAGACAGTAGGAGATAAGAATTTAAATAAGGACAGGACAATTAGAAGTCTTTTAAATTAACGCAGGGGAGAAATAGTGGTGACTTAGATCAGCACATCAGTGGTGTCTATGCTGAGATATAGATTCTCGATATTACTTGCAGGTAAAGCCTGCATGATTTCCTAATAAACTGGATGTGAGATGTCAGAGAAAAACATCAAGAATGACCTTCAGGCTATCCTGACCTGAACTCCTGAAGAACTGCTGTTACTATAGTCTGAGATGGAAGAAGACCAAGAAAGAAACAGGTTTAGTGAGTAGATCACAATCAAGAGTTCAGTTCTGGTCATGTGAAGTTTAAAACCATCCAAGTGAATAAGCCGAATACAGAGTATAAACATCCAGGTGGAGTCCAGAGGAGTGGTCTAGCAGAGTCTAGGTGTCAATAGTAGTTATAAATTAAATTTAAAGTATTGGGACTGGATAAACTCTTAAGAAGTGAGTACAATTAGAGAAGACAAGTGTAAGACTCAAACCCTGAAGCACTTCAGAACTTAGAGATTAGGAATTTGGGAAAGCTACAGAGATTAGGAAGAAATAGCTAATGCTGTAGGAAGAAAACCAAAAGGGATTGTGTTCTGAAAGTCCAGTGAAGAAAGAATTCAAGGAGGAATGTGGTGTATCATATGCTGGCTTTGGATAAAATAAGATACCAAGATGAGACCACTTGGTCTCAGATCTGTGAATGTTTGGAAGTTATTTGTGACCTTGGTAGAGCAATTTTGTAGCAAGATGTGGGTAAAAGCTTGGCTGCTGGCCAGGCACAGTGGCGCATGCCTGTAATCCCAGCACTTTGGGAGGCCAAGGCAGGTGGATCACAAGGTCTAGAAATCAAGACCATCCTGGCCAACATGGTGAAACCCTGTCTCTACTAAAAATACAAAACTTAGCTGGGCATGGTGGCACGTGCCTGTAGACCTACCTACTCGGGAGGCTGAGGCAGGAGAATTGCTTGAACCCCGGAGGTAGAGGTTGAGGTGAGCTGAGATCGCACCACTGCACTCCAGCCTGGCAACAGTGCAAGACACCATCTAAAAAAATAAAATAAAATAAAAGCTTGGCTGATCTAGAACTCTAAAAAGAGAGTAAGTGAACAGATACTGAAAATTCTTGGTTTTGCTGCAAAAGAAAGTGCTCCAATCACTTTAGTTGTAAAAAAAAAAAAAAGTGACATTTCAATCATTAAAATGTCATTCTATGTATGATGAAAAACTTCCAGTTCTGACCTACTTTAGCCTTGAAAATGCTTCCGTGGCACAAGAGGGATGTGGGTGGCTTCTCTGTTTCCTTGACTCTCTCTTCTACGATGCCACTCCACTAATTAAGCTGCTGCTGGGTGCTTGGGGGCGGGGTTGAGAAAAGAAGAGAGGAGAAGGAAGGAGTTGTAAAGGTCAGGAGAGGTGACACTTGACCATCATTAATGTACGTTAACTCTTGTCTTTCAGCTTGGCAGGTATTTACGGCTAGCTTTAGAAAATATTTAAAATTGATTATTTTTTAAAATGCCTTGAAATGAGGCCTGTTTTTCTTTATTCAGGCAATGTACCCTCCAACTAGTCTTGTAAATAGTCTCTCACCACTCTGTTTTTGAGCAGTCTACTCCAGACAAACAGTTGAGCCCACCTTCCCACTAAGTCACTGTCTTTGGGCTAGGTTCCTTTAAGACCACATGATGGGCATGTTCCTGTGGCCATTGCCATTAAAAATCTTTGGGAAAGCAGACTTTTATTAATGCAAGCACTTCTTCTCTTCAATACATCAACAAAGCAGCCAGGCAGCCAGGCAGACTTATGTATCTAGACTTTTCCAGGCTTGGGTCTGGGTGCCAAAGTTGTCTCTGCTACCCCAGCCATTTTCTTTGCTATATTCATTTGCCAAGGAGTAAATTATAAAGTTCTACATTTTAGGATAAACTGAATACTGATAACATTTTTTAATGCATACTATATCAAGCACTGTTGTAGAATTTTTACTCATATTAAATACTATATTTCTCATGACATCTCTATGAGGGAGGAATTCATTTTATACACAGAGAAAGAGAAGAATAA
>NW_026652279.1:54911597-55138864 GCF_009828535.3 Hylobates moloch | reverse complement strand
ATCACACTCCGGGGACTGTTGTGGGGTTGGGGGAGGGGGGAGGGACAGCATTAGGAGATATACCTAATGCTAAATGACGAGTTAATGGGTGCAGGAAATCAACATGGCACATGGATACATATGTAACGAACCTGCACATTGCGTACCCTAAAACCTAAAGTATAATTAAAAAAAAATAAAAAAAATAAAGGTACAATAACATTTCATGGCCTGTTAGGTGCAGGCAACACAGCAGGAGGTGTGTGGTGAGTGAGGAAGCATCCATGCCTGAGCTCCTGTCAGATCAGCAGCAGCCCTAGAATCTCAGAGGAGCACAAACTCTATTTTGAACTGCACATGCGAGGGATCTAGGTTGTACACTCCTTATGAGAATCTACTGCCTCTGAAACCATCCCCACCCCTACCTTCCGTGGAAAAACTGTATTCTACAAAACTGGTCCCTGGTGCCTTAAAGGTTGGGGACTGCTGCTTTAAAGAGTTATATTGGAAGGGCATGACAACTTTTGTAAAAAATTGAAAAGCGGGAGTTGAACAATGAGAACACATGGATACAGGGAGGGGAACATCACACACCAGGGCCTGTCATGGGGTTGTGGGGTAAGGAAGGGATAGCATTAGGAGAAATACCTGATGTAGATGACTGGTTGATGGATGCAGCAAACCACCATGGCACATGTATACCTATGTAACAAACCTGCATGTTCTGCACATGTATCCCGGAACTTAAAGTATAATCAAAATAAAATAAATTTCTTAATTTAAAAAAATTCAAAAGGACATATTCTAGACAAATGCATAAGCAAAGGCCAAACATGATCTATCAATTATTTAGAGAGGTGGGATATACAAAGAACGTCTACCCACTGAGTCATAACTAATTTCTAGACCACAATTACAGTGATAATCACCAGCCCATTAGTGGGTGAGAGATGTATCACTTGTGTCCTTCATTGTATAACTGCATACTTAACTGTACCTGGTTCTCATTACAGCATTCTCAGAAAAACCTTTTATCATCTTTTATATATCCAGACAGGAACTGACCACATTCTATCTATTCAGAGTCAAGATTATGGTGCCCCAGCTGGAAGGAATCAGGCACTATATCTTCCCTAGCAAACTATCTAATTGGAAGCTACCTATGTCAGATCCAAGTGGTATCAATACTTACTTTCTCAAGTAAATGATACACTGCTGTTGTTTAAAGAAGCTGGACTCTGTTGCTTCAGAACTTGTTGGAAACCATCCAAACAAAACCAAGTTTATCAAAGGTCAAACTAATGTCTTTATGCCCCAGCCCATAGCATACTCAAGGCACTCTGGAAACAGATGAGTGACCTTCTCATAAGCCTGCAAACAGACTGAGCTTTTCTCCATTGCCTCACTGAGTATCCTCCATGCCTAAGTCATACTCATCCATTAAGGATCATCACATTCCACTTCCTTAAAGAAGTCCTCCTTGGCCACTCAAAGCTTCATTGGTCTCTCCTTTCACTGAAACTTTTTGAGCAAGTATTGTTTGCACTATAATTGCAGTGTTTAATCATATACTGTCTTGTTTTTAATACTACAGCATTTTCTGAAAATAATTTGAAAATTTCACTACCAAAGGGTTTTTCAAATAAGGGATTGGGTTCTAGGTTTTTAAATAATATGGTTATGGTTTTAATTGATGGTTCGTTGTCAGAAGCCCGACTGTTTCCTGATCTTACCAGGACAATTACTCCTTAGAATACTGCGAATCAGGGTAACTACCTCTGAAGAAGCTGCTACTCCCTGGCAGCCCATTAGCTATCCCATTCTGACACACTCACCGCTTACACCCGCTCCTCACTTGCCAGCTTGCATTCCTGACTTCAGCTTCTCTCTTCCACTCACCGGCCCAGACATTGCCTTTTCTCATGGGTGTAGGTAACTGCCTCTGCTTCAGGCTCCGCTCTCCTCATTTAAGGCTAAGTTTCAGCCTGCTCAAATTAGGTGTGTCCCCAGCAGACACTCCTAGGGTAGCCAGCTCTTGGCTGCTGTTCTAACCTCCTCCTTACTGATAACCTTGGTTCACCTGGCCGCTAGTCTAACCTCCTCCTTACTGATAACCTTGGTTCACCTGGCTGCTATTCTAACCTCTTCCTTATTGATAACCTTGGTTCACCTGGCTGCTATTCTAACGCCCTCCTTACTGATAACCTTGGTTCACCTGGCATCTACAGGCCATTTGGCAGCTCTCTGCTGTCCCCTCCCGGCAATTTGTGGCATGATGTCATATCACTCAAGGAACTCAGCCAGCTGTCTTAACTCTAGTTAAATCTGTGGATTTGTTATTTCAGGTGACAAATGGTTGCTTAACACCACATGAGATGAGATGTTTTAAGTTTACTGTTTCTTTAGTCTCCACCTGCCTATCCCACATTCAGCGACTCACAAGCAGCCAGCCCTGCCTTTATTAGATACTAGTAGATCTAAAAGTTTCTCCTAAAAAGCCAGTTATCTATACCAGACTGATATATACATATCCATGTATATAATAAAAGGAAATGGGAAATGTAAAAAAAAAAAAAAAAGTTATGTTTCCAAAGTCACAGAACTACCAAGTGACAAGCCCAGGATTTAAACTTAGTCTGCTGATGGGAGTCTATACTCTTAGCCAAAATTTTTCTCTGTAACAAAGAAACTGAGACTAAAATCCACACAACTCCTAACTGACATTAAGGATGGGAAAAACTAACATTCTGAATTTAGATTCTGTATTTGTTACATTATGCGATGGCATTAGTTTAAAGAAGACTTTGGTCTTTAGTATTACAGTGGTGCAAAAGTAATCATGGTTTTCACCATGATTTTTACTAGCAAAAATTGCAATTACTTTTGCACCAACCTAATAATACCAATGTTGCCATTTGATAGATATCTTTAGTGCTATCTGTTGTTCCTTTGTAGCAATAGAACATGGGAGTAACATCAGGAAGAGGAAATTGTTCTTGAAATTTTCCATAATGAGCCATATGATGGGAACATCATGAAGGTAATGACCTTTCCTCACATCTACACATTTTGAAGATTCAGAATCTCCCTATGGAAGAACTAGCTACGAAGTCAATATTCTGGACGGCACTGAGTTTCATGATACAAAGTACAGGGGAAAAAAATGAGTTGTATCAGGGAGCTCATTCAAGGGAAACATTTTCTTTATTTTCTTCTCACAACAAAGGAGAAAGGAAATGCTAGAGGGAAAAAAAGCACATAAGAATATGGATTATATATACATATAGTCTCTTAAAATCAGAATAAATTCTCAAGGTTTGTTTGGTTGATTTCCTAGATTTTTAACTTTTTCATATTTTAGGTAAACGCCTATTAATATTGAGAGTGCAAGTGTAATAAGCAAGATGTTTACCCCTTAAATCCATTTTTATTTTATAATTCTATGATATACTGTATATTTTACAAAATTAAGAAAAATATACATTAAAATAGAGAAATATTGAAATATAGCACTTTTATATGGAATCTAAATTCAAAAAATCAAAATGTCACATGAGTCATCTCAAAGGCTAGCATTATACCGAAATCTTACATGCTTTAGCAAAAACACAGCTTGGCATTAAGCCATTTACTGGAGGGGTGTGAAATGGTACTTCTGTAGGAAATGCTGCCAATGTTATTAATGACCTATCCCAAAAAGTAAGCAAGCAGAGAGAAACAAAGTCAATTCAGTTATCTTAATTCAAACCTTAGAAGTTTATGCTAAAAATCCATAACCAGAAATGATTTTCAAAGAGGAAAAATGTGAACATCTTTTCTTGTAGAAAATCTCTCTAGATCAACATCACTGTCAGAGTCACCTGGACAGTTAATTCAAAATGCAAAATGTCATTACCCATTCCTAGAAAATCTGATTCTTGAGTCTATGGTGGAATCAAGCTGCTTCCTGGCTGATTCTAATTCTGATTCCTACTGAAGCCATCTAGTAACTAAAACGGATACTCCCTAACCTCAGTCTTTGTACTGTATACATGGATACTATGCAAGGATTTGATAACATCATTTACCTTATAGTTAAATAATTTTTAGATCTAGGGATACATAAGTAGAAAAACAGACAGAAAGGAGACACAATCTTACATATCCATCTTACGATAGATGGAAATATTTAATCAGAAATTTCATAGTTTTACATGTATATATTCACAATTTTGGATTGCAAACTAAAACACCATTAAAATTCAGAATATGCTTCTCCCATAAAGTATTGCTGTATAAATGATTTATATTTAACAATTCAAAAAATAATGTTTCAGAGCATAAATATTTGCAACGAGATATTATCAAAGAGCATGCTGTTAACTATAAGAATACAGCATAGTAGGCCAGGCACAGTGGCTCACGCCTGTAATCCCAGCTTTGGGAGGCCGAGGTGGGCAGATCACGAGCTCCCATCCTGACTAACAAAGTGAAACCCTGTCTCTACTAAAAATACAAAAAATTGGCCTGGCATGGTGGCAGGGATTAGAATCCCAGCTACTCGGGAGGCTGAGGTAGGAGAATGGCATGAACCTGGGAGGCGAAGCTTGCAGTAAGCCGAGATGGCACCACTGCGCTCCAGCCTGGGCAACATAGCGAGACTTTTTCTGTAAAGTCATAAAAAACATGGGAACAATGAGATAAAATCAACCGTTTGAAATGTACAATGAGTCTTGAATAATGAAAATGATTCTAAAATTTGGAGATCTGGTCAGGATGCTGTAGAGAGATGGGGTATTTTAGCAGATGGCAAGTATAAATTGAAATGTAATCTCAGCACCTGAACTTCTGTGGAATCACACATTAGCTAAAACTCAACTATAAAATCTAATTACATTTCTTTTGAAACCTTCTTTTAAAATGTTGATCAGTTATTAATAATTTAATATGTGTAACTACTAGGAATAGTAGGCAAAGACTCAGTGCAGTAAAACTAACTATAAAGTGTGTGTGGCTCATCTGTTCAGCCATCACGCTCAAGAAAATGTGCTCAAGTTCATTTGTGACTAACGGGAAAAATTCTCATTACAAAACAAAAGCTCTAAACTGAAAAATGTTCTTAACTGTCTCTTAACTGGACTCGATTGCTTCTCTGCCATGAAATTTTTTTTTTTTTTCTTAAGCAAAACGTTGCTTGATCATTTTCTTTTACTGTTATGCTTAAGAATAAAAACACATAAAACTGATCAATATGGCAATCAAGTTAATTCAATAAGACACTTTTTTATTTGTTTACCACCTGTAAGTGCCACAGAGACTACCACTACAGGAAAAGACAATAGAGGAGGAACCTCTAAGGTAAGGTTTGAGTTAATTTGCTATATTTAAAGTTTCTTTAGAAAAATGTCCTTTGGTTTGTAGACACAGTTTATATACCATTAGTTGAAGCTGCGCATAGTTATACAGGGCAGAAATGTCTCCTTTAAAGTTAACATCGTTTTACACTTACAATGTGACTTCTTTATTTGAAATGTGGCTAGTTTCATCCAGTCTAAATTGGAAATACGTATCATTGTCTCTTTTTGCCTCAGGACAGTACTGGAAATGAGATGTTTCATTTCAATGCATTTTTCTCAGTTGAAACTGTGTAAATAAATAGATTGGGAAAGATTTAATGAAATCATCAATAGCCTGGAGCCAGCTAGTGGCTCTGTGCTAAACATTTGGCATAATCAACTGTCTAAGAGATTGAAAGTCCTAGGTACTGGGATTTAAGGTTATCCTGAGCTCAGACAGGTGAGCGTCTAGAAAGGGGTTGACACAGAATCTTCATCTACACAAGCTAGATCAAATGAAGTAATAAGTGATCCAGGGCATTTTAATCAATACAAATAAGCCATTTGGATAATTCAGATGTTTAAATTTATATTTTAACAGTGGAAAAAATAGATTAGAGCTTAGTTTTCCTTCTGATTCTGTTATAACTCACTGGCTCCCCTTATATAAACCAAGTAATTTCTCTATGCCTCAGTTTCCTAGCAGGGAAAATATGTCCTTGGAAAAGAACAGTAGTTCCCGTACCCTTTTACTCATAATGTTAAGATTTCTCAGAACACAAAAGAGAAACCACAAAAGATGAATTTGGGAAGTTTATCCCAGCATCAACTGGCACAGTGGTGCATTTTTTTTTATCGTATCTTACATTTCCGTTTGAAGGAGTCCTGCTGCTATAAAATATTTAAAACAATAGTAGTCTGGATGAGGATTTCTAAAATAACTTCCAAGTCTAATGATAGCTTGGATGTCATGTAAATATATATGATGTAAAATATAAAATTAACATTGAATATATATTTATATGAATTCATTTAATATGAATTGCATATTTTATATCAGTATACTTATATAAATATTCTTGTATATTTATATGAATTCACTTAATATAAATTATATATTTCATATGAATTATACATTTATATTTTAAATAAATATATATTGATATGAAATATATAATTCTCAACTCTACCATGAGTAACCTTTATAGACACTACTTCTGTAACACAAGGATTTTCAGCAACAACAATTAACACTGAAGAATAAGCATCACTCAAAGAGGAACAAAAGGAGGGAATATAGTGGAGATAAACTATGAAGGATCTCCATTTTGTTTGGAGAAAATCAATATGAATATTTGTATGCATTCAAGAACAAGTAGGAAACAATGTTACTATCTGCACCTTTTGCACTGGATGGGATACAAACAGAAACATATATATGAAAGTGAGAAAACATTATTTCTGTAGTGCCAATTAAGGCCTCAAATTATTTCTAAAGCAATATTTTAGATTTATGTAACCATGACTGTCTACAATGATCGTAAGAAATGCTAGACCTAAATGTTTTGATCTGATGGAATATTGTTTTATTGAATGATGTTTGAAATGAATGAGCTTTTGTCAGAAATATTTTGTTGTACAAACACTTTCATTGCATAAAATTTTATATATATTCAAAGAGAATCTAAAATCCGTAACTGTAATTTGTTTTCTAAATGTGAATAAGAAATTGAAATGAATTCTATTGAAAGACGTTTTATGACAATTCAACTAGGTCCAGAAAACTGGAATGACACTCTACTTTATGTAGTCAAATTCCAACTATTTAGTAGGAAATTATTTTTTAAAACTCCACAATCTAATCGTTAACTGGAATCTTGAAAATAGGATTCTCCCAAAGAGTTTTGTTTCTGCTGTAGGATATTTCATAAAATAAATGAAGTACATTTTAGGCATTAAGAAATTATGCCCCAGCCTGTAATCCCAGCACTTTGGGAGGCTGAGACAGGTGAATCACGAGGTCAGGAGTTCAAGACCAGCCTGGCAAAGATAGTGAACTCCATCTCTACTAAAAATACAAAAATTAGCTGGGCGTGGTGGCAGGCACCTGTAATCCCAGCTACTAGGGAGGCTGAGGCAGAGAATTGCTTGAACCCGGGAGGTGGAGGTTGCAGTGAGCTGAGATCGTGCCACTGCACTTCAGCCTGGGCGGTAGAGTGAGACTCCGTCTCAAAAAAAAAAGAAAAAAAAAAACCAAAGAAATTATGTCCAAATTTTTATTCATTCTCACATATTTTCAATATCTAAAATGATGCAGAGAGGAGTCCTTCCAACTTGGCTAGTTTATTGTTATCAGTGATGGCATCAGTTCATGTGGTTTTAACAAGGCAATCACATAGGCACAAATAATTGTGTTTTGCTAAAAAATAATTCAATAGGGCAAAAATATTGATTTAACTAACTCAACTGAACTTCAGGGTATTTCACAATACCAACTGGATGGGAAACTGTTTCTGAGTGCCTGCCCTTTGACAGGTTCCACTCCACTTTGTGAGAAAAAATAATTTTCATTTTGCCAATTCTTTAAGATAAATGTGGGCAGGCAGAGGCGCTTATAGAAAAAGCTTTAATCAGAACACTTTACAGGAGTCTGTGAATCAGACAGGCGACTTTTGCTACAGGTGAGAATGTATTGCTTAGAATATGAAAACATGTTAAGTCAGCTGGAACTCTTAAATATTTAAGGTTCATTAAAAGTTTGGCTTCATAAACTAAACAACATATAAAATGTAGATTCAGTTAGGTATAGGAGAGAAAAATGAAGTGTTGACATAAAGACAAAGAAGTGTATTGAGACTAAATTAACCTAACATCATTTTTCACCTGGTCATCCAATCCAGATTGCATCTCCTAGTTAACAAGAGCTTCATTTTAGCCTCTTGGAGCCGGGAGATTGCAACAATCCAGAAAAAAAAAATGGCTTTTGCCCATTTAGGAATGTTTTGACTCACCACAGCTGAGCAATCAGAAAGTCACTTGGTTAAGTAGCAGCTTTGGGCTGGTCCTCGTGCAGTGGTGTTTACAACTAATTGATCACAACCGATTGCAGATTTCCTTGTTCCTTTTCCACTCCCACTGCTTCATTTGACTGGCCTTTAAAAGGAAAAAAGGAGGTTTGATTTTCAGTATTGTGACACATTAATAGATTAATGTCATAATTCTTCAGAAAATTTTAAAAATTAGATTTCTATCAGGAAAGAAAAGCTAGAAAACCCGAAACTAAACCAAGACTACATCAAATGTGCTGGTGTAAACCTACCTGTGGGGTTTCTGTGCTCTTTTAGATATCTTCCAATTTTTTTTTTACTTTGAAATGTTTGTCTAATTTAAAAGATAGATTATTGCTAAAAATTAATAAACCAGCATCTTAATCATAACTCTATAATATTCTTCTGATTAACCACTGAACAAAATTTCTTCTCCTTTTGCTCACCTCATGCTACCCACCACAGGATAGACAAATTCCAAGTCAGAATCACATCTCACTAGAATGTAGTGTTGATGAGCTCCCAAAATGACAGAAAGGAAAGGGATTTTCCTTCCCTCTTAGTGTAGTCGATCTCTAAGGCAGATGGTTAATTCATTGCACCTGTAACCAATTAGCCATTCAAAACAACTGATTCTTCACAGTAAATTGTTGCCTTGCCAATCTGAGAAGCAGGTGCATATTCAATGGCTAAATTGCCAAGTGGTTGGATACACAAGATGAAATCATCCAAATACAAAATTCTGTTAGATAAATGTGTGGAAAAATATGATCAGTTATAATAATTCCATTCTAAATTAAGAATTTAATTATTTCAAGTTTTGAATCACAGCTCTGAGAATTTTATTTTTTTGATTCTGATATTTGGCTACTGAATTAAGCAGATGTTTTTTTCAATGAAAATTAACTTTTTAAAAAAACAAGACTTAGAATTTTATTTTTCTTCTTTCTAGAAACAATGGGTTTTGATTATAACAAACATATTAACACATATTTCATTATATAGTAATTCATTTAATGCATCTGCTTTAAAATGGATACCTTTATATCAAAGATTTAACTTCCAGCCAAGGCACCTAATTAATTTTATTGAACTGAGTACAGTATAGCCACTCTTATTTTGTAGAATGAAAATCTATGTGGCTTATCTTATTACCATAGTGCTAATATTATAAACTTCATAGACCTGAACTATTTTATCCTAGAAAATTATTCAATAGAAAATTATTCAATAAAAAATTCCATCTTTCTCACGTGTGTTTTTTGAATACATGGAAAGGGTCCACTGACACTTTTTCTGGGCAGCCACTTGTCTACACAATCCAATCTAAATTTCCCAAATTCTGTCCGCATTTTCCATCAGAATTGCTTGATGGTAAGTGTATCAGTCCATTTTCACACTGCCTGAGACTGGGTAATTTATAAAAAAAAAGAGGTTTAATTGACTCACAGTTCCTCATGGCTGGGAAGGCCTCAGGAAATGTACAATCATGGTGGAAGGCAAAGGGAAAGCAGGTACCTTCTTCACCAGGCAGCAGGAGAGGGAGAGAGTGCAGGGAAACTACCACTTATAAAACCATCAGATCTCATGAGAATTCACGCACTATCATGAGAACAGCATGGGGAAAACAACCCTTATGATCCAATCACCTCCCACCAGGACCTCCCTCAACAATGTGGGGATTACAGTTCAATATGAGATTTGGGTGGCAACACAGAGCCAAAACATATCAGTAAGGAATCACTTTCAAGAAGAGCATCAGACCCTGTTTAGTTGGCACCAGGATCTTATTCATACCTTCCCATCTCAGGAATTGGCCTGGAGGGTATTTATATGGGTGGACCATGGTCACATTCCTGTAACAAATAAGAACTCTTCAAAGAGTTCAACCAAAACCCTGTTTGTAGCGGGAGGAGATACTATATGAAAGGTAACCAAACTCTAACTGGATAATTCAGGTAGCATCACTCCTACTATCCTATCTCAAAACCCAGGATAGACACATGGGAGGCATCTTTAAATTAATCCCTCCCTTTCCACATCTCACATGTCTCCTATCCTTTGGATACTATTTTCCACGTTTCTGGTGTTTTCATTCTTATAGCCATTTTTCTTATGCCTTTTTTCCCAACTGATTTATTCAAAATATTCACACATCTCTTTACTTATTTACCCCATAAATATGGACCAAATATCCAGCAAGGGCCAGGAATGAGAAAGAAAATAGAGAATGGTGAATAAGGCAGGCATGTTAAATGTTTTAATGGAGTGGATAGTCCACTTGATAATTATAATTTTGTCCTAATCCACATCTGAGAATTAGGAAGGCTTCCTGGGATAAGTGAATGTCAAAACCAAGACCTGGTGCTGAAGCCCTTCTGTAATTAAGCACACAGATCGGAAATAATTTTCCAGGCAGTGGGAATTCTGTTCCTTGTCTCTTCACTCTCAATGCCAACCTCCACAGTGCTTACAAAATTATGTCTTTAAGAATACTTCAGGTCACCGTCATCCTCTCTTTAAAGATTCCCCATTGTCTACTGAAGAAATTACAAACCTCAGATTAAATTTCCAGTATCATTTTTTTCAACAAAGAACCTATAGTTCTATTTCACTGTAGTATCAACTCTTTGCTGAACAACAGGAACAGTTACCCTACTTTCTTTTGTAGCTTATTCTAGCAACTTATACTGGAAAATTCCCACTTATCATCTAAATTTATGTTAAAATATTATCTTCTCTGAAAGCTTTCCCTTACCCCTCCATTCAGGCTTCATTGCTTATTTTTCTGATATTCCACATCCTTTGCTCCTCTATTATATAGCACCTATTTTATTCTGCTCCATATATTAGTTTTTCTTTATCGGAGAAACCTAGGCTGTACTAGCTATATAAATACCCCCATCCCACTCCTCTAGGCTTCCTAGTTTCACATCCCAGTCTACAAAGACTTCATTCCTGTGACTTTGCCGCCACAGTGAAAATGGAATTGCCCACAATTTCCTGTCTCCCACCAAGTAGCAGGGACAACTTGAAACCAGACACCTGCAATGATATTCCTCACTAAGCTCCCCTTCAGCATCTAGAATTTGACCTTGAAGATATGTTATTTCTCTTCTCTTCCCCAGCGCCCTGAGTCTCCTAGCATCCCCTTTTGTCCCCGCTCTCTAGTATTTCTGATGAACTCCCATCAAGAATCACAGCTCCACTGCCAGAAATGGAAGAAAACTTTCCTCCAAATATAATAGTTTTCACAGAGATGGACTTATCTATAAGAGATTATAGAGTTTTGAAAAAATCCCCCAAAATGCATTGCTTTTTGAGGTTTAAAGCTCCGCTAGATAAGAAACTCATACCAGGCTAAGGGAAACTGGGCTTTTTCTAACATTCTTCTGCTCTTAGAAGAATAGTCCCTTAGAAATTCCTTGACATTTAGGATTGTTACTGAGAACCCTCCCCAGGGGTTGCATGGATGCCCTGCATCTCAACCTTGGATAAGGGTGTTAATATTTGAAAATAGCATTTGAGACCAGCCTGAACAACATAGTGAAACCCCTTCTCTACTAAAAATACAAAAAAAACTAGCATGGCAGCGGGCACCTGTAATCCCAGCTACTAGGGAGGCTGAGGCAGGAGAATCACTTGAACCCGGGAGGCAAAGTTTGCAGTAAGCCGAGATCATGCCATTGCACCTCCAGCCTGGTCAAGAAGAGCGAAACTCCATCTCAAAAAACAAACAAAAAAAAAGAAAATAGCTAACTCTTAGTCATAATATCTCTTTTATAGTTGCCCTAAGAAATATGACATGCCTTTTTGTAACTCAACCCCCTGGGAATTTTGTGACTCTTGATACCCCAAAACCATGGACATAGGCTCTGGTTACACACATCTTCCTCTGCAACTAGATTATGCCGGATTCTATTTTGCAAGTGCCTTTACCCAATGGAAATCTTGCCTATGATGGTGCTTTGTGCACATTAGACACCTAATAAATGCATACTCAATTGAATTGCCCAGGAAAGGCATATGGCACAGATGACTAAAAAGTGAAAATCCTCTACAACATACTACATTACCATTTAAGGGGGAAAAATCTTTTTAATGTACACGGTGACAAGTTTATGTCCTGAAACATGAGACCTGATTAGCTTTTTATATTTTAGCTCTCATAACTACCAGTTTTATTGCTGGTCATAAAATTATCCAGCTCATTTTGAAATTCAGCTGCAAAATAGGACCTTTCGATCTCCTGTGATTATACCAGTTTATATGAACATATGACTCCATGTTAGGGATCTTACTCAAATTAGGGTTTGGGAACCTTAGGAGGTATATTGAAGAAGTCTCTTTTGAGAGCTCAGGGCCGGGAACTCGTTGGGCATATCTGGCAGTGGTAACAGCAAAAAGCGGCGTGTTTTGCCTGGATGGCGTCATGTTGGCTGAGATTTTTTAGTCATGATAGCAAATCATGGATTCAGTTTTTATATCTCAGTGTTAGTATCTTAGTATCAGTTTTGTATGTCAGTCTTCATAGTCTTGGGCTGTACCCCTGAACAGTTGTTCACAAATACCTGTCATTCACTAAGAACACGGGGGAACAACTTGAAACCATTTTTTTGATACATACCTGTTGAGCAATTACTAGGGGTTCTGGGGTTATTCCATAGATAAGAAACTAGCAGCAACACTCTAGTATTGAAATAAAAGGAAAACACAAAGACTTTTAACAGACCGTGGAAGGGCTGACATATCTCAGATCTTCTTCTTGCCTAATTTGCTGCTATAAGATCTGTGATCCATTGAGAGAAAATGAAGCACTGGGAGATATTCACAGCCGGGAAATGTCTGAGCAAATGATTGTAGTCCTGATGCTCCTACCCTGCACAAATATGATTTTATTTGCTTCCTTGCTTATCTACATTTTCAGCCTCACTTCTGCTCAGGATAACAACACTCCAGCTATATGATAAATAATATGGACGCTAAGCAATTTTTTCCTCATATAAAGGTAATTACTTTAGGCGTGTTTTTATTTTGTTCATTTTAATTTAGACATCATTCATGTCTTGTATTTTTAGGTACACGAGCTATCTCATGGGTAAATCACCAGCAACTCAGGATTACAGAGCAGACACACATGCACACTTGTATGTGCACACACACGAGCATCAGTTGTTTTATCATTGCAAATAGCTCTTCGTTATGCACAACCTGTCCTCTTCCTCGTTTTCCCAATTATGCAGGCTTCCTTGCCACATACTTATTAGAAACATTTAGAAATACAAGGGTTTTCATTGGATCTCTCTATGAGAGATTCCCTATCATTGAACTGATCAATGACTGGAAGAGAACGCAGAGAGTGTCAGGGGGTCTGGATCATGGAGGAGTCTGGTAGTTGTAGGAGGGCTGGGAATTGTGGTTAAGGCTAATGTGGATTCCGGCACCTCTAGGCATTGGTCCAGAGGACAGAGTCTTCATTGGATTGGTCCACCCACTGACACATAAAGTCATGTGGGTAGAAATTTGTCACATTAGCTTAGGTTTAAAAAACAAAAAACAAAAAACTGCAGCCTTCTTACAGACATAACAGGAAAGGAAATCTCCAATATGTGACTTTTCAAAATTCTGCCTGCCCTGCCTTCCTTACTGCACAATCTCTTAAGTAAGAGTAACAGCCTAGTTTTATGCCTTAGTCTAGTTGCAGTAAAATGATAGCTAATTGGAGGAAATGATATTTATTTAACATTTGCTAAATCTGTGAAACAGACCTATCTGCCATCATTATAGTGAAATGGTACAAAAACAATGTCATACATTGGTCATGTATCATTGCATCTGGGTTCTTGTCTCTTGTAAATTCTTCCACCCTCTAGTATTCTGTCTTTCTGAGCTTCAAAAAATTACACAAATTTTTATAATTAGAGGACTTCGGGTATGTCAGGGTCTTTATAAATATACTGAAGTGGACTTATCTCAGGTTTCCTTGCAGAGTTTATTTTCAGACTTCTTGGGCATGAAACAAAAAGAGACAGGAAGCCTCACAGATAGATTTTGCATCAGACAAAATATTTTTGAAATATGAACTAGATCATCTCTTTTTTCAAAGGTGGAGAATGTCTATCTCTCTTTTATTTGTTGATTTTCTAGTTTGCGGTAGTTGGGAGACTTCCTTATATTTCAAGTCCCTCAGGACTTTTCCTGCTGGTTGAAGAAACTCATGTCAAAATGGACATTTCCTAATAGGGGAGCACTGAATTGTCTATGAAAACACAGATTATAGCTCTATATTTACTGTTATAAAAGCATAAAAGCATGCTTCATGGAGAACCTTGAATTTATATGGAAGGAGAAGAATACGGAGTTTTCATAAATTTATTTTTTGCAGTTATCTCCCTTTACCTTTGTAAAGTGGAAAACTAAGCTCCTTTTGTATCAACTTGGTATTTATTGACATATTAATACTTAAACACTAAGAATAATAACTGAGATGGAGAAAGAGAATGAGAGAGAGACAGACACAGTGAATCAAAATCTTTTCTACCCACGTATATTAATCAAAATATGCTAGGTGTGGCAACAAAAAATAATCTTGTGGTTTTCCACAGCAATGATTATTGTATAGATAGGTTCTGCTATATGTCCAGCGTAATCTCTGCCTACTTGCAGTTAGGAGCTTCACCACCCTGTAGCTGCACCATCTGCAACACTGAGCTTCCTTGAGCAATAAACAAGAGCAGACTGTTGGAGGCCTCATCCTACCAATTCAACGCTATGACCTGTAAGTGACAAAGACCACTTCTACTGACAGCCTTTGGCTGTCAGAAATTGGCCACATGGACAAGATTAGATGCAAGAATAAATTATGTTATCCTCTTATTTGCCCAGAAAGAGAAGTAAAAGAAATATGGGTAAGCACTCCCACTCCACATCATCTACCTCTGTGTTTCTCAAATCACATTTTCTTGTCCAGAGTCAATTTTTTTTTTTTTTAGTCAGTAAGGAGATCAGGGTAGGGAAGTGGAGACATTATCAGGGGAGGGAGCTAGTTGGGGTGGTCTCAAGCAGTTTTTTTATATCTCAGAAATGGTGGTAGAATTAAAATCACCAAAAAAAAACAAGCCCTCATCTCCACTGCTGTTCTATTTCATTTCCCTGTGCACATAACGCCTCATAATCTGAAGCTACAAGGCAAACTCCTTATTATGCTTTACAGGACTATAGGATTAATAGATTTGCATATAGAAATATTAATATTTGCATTTTAATATGTAATATGTAATCCTCAATAGTTTCTTGAGTAATTACTCTAATATTATCTCTACTATTTTTGTTACTACTTCTACTATTATAATTACTTACTATTCATTAATATTTATTGATGGTCTACTGAGCTAAGCAATTTAAATAGGCATAATTTTCAAAACAAACATACAATGTGAGTGTACTTATCCCCATTTACTGTAAATAAATTAGACAACAAAGAAATTTTTAATTTGTTAAATAATGAATCCAGATCTATCTGACTCGAAAGTCCATGATGTTCAACACTATGGGGAACATACAGAGTAATAGGGATTTATTCTCATGCCATCATGTGTACTTAGCTATCTTAATACCTAAGATTCTAGGGTAGCAGGGTAGCTGTGCTAGTTTTTGAAAAAGTTTCACACAGAACTTAACATGTTTTGGGCATTTGAGTGTTTAATAATGCCAACATATAACACTATTTTTTTAAGTACGATGAAAATGCATCTTGACTATTGATTTAAATTTAGATCTGTTTTCTGAATATGCTGCATCATCACTACACGTTGCCATGAACATCAAGTCGCTTCACTAATTCGTGTTGAAATCAATAATTTATTAAAACTCAGAGAGGCTAAGCATTATCCCTTTATGCCAAATTGGCTGATGATAGTCTGCACGTGTAATTACAGGTGTGTGTGTGAGACAAGGTAGCTAAATATTTTCTCACATTGAAAAATCACGTCTCACTCATAAAGTAGATGGAATAGTGCTCATGACTTCCAGGACACTTTCATGTCTCCGAAAATTCAGGAATTTCTCAATTACTTTTTTTTTTTTTGAGACGGAGTTTTGCTCTGTCACCCAGGCTAGAGTGCAGTGGCTCAATCTTGGCTCACTGCAGCCTCCGCCTCCTGGGTTCAAGCAATTCTCCCACCTCAGCCTCTCAAGTAGCTGGGATTACAGGCACCTACTACCATGCCCAGCTATATATAGTTTCGCCATGTTGGCCAGGCTGGTCTTGAACTCCTGACCTCGGGTGTCAATTACTTTTAATTGGAAAAACTGCAGTTACATTTGCACCAACCTAATATCTCTTGTTTGTTCACTGCTAATCCCTAGAATCTAGCAAACCAATGTTTGCTGTTGTTTAATATTATGTGAGATTTCAAGTCAATGTGTTATAAAGGGCAAAGAAATTTTTAAAGTTTATTTACTATTAAGTTAAATTTCATGAAATGTATAAGATCATTTTTCACTGATCTGTCACTGAACAATCTCTCAATTATCCTTTCTTCTCTGTTGTTTGCTTAAAATAAAAATTTTATAAATTTTGCTTAAAATAAAAAGTTTATAAGGAGATGAAATACAATTGGCCAGAAAAAGCCAGATAGACACAGGAATAAAAGTGTTCACTTGTTGGAGATCATGTACTTATTTAAACCATGTTGTCAATAATATTTTTGTTATTCTTTTTCGTAGAAGAGATTGCTTTCCAGGACATAGAAGAAAATTCTATAGCATCTCATTGCTTTAGAATCACATCTCAGTTTTGAAATAAAACCATTCAAAAATTACCCATAATATACACCAGACTCATTTTTAAATGACATTTGATGGTTTCTGACACCCAAATCCAACTTCAAAGTCTCTATATATGATAAAGCATATTCAAAAAGTGAGTGACAGACTTTGAAGGCCATTTTCAAGAAAGTGTTCAGAAATATTTTAAGTGATGTTGATATCATAGGAAGACACATATAGGCTCTTAAGGTGAACATTTGAGGGAGATAATGCTTATTGTTATTATTCATGTGACTGACCAAACAATCATATTCGATTGTGATTGTATAATATATGGCAGACCAGGATGAGCACTGTGATTGCATAGTTTCTTAACTAGCGTCGGGGTACAAATAATCAGTCCTTGCCTTCGATAAATATATTCTTAGGTTTTTGCATGCTTCTGTGTGCAGATATTTATTCCTTTAAATGAAGTAAAAATTCATTTAGCAAAGAAAACGTAATTCTTATTTCTTTTTACCCTTTGCCACTAGCAAAGCTCCTATTAGGTGCCAAAAAATACTAATTAGATAAATGAACTCTGCTCTGATCACCTGAAACACTAGCAAACTGCCTGGCTCTCCTGTCACATGACACATGTAGAAGTGGCCTCACAACATATTTCCACGTATTTTTTCTTGAAAAGGCAGCAAGTTAATAAAAAAGAGATGTGAAATATATGAAATATTTTTATAATGTCCTTCTTCTATGCCTTGGGTAAATGCTAATCCGAGATTCTCTAATCTGCATGACTGGTATAAGTGACGGAACGCATAATTTTCTGATATTATTTTCTCAGGCTATTAAGCTCTGCCCAACCTTTTAAGTATATTGACTTGGAAGATCATGTTCCCACCATTTCAGGAAATTGGTAGTGTCACAGCCCAACAACTTGAGAAAATAATGTTATTTTAGACCGGAGGTAAAAAGAAGAAATGGCAACAAAGAAACTATGTAAAGCCTCAGACTGGAAATAGTAAATACTTGCCCTGGTGATGTAAAGTTTTGTCAATGTGAGAACAGCAGCACAAAGAATATCCTTGTGATTTATTTAACTAATGAGCTTTCCTTATAGGTCTCTTATTTATATGAGCAACTATAAATGTTAACCCTTTGGTTTTTTTCATAAATGAACACTTTCCTCTGGTGGCAGGGGTTGGGGACTGGAATGGCTCTGTTGACAATGGAAGTCTGCATTGAGATCATTTAGAAAATAAGTGCAATGGGATAGGTAAAAGCCTATTTAATGAAGACAATGTAATAAAAACCACAAAGGAATGTATTACACAAACAGATTTTAGTATAGGAAAATGGAATGTGCTGGAAGAGTGATTTTTAGACTTGGTGATCTTTCAGAGGAAAAAGAGTGAGTACAAACTTTGCAACCTGTTGGCTCTTCCTAATTAGAGGTGTGACTAGAAAGGAGATGGCAAAGCAGTCTCCAGATAAGTGCTGGTTTCCTAGCAACCATGGCTCCAGTGGCTTAACCAGATTTTAAATGCAAACAATCAACTTCAGTACTAAGCCTGAAAGGGATGTTAAGTAAATATCATGGGCAAACTGCAATTCTTCCAAAGAAATGCTCTTCAGAGGCTGTGAGCTGCACTACCAGTCTTTAAAGCCCTCCACTGTGCTCAGGTGCCTGCAATGGGCTCTAAGTCAGCATTAAGTTACATTATGCCTAGATTGTCCCTGATACGCCAATGACCCTACTTATGTCCTGCCTGAACACAAGGCTACATGTGGTACAAACAGACTACAGAATCGAGGTGGCTTAAATCTGATGTGGATGGATGAGAATTTTTTTCTACTTTGTATTTTGCAGCTTGTTTTATTTGATTGTGAGTATATTCTTTACAAGCTGTTTTTTAATAAATTTTCCATTTTGTTCAGTCATATCTTTTCCATTTTCCAAGTGACCTCAAGAGAGTCACTCAATCTAAAATTCTGTATGATGTCTTAAGATATCACAACCCTTAAACGCAGCATATGTTTTCAAAACACGTCTCATTCATACAAATTGTTAAATAGAAAATTGGTTTGAGCAGAAATTAGAAATGAGTCAATATGAGCACCTCTAGAACCTCTTACTGGCATAATATGCCTCAATACTTTATGGGCAAAATACGGAATTTCTAGAAACATGACTAGAAAGCAATTGATTATCTGAGCAAGTTCTCTTGCAGGAGACGTCTCTGACTGTCCTCAAGGTAAAACTGGAAGACAATCAAAGCCATGGAATAGACCCAGGAGTCTTCAATCTGAATGTATGATGGATACTAACCATTCAACACAGAAGACCGATCACAGAAGAAGTAGTACATTATCCTGTTGCAGGGTGGGTACAGAGGCTTCTTTTAGTAAACTTTTATTATTAAACTTTTTATTTTGAGATGATTGTAGATTCACTTACAGTTGTAAAAACAATAATAAGAGAGATCCTATATATCCCTTATCCAGTTTCTTCATTTGAAGGGGCTTTTAAACCTTGGTGTACTCAGTACAACCAGGAGCCATCGGTAGAGTTGTAATCAAGTAAGTCAGCCTCCAGAAGAGCTCTCCATTTTAACAGTTCCACATATGAGCTTTGTTTGCACAAAATGGTAACTACCACTCTTGGGAGAGTACTGTTAACAGGTAATTCACCAGAGAGCTCTACTAAAAAGGTCTGACCAGTAGATTCAAGAGGGGAGGTCTCTGAGAGTCAAGGGGTCCGGGACTCTTGTCCTTTCTTTTTTCAGATTTGAATCAAATGATTTTGGGGGCTTAGCGGGCATTAATAAATTATAATCTTTGGTGATGTTGGATAAAGTGGTTTGGCTAAACCACTTTAATTCTTAAATTCTTCTACTGCAGGTAGGATTCCCTTGGAATACATGATTGTAAAATTGGAGATCATTAGGCAGGATATTTATTAGGGAGAACTCTTGGGATCAAAACCTATGGAAGGGAAGGGAAGTAAGGGAGGAAGGAAAAGAAGCGTTATTGGACAATGAGGAAAATTGTGCTGCATGCAGATCTAACAAAGTCCACAGCCAACATGAAGGGGCACCTTCAAAGTTGTTTTGCCTGCACTGAGGATGCCAGACCTTTATGTTCTTGCATTGACCAGTCATTGGATGCAAGCTGTTTGTTAGAAGGCAATGTGATCTTGGACAAAAGAGCTCTTTCCAGCCCAGGGCAATTTACAGAAAGAATCAAAAGCTGAAGTCTGTCAGGTAGTATTGCGCCCAGAAGCTACAGAAAATAATGCCTCATATCTAAAGGAGAAGTCAGGCAATACATAACAGCATCCACTATATTTCCTCCATTGTACTGCTCAGTTCTATTCCTTTACATATGTTCTGACTTGGAATAACAAGGGTTATAGTTACGATGAGCTTTTTTTTTTTAACCGGCTTTGACTTATAGGAAGAAGATTTATGGGATGAATTAAGCCCATGCAACTGTAACCGATCTTAGGGCTGTAATTAATCCTCAGCATCTCTCTCCATTATCCAGGCGGAAAAAAATCAAACCAGTATATTTTTCTAAATTTTCCTAATCTTCAATTAGCACCACACCTGGTCTTGGGTCTGTGGTCGCCATGTGCCTCCAAGACTGTGGCTGCTGTACTTGTCCATGCAAGTGGATCGCTTGGGAGCCAAACACAGAATTCTGTTTCATAACTGGAAAACATCAGCCTTACTTCCCCCTGATGATCAGAGTCCATTCCCTGCTGGGATTGTGACTTTTTGTGTTTACTGCTTGTCCCTTATCCAAAGGAGTTCAAGGTGACCAGGAGAAAACCACAGTTTATATGCAATAGGACTTTTGCTATGTCCATGGTAAAAGTGTTCTCCCTTTGGGTATCACGAGTTTTAAATCTGCAAAACAGGGCCAGGCGCGGTGGCTCACGGCTGTAATCCCAGCACTTTGGGAGGCCGAGGTGGGTGGATCACAAGGTCAAGAGATCGAGACCATCCTGGCCAACATGGTGAAGCCCCATCTCTACTAAAAATACAAAAATTAGCTGGGCATGGTGGCGTGTACCTATAGTCCCAGCTACTAAGGAGGCTGAGACAGGAGAATCGCTTAAACCCGGGAGGTGGAGGTTGGAGTGAGCCGAACTTGTGCCACTGCACTCCAGCCTGGTGACAAAGCAAACCTCTGTCTCAAAAGAAAAAAATCTGCAAAATAGGGTTGTGTACACAGAAAGCACAAAATTTCCATAAAGCACAATTAGGAGTGATAAAAAAAAAATATGTGCAGACAGAAACACAAATAGAAGAGATATTAAAGATGGCCACCCTTGCTTCAATCTCTCGATTCTCAAACTCATGTATTCCACCTACTAGGGACAGAAACTATGTAAAGGCCATCTATCTACTCATGTAGAGATTGGCAAACTATGGCAAATAGGCCAAATCCATCCTGTTGCCTGTTTATATAAACAAAGTTTTACTGGAACACAGTTATAACCATTCATTTCTGTATTATTTAAAGCTGTTTTCACACTACAATTGCAGAGTTGAGTAGCTGCCACAGAGATCATATGGCCTGAAAACCTAAAATAATTTTTATCTCACTCTTTACAGAAAGTTTGCCAACTCTTGATGTTATATGTATATAGCATCCTGGAAAGTGGTGCCCCGTCTTTGTAAGGAATCATCTCCAAGCTAGCACCTCAGTTTACCTTCACCAGTCCATTTTGTTGCTCTATCATGCTGATAGCTTCCGGGTGGTATAGTGTGGAGTGTGGCCAAAGGATTGCATGGTCATGTGCCCACTCCCACACTCTATTTCTGCAAAGTGGGTGTCTTGATCTGACATGATATTGAGTGAGATCCTATTTCGGTGAATCACTTTGTAAACCCTTGGTTAGTGGTGCAGGTTGATATCCTGCACTCAGAAAAGGCAAACTCATATCCAGAAAATATATCAATTATGGGGAAAATGAATGGTTGACACCGGAGGGTAAAGGGGGTCAAATGTAGTCAACTTGCCACAAAATGTCTGGCTGGTTTTCTTGAGGATGCTGCTGCATTAGGGACAGATTATTTGTCTCTGTTGCTGACAGGTTGAAGGTTCAGTAGCGGAAGTAGATAGGTAAGTCTTGATGAGTTTGAGCCCATGGTCTTGACTCCATGCAGAGCTCCCATCCCTCTCACATGGCTGTTTCCTTTTTGTGCCCTTTGTGCAAGCACTGGAGTGGCCAATGACAGAGGCTGGCTAGGTCATTTTGTCTATTTGGCTGTTTAGTGCCTCTTTCATAATGACAGCTTTTTGGTGATATTAGCATGCAACATAAAAATGCTGACATTTTATGTCCACTATGCAAGGTACATCTGTGTGCCTCTATTCCATTACAATGTGCCCTATCTTCCATTTGTTTCTTCTTTCAGGCCCTGGCCATCTAGCCAAGCCATTTATTCCTGCTCATGAATCTCTATGTATTCTTGCTTTGGACTGCTTCTCTTTCCTCACAAAATGGATGAATAGGTATACCAAATGCAGCTTGCCGATCAACTTTCTCTCACCATTGGATCTTTGATGCCTCACCCTCCCACCTCCCCCACCCCTTGACTGAGACAGTAGCATAATCATGGTCTATTTTTAGCTTGACTAACAAGACGACATATTTGTGAATAAAGCTTTGCTTTATTCCTCCTCCAAATTCCTATGTGGCCATAAATGAAAGCAGAATAAGAGGTTCTGGTACAAAAGCAAATGACATGCTGGAGTGGGTGGAGGTGAAGTGAGTGGTTCGGGGAGAGATAGAGGGGGTATCTAAGTCATCTGCTTAAGATACAAGCTTAAATCATGTTTTCTGGCATTGCTTATGCATTACGACAGATACTCTACTTCCATATTACAATAGATTCCTGATGGGCCTACTTATCTTAATTCTGGATCTAGCTTCTGAGGAAAACTCTGACCACATGGTCATTTGATGAACCACAGTGAACCATTCTATTTTTACCAGTGTCCGGTGACAAAAAGGAGAAACTGTTCAAAAGGTATATAGTTCTCTGTAAAGCATTGCTCCAGAATAAACTATATTATGTTTCTTCTACTGAGACGTATCAAATGCTCCACATGTGTTTTCCTACCACGGGTATCTCCAAGACAGTATAAGGCCCAAGAGGCAGAGAAGCTTGTACTGCAGTCTGGCCCCGCTGCAGACCTTTCCTTCTCTGAGACCACCTATGTCATACTTTAACTGGGCAGAGCAGTTTGTGTGTGTGCGTCTTTTATAACTGCCTCAGTGTTCTTGTGAAAATCGAAATGTTTTAATACATAAAAGTGATTTATTGGCCTGGCGCTGCAGCTCACACCTGTAATCCCAGCACTTTGGGAGGCTGAGGCAGGTGGATCACGAGGTAAGAAGTTCGAGACCAGCCTGACCAACATGGTGAAACCCCGTCTCTACTAAAAATACAAAAAATTAGCCAGGCTTGGTGGTGGGCTCCTGTAATCCCAGCTACTCAGGAAGCTGAGGCAGGAGAATTGCTTGAACCTGGGAGGCAGAGGTTGCAGTGAGCCGAGATCGCACCACTGCACTCCAGCCTGGGCAACAGAGTGAGACTCAGTCTCAAAAAAAAAAAAAAAAAAGTGATTTATTGTAGTAATATGTTTTAATTCAAACATATTATACCTAACTTATTACTATATATTTTTCTGACTTTAATGTGATATGTGAAGTTTTATCCTTCATTATAATTGGGAGATGATGCTAAGTTACATGAACATATGTTCTTCATTCAACAACTTCCCATAGCTCAGAGACTAGAGTTTTAGTAGGTACTCATTAAATATTTGTTGATTAATGAATAAAATTCCCACTCATAATAATCAATAATCAATATCAACAATGATCAATCCACAGATAGAGTTGAGTCTTACTACATATAAGAACTACATGAGTTGCTGCGACAATATACTAACCATCATACTTACTCCAAAGGGAACTTGGTATTAGAGACATAGTATCTTAGGGCTGGAAGGGGATTTCTCATTCAATTTAGTCACCTTTTGCAAATGAAATAAAGGCTCAGAAATGGATAGGGACATGTCTGAAATCATGTGCAACTAGTTGCATAGCTACATCATAATCTAAACTTCTCAACAACCCTCATAAACATTGTCTCCATTATACCATTCTATATGTCATTATTTCATTCTTCTGGTTTTCTACAGAAGTAAAATGTTTTCCAGGACAATATAAGATCTTAAAAATTTTTCCATTAAAAACACACATTAAAGCTTATTAACCTAATTTTCAAATTTGGAATATGGTGGAAGGAAGACTAATAACAGTCATTTTGATATAAAGGAGTAAGGGGAAAAGAGTTTTAAAAACTAACATCATGTTCTTGCAGTATTGAATTAAATTTCATGTTACTTCTGTTTTCAGATACCATTCTTATTTCCAAACCAGTACCCAGCAAAAGACACATAATTTGTTAATTCATTTTTCTTTCTCCTTCCCTAATTCCACCAATTTTAACTTTCTTATATGAAATAAGTATGCAATGTATCTCATATGCAATATGATTTATCTTTTCCAATTTCCAAATAAATAATGATTAACCAAAAACATGTATCTAAGGCCTGATTTGAACTTAACAGAAAAATATCACCATAATCAGTTTTACATCTTATAAAAAATGTTTCAAATGCTATTAAAAATATTTGATTTTTAAACAGTTAGGTAATTTCTAAAAAATTTTTTCCCACTGATTATTTAGACAGAATGTTAGAAGACCTTAGGGGAGATATCAAAATCAGATGAAATAGTGATATGAGGTCATATCTACTTAATGCAGTAATAAAGGAAATGAGAAATGAGAAAACCTGAAATATACAAATATAAGGCTGTCACAACAACACACAAGTAATAATCAAAATATTTTCTGTGGCATTTGAAAGCCAACAAAAATTGCAAGGTATTGAGAATGAGCAAAAGGGTGGTTTTCTTGAGAAACTTTGACCAAAGATTTGAAGAAAATTAAGTTAACAAAGATCTTAAAATAATAATACAGTGGGAGAGCTTTTTATAGATGGCTCCTCCCAAAAATGATTTTTTTCACCATTTCGAGCGGTAAAAAAATATTTTTGGATAGAAAAAATAGAACCTAGCAATAGAGTTCTCCACATAATCATGTCACAGAACTGCCCCCAAATAATGTCAAATATATCTTGGCTTATGTTCTAGAATTTTTGAGATCATTAACTTAATGTGGGTAAGTGCCTTAAAAAAGAAATTGGTTATTTTCTACATTTCCATTTAAGGTTATATTCTGATTTCAGTCTTTTTAGATTGATGAAACCCTATTTGCTATATACTATGGATACCTTTTAACATTATAAAGTAATATATCCAGCATTAATAAGGAATTTTTACAAATGGAATAGGGTCATATAGTTTTATTAAAATGAAGAGATTTTGCTTCTAAATGCTAACCATTAGGAGCATAACCAATGTGTTGGGCAGAATGTGTTTTAATGTATACTCAAATAGATTTGGCATTCTTACTTTTTAATAAATTGCCTTTGTAACACAGAGACCCCTTCTCTTACTCAGAGAAACTGGAAAAAGTTTGTCATCTTGATGTTCTGCTCAAGCATTCTAAGAGAATTGACAATTTCCATCAGTATCCAAGCTAACTTAAAAAAATTCAGCATCCTTTATATCTCCACACCTAATTATTAAGTGTCAATCATAACTGACAGTAGGACAACAGAGCCATGCAATTACACAGAAGGATATACTTTCAAATGTCATTCTAAATTTATGAAATTGGAGTTTTACAGTCCTCTTATGGAAAAAGTCAAAAAGCGCCAACCATAATTTTTTCTGTAAGTGGTAAATACAACAAATTCACATCCTTAATGCATTCATCTTTTATTCTTACAAACTGATAAAAATCCTAGAGTCGAATTCCTGTCTTTTTATTTATTGAGGTGAAGATGCTTATTTCATATCTATTGGACATCTCAACACCTACAAAAAGTGACAAGTGTTAAATCATGTTGTGTTGTTGACTTATAAAATTAATTTATTATCATAACAAAATATTAAAATGTTATAGAAGAAATTAAAGATAAAAATCTAGCCCACTCCCAAGCTTAGGCTGCCTAATTCCTATCCTCAAAAGTGATTTAGATAAACTAAAAGATAAATTTATTATTAATCACTTTGGCTGATCCTTTCAGACATAGTCTATGAATTTTTATATATGTATATATATATAATCTATGGTTGTGTTTATATATAAATATGTATAAACATATATATGAACACACTAGATCAAAAAATAAATCCTGTTCTGCAATGTTTCCTGATTTTAGTATTTACATATAATCTTACTGTATTTTATTTGTACATATAATGCTGACTCATTCTTCTAAGTAACTGCATAACAGTCTAATGTATGTTAGTTTCTCAATTTGTTTCATGAGTCGCTTAGATGTATTTCCAGTTTTGATATTAGAAACAGTACTCCATATTGCTTGAGCTATACCTTTGATCATGTATCTTTTCATGCCTTTGTGACAGCATCTGTAGGATAAGTTCTTAGTTGGGAAATTTCTGTGTCTAAGCATTTATTTGTTTATAATTTAAATTAGTTAATTTAACATTATATTAGCACTATATTAGCTAATTTGATATATTTTTAATATAGTCTACATATGACGCTTTTTTTTTTTTTTTTGAGACGGAGTCTCGCTCTGTAACCCAGGCTGGAGTACAATGGCATGATCTTGGCTCACTGCACCCCCTGCCTCCCGGGTTCAAGCCATTCTCCTGCCTCAGCCTCCAAGTAGCTGGGATTACAGATGCTCACCACCAAGCCCAGCTAATTTTATATTTTTAGTGGAGATGGGGTTTCACCACATTGGCCAGGTGATCCACCTGCCTCGGCCTCCTAAAGTGCTAGGATTACAGATGTGAGCCACCACACCTGGCCATATTATATATTTTAAAAGTTTAAAGGTAATCAACAATGGAACACAAGATAAATAGTCATTTTATAAAACAAAAATCTCAAACCCTAAACAGAGAAAATGATTTGGGAAAACAGTTGACAGCCAACATTGAAATTAAATTTTTAAAGAGCACAACCTAATGAGAATAGCAATCCCTATTTTGTAAAATTTAAAATGAAAATAAAATTAGAACTTGAGTTATATCAAGATAATTAATTGTTAGAAAAACATCTATAATGGATGTGGTAATTTCCTGAATTTTCAGTATTTGTAAAGCATGAAAATTATTTTATGCCAAATGAAATAACATATATGTCATCAATGCAGACAGTAATTAGCCAAACATTTGAATGATTCATGTTTAAAGCTATTGAAATGGAAAAATTTCTTGAAAATGTGAAACATTATTTTCAATTTCAATGGTTTTAACATGATAACGTGAAGTAAGTCTGGAACAAAGCTGACAGATACCTCCTAATTTCTAACCATTTTTGCTGATGTAGAACAAACATATATTTCAGTAACACATTCTGTTTTCTCCTTCGCTCTTTTACTGGCTAATGTAGGGAAGGGAGACTTACTTCAGATGTTTTAAAATTATCATCACTATAATTGTTTTTGCATATATATAAAGAAATGAAATAGTATGTCAATTGGAAGAATTTAAGATCTAGAGTACACAGCACTAGGCTAGTCGCTGTGTAGTAGTCAACATTTATTAGATCTCCAATTCCCCAAACGGAGACACTCAGGTATATATAGAGCTTGGACTGCAGGTATATATAGAAAGTACAGCTGTGTTTAACTCTTCTAAATAAAGAAAGAAAAAATATATAATAATCTTCCAGAAGGTTTTTCAATATTTTTTCCTTTAACAGATAGATCTAAAAATATTCTTTGAGATCTCCCTTATCTAACTTCTTTGAGAATGTAGGTTTTATTTCAAAATGCCCTTCCAATAATCAAATATTAACTTTAGCATATGTCGTTTTATATGTATTTATTATCACAAGAACACAATGAAGGAAGAACCACTTAAATCTCTCTCCTACCTGTACATATATTCAGCAGGTTTCTAACATTTATAATGATTGCATTTATCGTGAAGATTATGATCATCTTAGATTATCAGCATCTGCCTGGTTCCAAATAAAGTTGCAGCAATAATACCTAAAACAGTATTCATAAAAAAGATTACTATCTCTTTAATAAAACATAAAACATTTTTTCCAGGGCTTTCATTATCAGTTCTTGAATGATTTAGTGCCCTTGCTTTTTATTCTGACACATATCTGCACTGCTTTCAGAAGAATTCACTCATCACTTCACCAAGATTAAGTGGAATGTACACACTATACGGATCATTGTATATTAGGAACAATACATTGGTCAACATTTGGGTCTGATTCTGTGCCTAGTATTGTGCCAGGTTCTACAGTGTATACAGAGAAATATGGTCCATCATTTCTAGGAGCTTCCAAACTATCTTGGGATTAATGACCAACAAAGAAAAAGCCAGACAGCAATAATAAATGACATATGCACTATAGTTTTTTTTTGTTTGTTTGTTTGTTTTTTTGAGACGGAGTCTTGCTCTGTCACTGAGGCTGGAGTGCAGTGTTGCGATCTCGGGCTCACTTCAGCCTCTGCCTCCCGGGTTCAAGCAATTGTCCTGCCTCAGCCTCCCGAGTAGCTGGGACTACAGGCGCCCGCTGCCGCGCCGGCTAATTTTTTTGTATTTTTAGTAGAGACGGGGTTTCACCATGTTGGCCAGGATAGTTTTGATCTCCTGACCTCGTGATTCGCCCGCCTCAGCCTCCCAGAGTTCTGAGATTACAGGCATGAGCCACCGCGCCTGGCCAGAAGCGCTATAGATTTTAAGGAGAGGGGGTGGGTAGTCATTGTTTCATAGAAAAATTTGTCTAGAACCGACCCTTGAAAATGAATGGGATTCAGACTTGCAGAGAAAAAAAAAAAAATTAGGTGTGGGTAATTGTGTGAATAAAGGGAGGTAGACTCTATAAGGCACATTATAGAGGATTACAGGGGATCGGTTTAGGAACATTGAACAGATCCATCTGGCTAACATAGAACTTAAGGGAAAAAATTGCATGATATTTCCATGGAAAACTGTTGGACTCTAGGTCATTTTAGACTATAGGGACATTCCAGCCCATAGGGACTTCTAATACAAGTCTAAGGAAAAAGTACCTTATGTTATGGGAAGAGGTAAAATCTTGAAAGGTTTTTATTTTAGGTGTTAATGCATAGAATGCTGTATAAAAATTAATCTAGGTATGAGAAGTAATATGGGATTGTGAGATGCATAATACTAATACCTAAAATTTAATCAGCACTTACTGCATAATAGGCACTGTGCTAGAAGACCAGCATGGATACTTTCATGTTTATATATCCTTAAAGATTTATATTATAATTATCCCCTTTTACAGGGGAGAACATAAAGCTAAGATAGATTCGAATTTTTTCCAAAGATCCCCAAGGTAGCCCATTTCTGAGCTAGAATTTAAATATAGGCAATAAGTCTTTAAGTCAGAGTTCTGGAGTCAAAGAAGGGAGTTAATAAGTTATTAGAAGTAGTCTTTTGTGCCAAATTGCTCCACTGTGTAGCTACAGTATAAATAAAGAGGAATGAAAGGGTGTTAAAGACAATGTGGAGGAAAGATTCTTTCAAATTGTGCTGTGAAAGTGCAACACATTAAAGGAACAGAATTTTTTAAGTTGAGGATGTATTAACATCACATGCATTTCTTTGTCAAAAGTTGCTTCCCCCTTTTCCTGAATTACATAGTCATGCTAACAATAGCCAGTTATCCTAGATTGGTTTGAAAGAAAATTCAAAATGAAAACAATTTGCAGATATTTAAGAATAAGCTGATTTTGTCAGATTGCTCTGTTGGTAATGGTTTGGTTTTGCATGAATAATTTCTTTCCAATACATATTCGGTAGAAATAATACAAACCAGTTTTGCAAATAGGCTCCTTAAGAAAATGTTAGCATTGTCCTTACCTATTTTTCCTAAAGTCATCTTTCCATCTGATTATTTTTCTTCAGTTTCTCTTGGAGTAAACACAAAGTAGTAAGGAAAAACTGCTCAGGTAAATTTTTGTAATTTCATCTGAAACAGATTCCTATGGAAAAGTAACAATAACAATGAGCTCATTATCTAAGTTTTGTCAAGTGGTTAAAGCAATTATGAAGGAAGTGTTATTGCTGAAGTCTGATGAGTGTTACTTTATAAAATGTCAATTAAATAAGATGAAGTAATCACCCTTTTAAGTCATCCACAATCCTATTATCTTTGATAAGAGTAGATGCCAAAGAGTGTGTCTCTGAGACAGAGAGAACCAACATAATTATCTGAACTTAAATGTCCTTTGAAAATATGTCTGTCTCCACTTTGAATAAAACTCCTCAATGGCTGGACACTAAGACATTCTCAATAAATATCTGTTGATACCAGAAAGTATTTCAAAAGTACCTTTTCTCTAGCATCCATGTAAGTAACAAGCATTCAAATTTGAGCTGCTGAGATTTAGGAATATCTCTGGTGGCTTTATTTTTCTTTTCTAACCAATGACAAATTTTGGCTACATGGCTACATGACTTCAGAGCTCCTTTTCTATCAATTGTCTATGATTTTAACATTTCTGCTAGATTAGATATTCCCTTAGATAAAATAACACTGAGAGAAAGATTAATGATTGTGGTTTTCTTTTCTCCAGCTTGTCATGCTTCAGTTATGTCCCCTTTAGTCTGTGGTTTAATAAGATGTTGCTTTCAGTTCCGTTGAAACTACAAGCACCATGTTGAAAGAATTTTAGCACTTTCTTCTCCTTGTTAATATTGTAACTGCCCCCCAAAACAGATCTATATAGTGAACAGAAACATCTGAGTGGATTTCATCAATGACAAGAAAACAATAAATTATATTATTTTGACATCTATGACCAGTGCACAATACTTTGTATTAGAGAATTGTATTATGTCTAAGGAAGGCATTGTGAACCAGAGATGAAATGACAGGCTTTAAATTGGATATTTTGCTTTGGAGAATTTAATGAAAAACTTCTAGAATAAGAGAGAGTTAAAGAAATAATATTTCATCAAAAACATATTTCTGTAACAATTATTTTTTTCTATAACCACTTTGCTATTATCTTAAATATGCATACTTAATTTAAAGCTTTTGCTTCATTTCATCAAAAAAGTTGTCATGATAAAATTGAAACTTCAGATCCTTTTATTACTGAGTTATTTCAATATACTCCAGTGAGAAATATAATTTATTGGAGGTTTCCACTACTACTACCGTGCCACGAGTATCTATCAATGTTCACAAGGAATCATGAGATTTCATTCTTAGAATATGATCATTCTTAGCTGCAGTTTTGGTCTATAAAGTAGATTATAGGGGGAAAGAATGCCATTAAGCCTCCTCTCACAAAAGCAAACACAGAAAAACAACAGCTGCAAAACCCCTGGAAGTACACATATTCCTATATTGGCTCTTAAAATCCACTTTCCCTGATGAAAGTGAAATAAATGGGATTTCTGCTTTCTAATAAATGAATTCAGTTGATATTTACTTATTTTTCCAAAAACTGTGCTAGACTCTAAAACAGTGGTGTCCAGTAGAACTTTCTGCAATGATGAAACTGTTTGAAATCTTCACTATCCCATATGGTAGTCACTAGCCACATGTGGCCATGGAGGACTTCATGTGTACTCAGTATGACTGAGAAACTAAATTTATAATTTAACTTTAATTTTAATTAATTTGAATATAAATTTACATAGCTACATGTGGAACACATTAGGCAATTAGGTTATAGAGATATATCTCTGAACGGCATCAATGAGAGAGGGCTTAAAGACAATTAAAAAACAATTAATAGATAATTAAAATAGCAAAGAATAAGGAAGTCAAGTATTTGCGAGAGCCTCCTTTCCAATGTTACTATTATAAATGAAGTGAAAGTGATTGGCAGTGATAAGTACCCAAATCTTAGTGATAAGACAAGGAGCAATACTTTCATTTGAATACTTCTAACTAGTATCACTTGTGATACACAGTTGACCTGTGAACAACATAGGAGGTATGGGTGCCAAACCCCACTGCAAGTGAAAATTCACATACAACTTTCACACCCCAAAAACTTAACCACTAATAGCCTACTATTGCCCAAAAGCCTTGCAGATAACACAAACTGTTGATTAATACACATTTTGTATTTTATATGTATTATATTATATGGTGTATTCTACAATAAGGTAAGCTAGAGAAAAGGAAACATTGTAAAGTAAATCATAAGGAAGAGAAACTACATTTACTATTCATCAATAGGATGTGGTTCATCATAAAGTTCTTCATCTTTGTTGTCTACACATTGAATAGGCTGAGGAGGAGGAAGGGGAGAGGTTGGTCTTGCTGTCTCAGGGATGCCAAAGGCAGAAGAGGTGGAGGAGGTGGAAGGGAGGCAAAAGAGCAGGCACACTCGGAGTAACTTTATGGAAATATGTCATAATTTCTGATGTTCTGTGTTTTTCATTTCTCTGCATTTAAAATGTTTCTATATAGTACCAATTCTTCCACCATTTGCTTTTTTCTGCACCCATGGGTGCATGAAGGGTCCCTGTCATAAAAAAATCAAAAGCAGGCTTAAATAATCAGAACTGTTCTGCCAGATTGTCTAATGTCATTTAGTTTTCTTGTATTGCTGCTTCTTCATCTTTCTCATTGTCTAGCACTGGTTTTGAATTACTCATCTCCATCAAGTTGTCTTCTGTTAATTCCTCTGGTGCGGTCTCTATTAGCTCTCGAATGTTCCCAATATCTGTATCCTGAAACCCTTCGCTGCTCACTATTTTGCCATATCCACAATCGTTTTCATGATTTCCTTGATTGGTGTACGTAAATCCTGTGAAGTCATACACAACATCTGACACAGTTTTCTCCAGTAGGAAGTTGTTTTGGGCTTGATGGCTTTCACAGCTTTTTCTAAAACAATGATGGCATCTTCAATAGGATAATTCTTCCCAACTTTCATGATTTTCTCTCTATTGAGGTTCTCTTTTGTAGAACTGGCAATCCTTTCCATACGGTATCATGTTTAATGAGCCTTGAAAGTCCTCATAACCTCTGATCTAGTGGCAGAATCAAAGACGTTGTGGTGGGTGGCAAGTAGACCACTTCAATGCCTATGGTGTTGCATTCATGTGGTTCTGGGTGGCCAGGGGCATTGTCCAATGTACAAAAAAAAACCTTTAAAGGGCAGTTCCTTACTGGCAAGGTACTTCCTAGCTTCAGGGATGAAGCACAGATAGAGCAAATCCAGAAAAAGGGCTTTTGTTGTCCAGGCCTTCTTGTTGTACAATAAAAAGACTGGCAGCCAGTGTTTATCTTTTCCCTTTAAGGCTCATGGGCTAGCAGCTTTATAAATAAGGGCAGCCTTATCATAAAACCAACTGCATTTACACAAAACAGCAGAGTTAGCCTATCCCTTCCTGCCTTAATTCTTGGGCTCACTTCTCTTACTTACTAATAAGTGCACTTTGTGGATTTTTTTTTCCAGATTAGGATAGTTTTATCTGTACTAAAAACCTCTTCAGGAAAATATCCTTCCTTCTCCCTGTTATTCTTAATGGCATCTGGGAACTCACTTGCTGCATCTTGGTCAGCAGATGCTGCTTCTCCTGCTACCTTGACATTGTAAAAGCAAAATCTCTTTCTAAAAGTATCAAACCATCCTTTGCTGCCATTAAATTATTCAGCTTTAGATTCTTCACTTCCCTTTTCATTTAAGTTGTCATATAATAGATTAGGCTTTTCTCAAATCCTAGCAGAATCTATCAGTATGCTTTTTCTATAGCAATCTTGTACTTACGTGAAATCTGCAATTATAATACAAGATAAAAATTATTTTGCAAAAAGTGCAAAGGTTTTTCTACTGCTAGCACAGCTGCAGCAATGGATTCACAAATTTTCTTTTCTTAAATAATGGTCCTTAAGCTGGATTTATTTATATTGAAATGGCAGCCAAACACAGCTGCAGACCTCAATCCATAGTATGTATCAAGCAATTTAACTTTTTCTTATAATGTCATGACTTTTGTCTGCTTCTTCAGAGAACTTCCAGCTCACTAGTAGCAAGACATATGGGTCCCACGGTGTTATTCAGGGTTTACAGCATTGCACTAAACATGACGAAAAATGGAGAACCACAGGAGATCACTTTTTACAGCCATACACAATTTACTGGAAAGATGAACTGCTCACATGGAGATGATTAGCTACACAAAGCATTTTAGGTGAATATTTGTGATATGGTTTGGCTGTGTCCCCACCCAAAATAATATGTGTCATGGGAAGGGCCTTGTGGGAGGTAATTGAATAATGGAGGTGGATTTTTCCTATGCTGTTTTCATGATAGTGAATAAGTCTCACTAGATCTGATGGTTTTATAAAGAGCAGTTCCCCTACACACACTCTCTTGCCTGCCGCTGCTTAAGACATACATTTGCTTCTCCTTTACCTTCCACCATGATTGTGAGACCTCCCCAGCCATGTGGAACTGTGTACCCATTAAACCTCTTTTCCTTTTTTTTTTTTCTTTTCTTTTGAGACGGAGTTTTGCTCTGCCACCCAGGCTGGAGTGCAGCGGCATGATCTCGGCTCACAGCAACCTCCACCTCCCAGGTTCAAGTGATTCTCATGCCTCAGCCTCCTGAGCAGCTAGGATTACAGGTGCCCACCATGACACCCAGCTAATTTTTTTGTATTTTTACTAGAGATGGGGTTTTACCATGTTGGCCAGGCTGGTCTTGAACTCCTGACCTCAGGTGATCCACCCGCCTCAGCCTCCCAAAGTGCTAGGATTATAGGCATGAGCCACCACGCCCAGCCTAAACCTCCTTTTCTTTATAAATTACCCAGTCTCAGGTATTTCTTCATAACAGTATGAAAATGCACTAATAGAACTTGCAACACTAGAGCAACAGTATATGGCTACAAAAGTATGACAGTAATACACTGTGTATGACTGCTCATTTTACGCAGCTATGATTTAATATTGCATATTTACATTTGCTTACATTTCTCTCTACTTGGTCCTTTAGTGTTTGTATGCATAAGTTTTAATAAATAGTAACTTTCTATAATCGATTTGTATATATTTTTTATGGCAGTAAGTGATACAATAGGCTAGTACCTACGTATATTTTATTCATTTGTGACACGCATTTTTCCTAAATTTTTTCAATATTTCTAGGATATGCAGTTCATCTGTGAGTGTTCGTAAATTGCCATAAATCTCCAAAATATTTTCTAATACATTTATTTCTTAAAATCTGCATATAACTGGACCTATGCACTTCAAACCCATGTTCAAGGATTAATTGTATATGTACATACCTGTAAGAAACGTATTAAAATGTATCAGAAGGTGCTCCCCATGAGAAATCTGCTCCTCAGCCCCTTTAAAAAACAATCTGACAGGTTTGGTCATCATCTGGTTTTGGCAATATGAGTGGCATCACCAGGGATAGGAAGGAAGTTAATTTTAGGTCAATATAAAGAAGATATTTCTAATGCTTATGTTATTTTTAAATGCTATTATAATTTCCTCAGCTCACTAAATTGTTAAAGCAGAGATTAAATGATAAATTTGAGGAATAGTTTAGGATGATGCATATATTATGAAAAAAACAGGTTAGAAATTGAGCAAATCTATGCTTTTTACCCACTTAGGGCTTAGTTGCCTCTTACATAAAATGATCACAGTACGGTTATCGAAAGGTAGAGGACTAGAACATTCATTTTAAGAAACATGACTCTTTGACCTCCTCTGGTCAATGAATTCGTCTCATGAATTACCATGAATTAAACTTAGTTTACTTTTTCAACTGATGTTAATGATACCACATTACACGGTTGTTATAGATTAAATGAAGTACTAACACTTCATTTGAAAATGAAAACTGAAACTATTAAACTAAAGCTAAGTAGAAAGCCCTTAGCCTTTCATTGTCATTTTTTCCATCATTTAATAACAAAGTCACTAAACAAATTGATTTTTGAAAATAGAAGTGATAAATAGGTTATTTTTATTTTTATATCCCTTCACACCTTACCTGCTTGTAGCCTCCAGCTATACATAATCTTCACGGCCGTTTATATTATTGTTATTGTTGTTCAGGAGAAGTTCTTATTCCAGAGAGGACAGAGGGAAGGAAGGTAGGAAGAAGGAAGGAAGGAAGGAAGGAAGGAAGGAAGGAAGGAAGGAAGGAAGGAAGGAAGGAAGGAGGGAGGAAGGAAGAAGGAAGGAAGGAAGGAGGGAAGGAAGGAAGGAGGAAGGAAGGGAGGGAAGGAGGGAGGGAGGGAACTTGCTAATGTTCAAGTAATAATGTGGTTTAGAAAATATAAATGTCAAATTTGCCTTTAATGGTATAAGAGGAAATAATTAAACCAAAGTGACTGATCATATTTGTAGGATTTCTGAAATCTTACAACAATAGAAAGCCACATTTTGTGTGTAGATCATTGTATTTATGTCACCTCATTTTACCTTACATCATTTTATTTCTCACTTAAGGTTATTTGCAGTGCACTGTATTTCAAAGTGGAAAATCAGCTTTATCAAATGGAAGAAGCAACTGAGCTTATCCAAGATACTGATTTAGCTGCAATAGGCTTTATTTTAGAGCTATCTGAGGGAGAAGATGGTGTGATTGTATAAGGATGGTCTGGCTTTTTGGGAAATGAAAATTTATAAAGAAAGAGAAGTTTGATTATCTAATTAGGGAAAAAAAAGGAGCAAGCTGAGAAGGAAAATCAGAAACCTGGGTAGCAATAAATAAGGGATCATCTAAGTAAAACGGTCTAATAGTAGATATTTCAAATACATTAAGGCAAAACATTGAAGGAAGACAGTAAATTTAGTTTATTTGGATGGTACTGAAATTCAAAGGCATGCAGGGACATGGTGACAAACATGTCAAGAGCTAAACAACAGTCAACATCAAGGAAATTTACCTATTTTTCTTCAATTGAACTTAAATGTGGGTAACTGTTTTCTTGCACTTGCATTATTTTCTTTGAGAGAGGATCAGGAATAACTGCCTAACTAAATTGAACAGAATTTGGTTAGTATTACTTTCTCCTTCAATTAATTTTAAAAAAGCAGTTCTGGATATTCAAGAAAATTAAAATATTTGGTTTATTTTAAATATTTTGGGATAGTTTCCAAACAAATTGAAATAATGCTGATGTATTTAAATAGTTTTTTTAGTTCATCCTATCAATATTCCATGAGGTAAACAGGGTAAATACCACTGTCACTATTTCATTTTAAAGAGAAGGGGCACAATTATGATAAATGAATGAGGTAATGATAAATGTTCATAATCACATATCGAATCAGTAACAAAAACATTCTTTTATTATTTTAAAAAGGAGAAAAATATAGTTTTCTTAACCTATACCTTCAAATCCTACTTTCTAACATTCTCTAAGAAATGTATGCTTCCTGCCAAAGAACTCAGATATCATTTGACACAAATATTTATTAATATTTACGAAATTCAAACAAACAAAAAAAGAAATACAGAAGCAGGGAAATTATTTTATTTTTTCCCTTCCCAATATTCTCCACTTTCTTTCTTTCTTCGGTTTTTTTGTTTTATTGTTTTTCCCCTGCTAAGGGAAATTGCGGGGAAAGGGTGAGTGTGTGTGTGTGCCTCTGTGTGTTTTTGTGTGTGTGTGTGTGTGTGTGTGTGTGTGTGTGTGTGTCTTCCTTAGGTTAATAAAACCAAACCAAATAGATAAATAGATTTCTGTTATTCACAGTACTGTTAAGTCAAAATTCACATTTTCATCAGGTTACAGGAAACTTAATAGACCATGACCTGTAATAAGTAACAAAATAAGATGAAGAGGCTTTAATAATTATATGTTCATTTTTAGAGAGGCAGCCAAGGCCGTTTTCATGGTAAGGCATTACCAAATGTCACTATTTGTCTTTCTTTCCTAATTCTCTGTAAATTTGTATTTGAAAAGCCTCAATTATCTAATGAAATTATTTGGAAATTATTCACTGAAATAAGTAGTTTTCCAAAAAGTACTCTGGTTTTCCCTTTCATAACTGTCAGTGGAAATCTGTTCTTCACCAAGGTTTAATGTACATCAGTGAATAGCCCTGGAGACAATTCTTCACCCTTTGGGCAATTTTTCATAGCAGAGGGCAGTACTGTTTGAATTTAAATGATGTTGCACTCGAGGCCAATGGTAATGAGCTAGCTCTCAACTAGACATTTATTAGATATTTTTATCATCTGAATATAACCATAAGTACTTGATGCTAGCTACCACAGCCTTCATATGAATTATAAATATAACATTTAAGTTTCTTTTTAGAGGAGAAACTATATTTCTGCTGTGAATGCAGAAGCAGATAGAGTTAAATAATATGATCTGTTTACCAAAAGTGCCTGCCATCAGAAGAAAGCAAAATATTTGCAAAATGAGAATTGGCATGACAACTTGCTGTTTTTAAAAAAATCATTGTCTACACTATGAGATGCATTTCTGAATACAGAATTAACCTATTAGCCCAATGTCAAATAAAGCTTCCAACTGAATGCCCAATTACTCACTCAAGAGACCACCTCCAAAATCATCTGGGCAAAGGTTTCTTTAAATAGACCAGCCTGAAGGTCAGCAGTGGAGGTCTATGATGCAATAAGGGAAAAAAGAAATGCACAGAGAATTCAAAGTACTCTCATTATTTTCCTAACTTAAAACAACAACAAAGAAACTTTTTAGTCCACAATTAACCACACATATACCCCAGTAGATTTTAACTCCACCAGTGGGATTGTATGGAGACCATGTTTACTACCAGGAGAATGTACTCACCCTAAGACAGTACAATAAGTCAAGGGTAAATAAATCTCCCATGCTACGGTATCCTCCCCTGAATTTCGGTGATTGTCCAGGTGTTGATATCACTAATTGCTTTATGCACATGACCTATTGTTCTCTGTGCTAGCAAAATTTTTAGTAGAGGAAAAAGCTGGTGATGCATCTAATTTTAGTAATGAAAGCCCTGACTATGCCCTCTGCTCACCTGCTGCATATACGCATAAATGTGTCATTGCAAAAAAATGTATTTAAGTAAAGGTTATCAGCCTTTAAGAATTGTAATGAGATCACTAGGTAAAGAAAAAGGTCACAATTTATATGCTATGCAAAGTTCCCCTTTTTGGAGGCCCCATCCTAAATCATTTCTGCTGTATAAAAACTTTCACAGTACTGCTGTTTTCTGTACTTTGAAAATATTCCTCAGATTCCCCAAGCTTCCATTTCTTCCTATTAAATTTCAACCCACCTGGCTTCATCTTATTTCGTAGTAAATCATATCCTGAGGGAAATATGAAAATTAATTTTAAAAGAGGTGTAAAACTCAGTGAAAATAATAATCTACAGGAGTTCCATTCTGTCACAAATTGACATTCAGGCCAGAAGACTGATGCAGGATTTTTTGGTGCTGCTTTGCCAGCCAGAGATCTCCACGGCCTGACACCCCCGCCCGGGCCTCTCTCAGCCCTGGGATCACTGCAGGAGGCACCCCTCCCACTCAGCCCACCGGTGGGAGATCCTAGCTTGCACTTTGGCCTGGATCCCACGCTCACTGTGGGAATCCGTGCTCAGCCCGCAGCTGGGCCAAGTGTGCCGCAATCTGCCTCCACCTTGGGTGCTGGCATCTGGATGAGAGGAACATGGTGTCATTGAACAGGGATGCCAGCTGCAAAAGTGTTGTTACAGCATGCTAAGAGCTCTTTTAGTCCCACTGTCCATAGCTTAACAAACAGGGGTGTGTTAACAGCTCTTTCAGTCCCAGTGCCCCACTCCAAGCTGTGGCTCCGGGGCTAGCCTGGCCCCACCACTGGGGTCATGTGGGGTGGCTGCTGGGTGGGTGCCAGCAGATGGCAGAGGGCCACAGAGTTACAGCCTTTTCTGTACCTGCATTCAGCAGGTCCCAAGTTCTTGTCCCATGTCTAAGAAGAATGAGGTTACACTGCCAACCGAAGGGTGAGCAGGACAGAGAGTTTTATTGAGCCACAGCTCTCACTGGAGAGGGGACCCAGAGAGGGCAGCCCCCTACCCAAAGTCATGTAGCTCCAGTCCAAAGGTGGGGCAGTCCCCAAAGTGTGCCTGAGTTCTGGGCTTTTATAGGCTTAGAATGGGGGAGTGCATGCTGATTGGTTTGTGAGTATGCAAAAAAGGCCAAAACAAAAGAGCTACTCAAAGGTGGACGTGACAGTCTAAAAAAACAATTAAGGTCTGGGCGCGGTGGCTCATGCCTGTAATCTCAGCACTTTCGGAGGCCGAGGCGGGTGGATCACGAGATCAGGAGATCAAGACCATCCTGGCTAACACAGTAAAACCCCGTCTCTACTGAAAATACAAAAAAAAATTAGCCAGGCGTGGTGGCAGGCGCCTGTAGTCCCAGCTACTTGGGAGGCTGAGGCAGGAGAATGGTGTGAACGCGGGAGGCAGAGCTTGCAGTGAGCCGAGATCATGCCACTGCACTCCAGCCTGAGCAACAGAGTGAGACTCTGTCTCATAAAATAAAATAAAATAAAAATAAAAAATAAAAAAACAATTAGGGAAGAGTAAGTATATATAAAATAGGTGAAAGGTGAGGATCAATCAGACGAAAGCACGCCAAATGTGAAGACAGTTTCTCAATCCTCTCTTTAAGTCCATGGATTTATCTAAGACTTGTAGCTTGGTTTTCAGGCTTCAGACTCCCTTTGGTTTGAAGGCTGGATTTCACCAGGCACCTGTCCCATCTGCCTAGGCATTTGACTGCCTCCTGCTGCAATCAAGATCAAAAGATCATGAGCAAATGGATAGCTCCCCACATACAGATTACCTAATGATCTACACATTGAAAAGATCAGAAAATTGATACTATCCTTGCAAGCTCTTGATGAGTTCTATTATATACTTAAAACTTTGATCTCAAGGATCAAATTGTTCAAATTTTGACTTTGCTATGTGTGGGTTAGATGACACTGGACAGATTATTTAACCTACGTCTCAACTACTTGTATCCAAAATGAAATAACAATAGTGTCTATTTCAAATGGTAATGAGGGTCATGAAATGATTCCAGCTGACTAGTTGTAACAGGGACCATAAGGCCCACAAAGCACTTAGCACTGTTAGCATGCATTAAGTGTTGATTTTTATAAAAATTGTTGTTATATTGTGAACTAGACAAGATGCAGATATTCTAATCAATTTCTTTGATTATTTCCTACAGATACCACTTCCTTGGAGTTCAATCATCTTAACTGCTTTATTTTAACTAATTAATCAATGTTAGGCGTGATCCAGTTTTAGTGAAGTCCACAGATATAAATCATGGGACATTTATGTTCTAGCCAATGGTTTGCTAACATTTCTTCTGTCACTAGAAGGATAGTAAATATTTTAGGCTTCGAGAGTCAAATAATCTCTGTTGTAACTAATCAATTATGCCATTGTAGGGCAAAGTAGCCATAGATGATACAGATGACACAAAAATGAATAAATGTGGCTATAGTCTAATAAAATTCCATAAAAATTTTTGGAATCTGAAATTCCAATTTTATATTATTTTCATGCCACAAAACATTATTCATCTTTTGAATTTGTTTGCAAAAATTTAAAGTAAGAAACGTACACAAAGCAGGTGAGATGTATTTGACTCTCAGGTTATAGTTCATCTAATTCAGTTTTAACCCATTATTTGTGTTAACACTTTACCTGACGTATCTTGTATTTCAAGAAAAATTATATATAAATTATTTCAAAATTACTGACTGTTTAGTAGTCAAATTAATAAAAATGCCATAGTAATTGCCTAGTATTCCGTGGTGATATTAACATTCCTAAGAGTTACCAATGTTAAATATTCAAAACACAATTTGGCATATTCCTTAATTTTATTTTCCCTGAAAAGCAGAAATAAAGTAAAAAGCACTTTACACATCGGTACTGCGACTGCCCAGTCTGGTATAGAGAACGTGAACCTACCTGATCGATTTAATGAAATATCAACTCTGGATTTCCAGTGAACTCCAGAACTGACGCTAGATAATTGGAAAAATAAAAACATCTGTCCAGAAGGGGGAACTCGATCTTGACCCAGAAAGGGAAAAGAACTGGATACAGATAATCTGATAATATATTTCAGCTTTGATTTCCAACATTAGCTGCTTGATTAATTATGTGGCTTCATTTGAGGATGTGGAATATTTGATGTTGAAAAATTAACAAGGGAGAGATTGCCCAATGAATAAAGGAACTCTACTACTCTGCAGCTTTGCTCTTTGAGGAGTACTCTGAAGGTTTCATGAATATATTTTATCTGATGTTTATATTGCCTAGAAGCTCTTTAACTTGGAAAATGAGGGAAGGAAATGAAGACACCAGGGAGAAAAGGAAGGAAGTATGATAAATGTAAATTGGGCCTATAGAAATTTATATTTAGAAATTCCAGAGGCTGACAGTCATTAATCATTCAAGAATTTAATCTCTGCCATATTAATTTTGAGGAGATGCAAGCTTTGAGTATAGATTAGTTGATTATAAGAACATCCATAGTTCCCTAAAGCAGGTGTTAGCAAATTACAGCTCAGGAGCCAAATTCACTTTCATCCTGTTTTGGTAAACATAGTTTGACCAGAATACAGTCATACTTATTTATTTATGTATTAACTATGACTGTTTTTGTGCTACAATGACAGAATTGACTAGATCTGACAGAAATCCTATGACCCACAAAGCTTAGAATATCTGGATCTTTACAGAAAACGTTTGCAGACCCCTGCCCTAAAACCTTACTACTGTAACTGTGGTCTGGAGGGAATAGCTTATGCACCACAAGAAAGATTATTAGAAATGCAAAATCTTGGGCTCCACTTCAAGCCTCTTCAATCAGAATCCGTACTTCAACCAGCTCATCAAATGATGTAATGACACACACACGATTGAGTAGTACCTTCTTAAAATAATTTCTTTTTGTTTACAAATACATAGAACTTGGGTTCATAAGTGGACATAATGTTTGCCATTTTCTGGCATATATTTGTGAGGTGATATGGTTTGGCTGTGTCCCCCCCCAAATCTTATCTCGAATTGTAATTCCCGTAATCTCCCCGTATTGAGCAAGGGACCCAGTGGGCAGTGATTGAATCATGGATGTGGTTTCCCCCATGATGTTTTTGTGATAGTGAGTGAGTTCTCACCAGATCTGATGGTTTTATATGTGTTTGACAATTCCTCCTTCACACACACTCTCTACTGCTACCTTGCGAAGAAGGTACCTGCTTCCCTTTTGCCTTCTGCCATGATTGTAAATTTCCTGAGTTCTTCCCAGCCATGTGGAACTGTGAGTCAATTAAACCTCTTTGCTTTAAAAATTACCCTATTTTGGGCAGTTCTTTATAGCAGTATGAAAATGGACTAATACATGAAGATTAGAACCTAATGTTTTCTATGAGTTTTAAATCTTGGTCTTCATAAAGATTACTTTCCATAGTCCACAACCCAAACTTCTTTTTATTTTTTTGAGCTGGAGTCTCACTCTATCACCCAGGCTGGAGTTCAGAAGCACAATCCTGGCTCACTGCAACCTCTGTCTCCTAGGCTCAAGTGATTCTCCTGCCTCAGCTTCCTGAGTAGCTGGGATTACAGGCGTGCACCACCATGCCTAGCTAATTTTTGTATTTTTAGTAGAGACAAGGTTTCACCATGTTGGCCAGGCTAGTCTCAAACTCCTGACTTCAGGTGATCTGCCCACCTCAGCCTTCCAAAGTGCTGGGATTACAGGCGTAAGCCACTGCGCCCGGCCCACAACCCAAACTTTTTATGTGGAGATTGTGTCGAGAGGTCAAAATGAAGGTTGAAATATCTATAGGAACAGAACATTCTGAAAATACATAAGTTAGAATTTCTCTGAGTGTTGGAAGAAGGTGTTCTTTAAGTTGCCAACAGGCAATGAATGTACTAAAACTAGTGGTGGTTCACATTCAGAAACCGTCTAATTGAAACGCCATTAAGCTACAATAATAATATTTTTAAAAACTGTTTATAGTTTTATAGTTTAATCAGTCTGAAGAGTTTCTTTATTCTCTTAATCAGATAATAAAGAGAGAACTTGCATCTCATCAGCATAGGTACATGTTTAAAATGGAAAATACAGAAATATGCTTATTGGATGACGGAAGTATAGCTCTATTGAATAGATATTTCATATTTAGTATTTTATTATTAAGATTAGTTCAGTATAAGTGCACATTTTCAATGTCATGAATACATGGCATGAATGATGTGAGAAGCAATTTGCATTTATATAGCACCTTTCAAAGGCTTAGGATAGCAAAGCAAAGCATAAATGCTTGTGTAACTCTGCAATTAAGAATTCACTTCTAATTACTCCTATTAAATGTGCAGTCTCTTTTTAATCACAACATTTTTACACCTGTGGTTAAGTGCTCTGACAGAGCCTTAACCTTATCTCTAAAGCATGCAAATTGCATGACTGGATTTTGTAACGAAGGCTTAGTTTGCCAGTGGGGAAATGATCACAGACGTGTAACACCAATAACAATATTAAAGACATAGCTAAATTTAAAAGTATCATTCTCTTGTATTATCTACTCATCCAGGTCAAAACACACACACGCTAATGACTCAGGCCCAGATGTACTTCTGCAGGAAGTTAAGAGATGAGATCTGTAAACCGTGTTGTAAACGTATGCTTGCCTGTAGTAAATCTTTAGCTACTGGAGCTACAATTGCTAACATGTGTGAGATTCCTAGTTCTCTTGTATAACCAAGGGACTAGTAAATAACATGGTGTTAAAAAAAATTGATATCCTACTACTAGGGGAAAGCACAATTCAGCTGCAACATATGGTTCTGGAAAGCTGCAGCCTTGTAAATGGAGCTGAGAAAAGAAAAGCAATTCTGGAAAGGTGGTTGAACCTAAAGAGAAGGCCCTGGTGACAGCCATCTACATAACTGACTGCAGTAAGGCTTGAAGCCCCATTTTCAAAAGCTGATTAGAGTGAAGATTTATTAGGAACCTATGGGGATCTGGGGACCAGCGTAACACAAATAGACAAGGTTTTGTTCCCGAACCTTGAACGGCTGCCAATATACAGCAGAATTGGGTATACGTAGAAGCAAACAAATTTCAAAAAATCCATAGTCAATTGTGAAGAATTAGAAGTCAGAAGTTCTTGGATTTTTGTAAAGTATTTAATTGTGTGAAAAATAACTTTGAAATACATCATCCATTTCAAAATCAGATATTGAGCCAGTCCAAAACAGCAAGTATTGTGTGCATCTCCACTGATTAAAATAATAACAATAACAGCAATAACAATAATAATAATAATGTAGGTGTGTACTTTCTGTACTCAGGAAAGTCACAGGATAGAGAAAAAGGGAGGAATAAATAAACAAAGTGACGTGTGCTTCCATAAAGCTTTTGCAGTGTGCTATGAGAGCAACCAGGAGATATTTAATTCTGTTCGTCTTTGGAAAAACTTCAGAGAGGCAAGGCAATTTCAAATACCAGTAGGATTCTGCCAGCCATAATATTGCTGAAGGAGGAGTGAATATCAAAGAGTAAGAACATTCTAATATGAGTATTCACACAAATTCTTTATGTGACCCTTGACTTTGACCTTTGACATTGCAGTTCTAGCATATTAAGTAGGAGTACAACCTCAAAAGTCAAATTGTCTCTATTTACTTCTAACTGTGTTACTCTGAGCAAGTTACTTAACCTACCTGAGTCTCAGTTTCTTTATCTACAATGGGGAAAGATAAAATATGCTTTAGAGAAATGTTGTGAGGACTTAACAATATTTAATGTAAAATAACTAGCATTTTGACGCATGACTAATATTCAGTAAATGTTAGCTGTTGTTTTTCTTTTCTTTTTTTTTTTTAACTTTTGTTTCCTTTTAAGTAATGTTCCTTTTAAGTACTTTCCAATATATGGTGAAAGAAGCAGCAAAACAAAGCCTCCTTTGCTTTAGCAAGTCTGCCTGTTTCTAGCATTAGGAGCAAAAGGTAGTGGTGCTGCCGTTTGAGATAAATAAAATATAATATCAACCACCATCTTTAAACCTGCTTTATTTCCCACTCACATTTTTCATTATACGTATCTAGTCTTTACAACAATCACATGAAGCAGGTAATATTACTATTATTCCCATTTTACAAATGAGGAAACTAAAGCTTAAAGAAGACCATCCTGGCTAACACGGTGAAACCCCGTCTCTACTAAAAATACAAAAAATTAGCCGGGCGTGGTGGCGGGCGCCTGTAGTCCCAGCTACTCGGGAGGCTGAGGCAGGAGAATGGCGTGAACCCGGGAGGCGGAGCTTGCAGTGAGCCGAGATGGCACCACTGCACTCCAGCCTGGGCGACAGAGCGAGACTCTGTCTCAAAAAAAAAAAAAAAGAAAACAATTCTCAAGTTCAAAGAGCCATTTTGTGAAGTCATTATTAAAATTTGGGCATTCTAGCCAACACCTAAATGTTCATTAAGAACACCTAAATTTTAGGGGTGCCAGTTCTTAATCACTTTTTTGAAATGTTCTTAGATAGACTTTGGTCCAAAATAATCATTCTTCACGAACTGAAGCAAAAGGGGAACCTGGCTTCCATGTCCAGCAGGGTGGGTGGTCTAGGAATTATGAAAGATTCCCCTAACTAAAATTCTAAAATACTCAGAAAAAAACATATTTTTAATGACATGGGAGAGTTTACAAAAAGTCAAGAATTATGTGAAAGCAGAAATTCTGGGAGATAAATGACCAACAATATCAATTTTCAACAAGGAAATCTCTATTGAATCTTGGAGACTTGGAGATACCATAGTAATGGTCAAATGGTGTAGGGGAAAAATGCTAAAGCCTAAAGCTAACCAAACCTGGGTGACTTAATAGATGACTTCCACACACAACGAAGACCTTCAAAGGTAATCAGAAAAGAAGTGAGAGGAGCCCACGTGCCATGGCTATGATACCTCTCCATAATCCACAGCACAAAGAGGCAGAATGGATGGAAAAACACATCATATTAGGATGGTAGTGAGTTAAAGGCTATTTTGCTAGTTTACTTCATGCTGCCAACCAGTGGAGCTGTAGATTCATGCAGTAGTGTTCCTTTATTTGCCTTCATCTAAAATTTTACTACATGACTACTAGATTGCAATTGTATGGAAAGTAACTTGGACTTCCAGTGTAGGCTTGTTGACTAAACGATAGTAATTTGGTAACAACAACAACAAAGTACCAGAAAGAAGAATCAGTCTCCAGTCTCACCTATCATTTCTCTGACCTATATTTGGAAACGCTCGCTTGGACCCAATAATTTTGTTTCAGAACCGACATTCCTAATTTAAAGAAACTCCAGGAGTTAATACAAATTCTGAATCAAATTTGGGCTTTATGTTTCTTGAGTAGACAGCACCTTACCCTCACTGTAATGTTATCTCTCCATTTCTGTTAATTATATTGTACTTGAGTTTATGGCAGTTCCATTCTTTATATCCTTGTTCATAGTCCAAGTAGTCCAAATGTGTTGACTGAAGAATATCAGAGACACGAGTCAGAAAAATGTCTAAGGACAAAACAATTTGGAGGTAGACATGAATATTTCCACTAATGGAGATCAGCCAGGATGTCCGCACAGAGTGACTAAGTACATGAAGGGAGATAGAGAAAGTAGGTAAGAGTCGGTCAGAAAATTCATGTTTTTCTTACAGACTAACAAGGCACAGACGTATCACTCGGGGAGTTAGAAACAATTACATATGACTCACGCCAAGCATTTTAAAGCCACCAAATTTTCACAAAAGTATTCTACTGTTTCTCTTTCCTTCTATTCACACTCAAATATTCCCCCCTGCGTTTCACAAAAGTATTCTATTGTTTCTCTTTCTTTCTATTCACACTCAAATATTCCCCCCTGCATATCTACTCTTAAGCTGGCTGGTTATGGTAGGTTAGATTATTAAAGACTTTGAAAGCTAAGAAAAAGTGTTTATATATGAGACGTTAGGCAAAAGACAGCCTTTGTAGATTTCTGAAAAAAGGAATAGCATGAGGAATGTGGAACAAAGGGAACTTCAGAGTGAAAGGAATCTGTTAGATGAACTGGAATTCAAAACGGAAGTAAAAATTGTAATTCAGATCACATAGGGATTCTTAAATATTTTCTTCTATCAAATAGATTGACTACTGGTTGTTATGAGGTAGAGATTTTGTGTTTAGTTCAATTTAACTAACACTAATATTGTGCCTTCTGTGGGTCTGAGTGTCTTGCTAGCAGTTTAAAACATGGAGACAGCCATTATTGAGCTTTGCTTTGGGTTTTATCAATTAAAAAACAAAATCAATAGCCATATGTGTAGTTTTCTATGTATAACACTTTAGCCAAGAAATTCTGTAGAAATGTTTCATAAAACTTCTTTTCATCTGATGTCGCTCAGATTCTCAGAATGGCAACTAGAAGGCTGAAGAGAAAATGAGAGTCAGATTATGAATCCACAGAAATTTACATGGCTAATAATTTTAAATTTTGAAGTCAGAAAGACATACATTGAATTCTTGGTTCTGTCATATTTTAGCTACAGAATTTTGCATTTCTCTTTGGTAAAATGGGGATAGTAAAGTGATTCACAAAAGGTTTTCTGGGTGCAGCAAACTAGAAACTTCTGTCAAAATTATCTAGAATAACATGTGGCCCAGAAAACTCTCAGTATGTATTCATTTACTTCCTTCCTCAATATTCAAAGAAAAACTGGAAGCATAAATTGGAATTTCCAGACCTAATGGTCTTCCTTACAATTTCACACATCAACAGCTGATCTAGCCACTATTTTATTTTCACCCACAGCCACCAGCTTCTTACATGCATAGACAATTCTCTTACTGTTTTAGCATGTTGCACAGCCCTTTGCTATTTTACAAATCACTTCGGTTCACCTAGAACCAAATTTTTATCCACCTAAAGGATAAAAATCACTTTAAACAAAAGAAACATAATATAAAACTGTATCTCCAGAGTTAGAGAGCCCAGACTAGTTGTCCACATTAACGCAAAGAGAAATCATTAAAGCTCACTACAGGATAACATTATAAGGAACCACTGCAGATGTTCTTTTGCTTTATTCTGTTCTTGAAAATGGAATAAAATGAGACCTGCATTTAGAAAATCTCTCCCAATGTTAAAGTACCTTTCTATGTTGCTATGTAGGTTTTTATAATATTAAATATTCTGTTTTTCCTCCCTTTTTTCTTATCTTTTCACCATGCATGCTGGCGCATGGGGTCCAGTGTTTAGCAGACCTGATTCAAATCCTGTTTGGCCAATTGCTGTCTCCCCTGAGAGAGTTACCTCAGTTCTCTGAGGCTCAGTGTATTTATATGAAAATGGACAAAAATATGCTATGGCATAGTTGTGAAGATTAAGTGAGATAAAATATTAAAACATTTGCATAGTTGTTTGATATAGGTTAAAATGCTCAATAAATATTAGCAGCAATTATTACCAGGCATAGGGAGTGGATGTAGTAACACCTGTGTAAATTCACACAAAGTTTGAACTCCCTGCAGTTCTTTAAGGCATTATATTGATAGAACTCTGAGAATCTGAAGGTTCAAGTCCACTCAGAGTCCCGGAAATTTGGACCTAAAACTGAATATTTTACCTACAATTGAATGAATATTTAGACAAAAACTGAAAAGCCAGAGACATTATGATATATACATGGGAAAATACTGGTCAAGATAGTGTAAAGAAAAGAGATATGAAGGCATAATCTTTAGTGGAAATAAACTGATTTGTTTCACGCACTCTTTAAAATATGTTATTCTGTACAGAATATAAGCAGTCTGATATCTGCTATAAAATGCTCACAGATATTTACAATCACACTTTCTAACTTATTGCAGAGCCAGCCAGCCTCAGGAAGGTGATAGGCCTGACACATACTGAGGTATGTTTCCTAAAATCCCCTCACAAAGAAAGATTTTAAAAATTGATACAGTTAAGGCTTTTTTTTATTAATAACAAAGATAACTTTCAGTGGAAAAGAGGGGCTTATCACCAAAACAAAAACTCCAGACTGAGGAGTTGGTGTAAAATCAGAAGTCTTGGCTCTTCAATATTGTGTTTTCTGTTTATCTGGGCAACCTTAGACAAGTCACCCAACCTCTCTGAGCTTCAGTTCCTTCCCTGTCTTAAGAGGTTACTGTGAGAAGCAGAATGAGATGATGAGGGTGAAAGGACTCTGTTAGTGTTTCTAACATCACTACTCCCTTGTATGCAATAGATACATCCACCCAGTTGCCAAAGACATACATAAAGTGGCTTCTGCCCTATTCTAAGATTTCTTCTGATCCTCTTATTTTTAAATTTATAATATCTGCCCTTATATATGGTCTTGCTTGACTTTGTACCTCTAATTCCCTATTGTTTACCATGCCCCTATCTCATTCAATAGCAGACATCAAACGGCACACTACCAGGCTCAGACCCACAGTCCCAGAAGAGATTGTATTTAGAGGCTGACCTTTGGCTCCGTCAACACTCTGCTAGCCAACACTTTGGCTGCAAGTTCACTCTGCTAGCCGCAGCTCTGGGACACTTCTCTGGCTGTCTGTTAGTAACCACTAACCTAACCCAACCTCATTGGCCAGGGAAAAGCTATGGAAAATAAACTGAAAATTGCTATCTCTATATGTCCATGAGGTTTAATACAGGAAAGCTGGTAGTCAAAAGTCAAGTTCAAATGCATTGGTCTCCACAGTGAAGAATGTCTTTAGCTGAATACATGACTGGAGTCAACACCAACTGTCTCAGAGTTTTATCTCCCTTCCCTGCCACAGTCTAAATCATTCCAGTTCACAGAACCCTCCACAGCACAGGGAATAGCATTCGGAATATACTTCTCCTGGGACTTAAGTCCTGACCTAAGGATATGTGCTCAAAAGGCACAGGTAGGAGGAGCGAGCAGCTTCCAGGTGGATTACTGATTGTTGAGAAGGAGCTCACATACTAGAAATGGTACAGATCATCCTGAGGACAGAATACTTGGCTGGATAACAGTGATACTGTCTATGCCACACTGCCTGTGGCTCATAAATTCCAGTAACATCAGGTCGGAAGGTAATGAAGAAAGCTCAGTTTAGCAAGAATATCCCTTCCAAAACTATGTTAAAAGTCTCCATTAAAAAAGAGGACATTAAAGATACAACTACAAAAGAGCACTCTACGTGCCTCCAGGGCTCTTCTTCAGGCTTGGATTGGGCATCCTCTTCAGGTAAACGCAATCTTTCTCACCTCTCCAGGAAGTCCTGGGAACCACTAGAGTTACATCATGGACCCCAGCTAACCATTAACTCGTGAGATATTGACCAAGTCACTTCATCCTCTTGACTTCAGTTTGCCCTTTTGTAAAATGAAGAGTTTTCTTCGATCTAAACATCTGTGATGATATTCAGCCTTAAGATAGCAATAACAATTAAATTATTCTTTTCTTTCAAATTAATGATTTTATGTTTGGAGGGAATGAATCCATTCTGCTGAAGAGAATTCAGCATCTCAGACTTTGAGTGCTCTGCAAAAGCATTTTATGGATCAGTGATTCCCAAACTTTTCCCAAATCAGCATACTAAGAAATGAAACACATTCCCATTAGTAGCAGTGGCTCACCACAGTATTCATGCATATGGGTTAGGTTGGTTAGGTATCAAATGTATGTGTGAGCTGAAATTCCCCAGGTAATTCCTGTATGTTCTTTTCATGCCATATTGAGAATCACTCTTACAGACTGAATTTATTACAGAAACACATAGACTGCAAAAGTTTCAAAAGAAAAGAACTTCCAAGTGGCCAGTCTTTGACTGAAAGAATTAAAGATGAATCTATTCCAGGATGCTGACTTACCTAGTCATTAGACAGCATCTGCACAGCAGACTAAGGTACAAATATAAATCCAAAGAAAGGAAAACATGAATGTAGAAGGCTTTAATTGTTAAGCTTTGTTAGTTTTTTTAATTAATTAGAAAGTTAATCATACTTGATTTAACAAATTCATTAATACAGAAATGTGGGAGGAAAACACTAAGCAGCCTCCACCTATACTTCTCTTCAGTCCGCTCTACCGAAGGTAATATTTACAGTGTGGGATGTATATGTCTACATCATTCTCTATGTTCGCACAAGCACACGGATTTGGTTTCAACAAAAATTGGATAATACCATTATATATTTACTACTACTTGTTTTTGTGCTTTTAAATATCATGGCTTCCCTTTCTGGTTATTATATAGATAGTGATAGAGGTAAAGATGTAGGTACAGATAGAGAGGTAGAGAGAGATGAGAGAAACAGAGACAGTATAGAATATATTCATTAGTGAACCATTTCCTACTGATGGATATTCAGGCATTTTCAGCTTTATTTGTTAACATCAAAATCACCAGCCAGGCAGGGTAGCTCAGCTCTGTAATCCCAGCCCTTTGGGAGGGTGAGGAAGGATAAATCACTCAAGCCCTGGAAACAGAGGTTGCAGTGAGCCATGACTGCACCACTGTACTCCAGCCTGGGTGACAAAGACAGACTCTGTCTCAAAAAGAAATTACTTAAAGAAATATCTTTATACATCTCCCTCATATCCTTATAAAAAGAAATTACTTAAAGAAATATCTTTATATATCTCTCATATCCTTATATATCTCTCTTTTATTTCTTTAGGTTAGAGTTCCAAAAGTATTGTTGGGCGAGGGGATATGACAGTTTAAATTTAAAATAACTTAAATTTAATTATTTAATGTATTAAAGAAAGCCAAATTTTTTCCCAAAAAACTTTGTGCTGACTCATAGTCTCACAAATAACGTATGAGAGGAAACCTTCTCCTACATCCCCCAGCAATGGATACAATAATTTCTACAATTTTTGCTTAACAGTGAAAATGGCAGCAGCATTGTTGCCTGCTTGTGATTTTTGACTAGTTTATTTGCAATTATTTTTCTCTAAATTACCAATTTCTGTTTATTTTTACATTTAGTAGCTTATTCTTTCCAATTTGTGGGAAATTTTTGTATACTGAACGCATTTCCCTTTTGTCTAAATTAGTAACAAAAATTTATTTTGAGGGCCGGGCGCGGTGGTTCACGCCTGTAATCCCAGCACTTTGGGAGGCCGAGGCAGGCACATCATGAGGTCAGGAGATGGAGACCATCCTGGCTAATAAGGTGAAACCCCATCTCTACTAAAAATACAAAAAATTAACCGGACGTGGTGGCGGGCACCTGTAGTTCCAGCTAACAGGAGGCTGAGGCAGGAGAATGGTGTGAACCCAGGAGGTGGAGTTTGCAGTGAGCTGAGATGGCACCACTGCACTCCAGCCTAGGCGACAGAGTAAGACTCCGTTTCAATTAAAAAAAAAAAAATTTATTTTGAGAACAGATTTTTTAAAACTTAAAGTAGCAAAGCTTTCTGTATCTAATTGTAATGCAAAATCTTGATATATTCTCTTAATTATATTAAGGATCATCTTCATATGTAAATGAGCATTCACATAATTTGACTATTCACCACCTATAAAGACCTTGTTATTATGTGCTTGTAGAAATTAACAACACAAGTTAGAAAGAAAATAATTTTTTCTTCTCAGCCTGCAAATGTAACATACTGAAAATAGTTTCAAAGAGCTAATATGACTCTCAATAAAAAAAAAATTAATTAATGATTCATCCTTGAGTTATCTTCCACACCTATTCAATCAGGATATTTAAAAAAATGGTACCTTCCTTTTCTTTCCCATTAATATTGTATTTTAATGCTCTATTTCAATGAAGATTTATTTCTCCTTCTCCCATTCTTCCTTTCTTCCTCCTCTCACTACTTTCTTCTTTCCTTATTTTAACAATGTTACTCTTTTGATGGAATATTTCAATTTTGGTTACTTTCTTCCCTTTATTTTTTCTTTCTTTTTTTTTTAAATCAAATAATAAACAGTCCTTCAAAAGGAAGAGCAGCTAAGAATATATATTCTATCCTGTTAGAAAAAAGTATTCATATTGCCCACATTCAAAAGACAGGTAAGTGACAAAGACTTCAAAAGTATCTTAAACACATTTGAGACACATAGGTCAACTTGAGAAGATATCACTTCATTGTTTTCTAAATGTATGAGTTGAAACAGGAAGTATTATTTCAGAGAAAAGAAATAATGAGATTAATGAGGACAACAGCAATGATGAATTGCATGTGCCTGTGATAAAGTCTGTTTGCAAAGAAGTCTAGATCCTATCAATCTAATGAAGATGCATTAAAACAGAATTCAAGGACTTGCTTTAGAAACATAAATTTTTCAAAGTTTTATTCCATTAGATTTATTTTATTTTAGATTCCTATCATTTTAACGTACCATAAGTTGAATTATGAAATATTGGATAATCTTTCTCTTGTCACATTTTGATGACCTTGATATAAAAATGATATTTATTATTATTATATTATTCAAAGAAGGAGAGATTTCTCACAGAGAGACATCCATAAGATTCTTAGGTATTTATTATTATAGCAGATTGACCCTAAAAATGACATTATTCTGGAACAAGGCACTTAAGATGGGAGACAAAAATAAATAAAATGATACCTTAATTAAAGGTCAGGACATGAATCTACAGAAAAGTTGGTCCTTTATACAACTGGCCGTCATAGAAAGCACAACCAAAATATCAAGATACATCTCTACCGAGAAAGTAAATTGTCAGGCTCTACACAGCCATATTTGCCATTCAACACATTTAAAGGAATTTAGTATCACTCGTAAAATTTTGCAGACATACAGACAAGAATTGTGATCCTCCATTAACTGTAATGATACCTATTATTATTGCTGACAGTGATTGAGCACTTACCATGTGCCTAGCACCTAAGGAATATAGGAGATTTTCCAACCGGTATCCTAACAAGGCCACTTAAACGAATCTGACTCCCTTCATTTTATAGGGAGGAGAGGCATAGAGGAACTGACAGGCCTCCATAGAGCAACACTACCTTGGGCTCATAGGAGGACAACATCTACATCTTTGGGCTAGTCTGATGACAGAAAGCTATAATGCCTGATTAATTGTGCTTCAAAAATGTATGGTGGGCCCAGCGCAGTGGCTCAAGCCTGTAATCCCAGCACTTTGGGAGGCTGAGGCGGGTGGATCACGAGGTCAGGAAATCGAGACCATCTTGGCTTCCACGGTGAAACCCCATCTCTATTAAAAATACAAAAAATTAGCCAGGCGTGGTGGCGGGCGCCTGTAGTCCCAGCTACTCGGGAGGCTGAGGCAGATGAATGGCGTGAACTCGGGAGGCGGAGCTTGCAGTGAGCCGAGATCGCACCACTGCACTCCAGCCTGGGCGACAGAGCGAGAATCCACCTCAAAAAAAAAAGTATGGTGACTGGCACCATATGAAGGTAATGGATCCTCTCCATTCCAATAAAGATAGTAGTAATCTTCAGGCTATCTCCTCAGCAGCATCAGTGTTATATAACTTGGACATCATGAAATGAGAATGAATAAAAAGAAAGAAGACAGAAAGATAGGGAAGAAAAAGAAAAATTCTGAAATTTTACCTGCTGTTATACTCAGTGTCAATACAAACATGTCCCAAGCAATAGATACAGTTAAGTCTGAAATAGTCAATGCTGGATGGTAAAACCTATTGAAAGACTGGGGCAGTAGTTTCAAGGGCTTCCTGATCAATGATCAATAGCTAACAGCATTGTTAGGAAGGCCAGGCAAGGTGATAATGAATTTCTTGAAAACCTGAAGGAAAAATTAGAAGAATTTATTGAGGGTCACAGACACATTTACTAACAAAGGATTAGAGGACCGTATTGTATATAAACAATACAATATATATACATATACACATACAATACCACATACACACACACACACACACACACACACACACATAGGTCAAAAGTACATGCAGCTCTCTACTCTGGCCTCATATAGAAAGTGACAACATTGTATATTTCTTCAATTAAGTCCAAATTCACTATCTTTATGAGGCTGATAAGTTGCAACTTCTAAGTATCATGAAGACAGATGACAAAGCTCCACCATAGACTGTTTTGGAAAAAATATAACCCAAAAGGCAATGCTATAGACATAGAATTATTATACTGTTCTCTCCAAGAGATAGTCAGATTTCTTTCTCTAATTCTAAAGTATATTTGAATTTATCACAGCTCAAGGGGCCATTTTCAGAATTGAAGCTGGTTCTTTCTTTTTCATTTCAGATTGGCTTTTATCCTAGCTTCAGGGAGAATTATCACATAATTTTGATGAAATACTATTTGCACAGTTGTAACTTACATAAATAATGTGTACAACTGCCTATGCAAAATCTTTCCTATATTTGTGACAAGCTTAATGGCAAGAGTTATTTAGCTGTAGCTAAGCCCAATTTTCTGTATATGGTAATATTTATGGTATGATAAGATACAAACACCATTACAAGTTGAAACTAAAACTTTTTTTTTTACTTTTTATTTTGAAATACTTTGAGCTTACAAAAGTTTCAAATGTAGTACCGAGTAAAGCTGTATAGGTTTAACTCCACTTCTCCTAATGCTAACATCTTATATAGCCACAGTATAATCATCAAAAGCTGGAAACTAACATTGATGAAATAATATTAACTAACTACAGACCTTATTCAAATATCATCAATTTTTTACTAATGTCCTTTTTGTCTGTTGCAGTATCCAATCTAGGACCTCCACATTGTATTTAGTTGTTGTGACTCTTTAGTCTCCCCCAGTGCAACAGCCTTTCCTGTCATTTATGAAGAGTACCGGTCAGTTATTTTATTTAATTTGTATTTGTGTGTTTTTCCTGTGATTAGACTGAGGTCATGTATGTTGACAAAAATAGCACAGAAGTGATATGATATACCCTTCTCCTTAATTTATGGCAAGAGGTACATTATGTTGATATATTTCATGATATGGTGATGTTAGCCTTTGTCATTGGATTAAGGTCATACCTGCCATAAATGTCTACTGTAAAAGTCATCACATATCATAAGTATGTTATAAATACTATCATCCTGTTTTCTTGTGGCACAAATTGTTACAGCTTTGACGTTTGGTATTTCTTTACCACTTGCCCCACCTTTTATCTCTTTTCAACACTTCTTTATTTTCTGGCACCAAAAGATATTCCAGGATCCTCATATTTTTTTGCCCCAGTTCTGGAATCAACCATTCTCCAAAGAGCTCTGATTTCCATTATTTGAGAATGGACTTTTGAAAGCATAATCTCAACATTAAGTGCTGTCCTTATTACAGAGTTTTCATGGCTGTGAGTTGTTGTTCACAGAAAGTTAGGAAATGTATGAATATATACTAACCCATGCTTATCTACACATCTACATTTAATTCATACATATGTATCTATGTGTGTATGAATGTATGCATCTATCTATCTGTCATCTATTTATCTAATCTATCTATTCATCATATCCCATGAGTTGATACTCCTACCTCCTATTCCAATCCAGCGGTTTTTTTAAGCCTTCGCCTTTGTCTTATTTATATCATGTTTCTCCACCAGTGAGAAAGCTAGTTCTCATGATCTACAATATATTTGCTTATTTGTTCAATCTTAGTATACACGAAGTATTTTCAGAATTGATAGCCCATACTCTTGCAAAGAAATAATGCAATAACTAGAGTACAGTACTGGAGTAATTTGTTTCTTTAGCCTTACAGTATAAAGTCAAAATACTGTTTTACAAAGTTTTTTAGGTTAGTCCATTTCATCCAACTCTCTTCCATGTGATTATGTGTGATGGAAGGTCTAAAACTTAGCCCCAATATTACGTGGTACCTTGGCATCTAGTAAAATTGGGAATGCTCAAATTCCCAGCGTCAAGTTCCCTGCTAACTCTTCCCTGACAAATGAGACCTGTAGCCAAATAATCTTAAAGGGAGCAGTTGCTGTTCCTGCTGATCCCTGAGTGGGGGGTTTCAGTTGTCTGCCAGGCCTCAGAATAAGTCAAACAAGCCAATCACATCCTTGCATGGGAACCAGGGGTTTCTACCTGAGTTTGTTCATTTTACCTTTGAAAAATTTTTATGGATTGTTTTCAAAGTTTTTTATTTTAGTAAAGCAATTTTTTTTTTTTTTTTTTTTTTTTGAGATGGAGTTTCGCTCTTGTTGCACAGGCTGGAGTGGAATGGCATGATCTCGGCTCACAGCAACCTCCGCCTCCCGGGTTCAAGCAATTCTCCTCCCTTAGCCTCCGGAGTAGCTGGGATTACAGGCATGCGCCACCACGCCCCATATCCTGTAGCTCGTGCTCTTTTTATGTGAAAAGGATTCTCACTCTGTCACCCAGGCTGGAGTGTAGTGGCCCGATCTCAGCTTACTGCAACCTCCACCTCCTGGGCTCAAGTGATTCTCCTGCCTCAGCCTCCTGAGTAGCTGGCATTACAGGCACCCACCAACATGCCCAGCTAATTTTTGTATTTTTAGTAGAGCCAGGGTTTCACCATGTTGGCCAGGCTGCCTTCTAACTCCTGACCTCAAGTGATCCTCCCACCTTGGCCTCCCAAAGTACTAGGATTACAGGCATGAGTCACCACGCCCAGCCTGTAGCTCTTGCTCTTAACTACAGGGAAGCTTTTGTAGTATTTTCAGACCTATGGTGAGAGTAGTCTTCATACAACAATTTTAGGTTAACATTAAGTCCCTCCATTCTCTAGTTTCCCATGTGTCTTCCCCGCAGATTTTTATGGTCTATCTTGGTGCTCCAAGAACGCTGGAGGCACAGCAGGGATGGGGTCAGAAGTATGAAAGCTCATGCATGAGAATGTGGGAAATTTTTTCTCTTTTCATTCATAATCATTTGAACGTTCCAGCATTCTCTCTCTTCAAGTTATTCTGAGGTGAAGATATCTGTGCAGCTTCATTTTTCCCTGCTTGTATTTTTTGTATGATTAGTAAAAGACAGCAAGCTATAGGTGGCTGCCATTGCCTTCAGTCCTTGGTCATGCTTAACAAGATTTCTAAAGTTATACAATTTTCTATAATTAATGTTTCCTGTGCTGACTATTTAATATCCCCACCTCTGTCTAAGTCATTAGGTAGGAGAGAATTCCTGCTACTAACGATTTTCCAGAAAAGCGGAACCAGAAACGGCTTAGTGTAGATATGCCAAAGGAAAAAAATAGTAGTGATATATTGAAGAGTTAATCTAAGCAGTTCTCTCTGCAAAAGTTAAATATTAATCCTGCCTGACAGCATTTGGAGAAGAGAAAAAGGCTAAACAAGTAATGACTAAAAAGAATGTCTTCTCATGCATCCATTACTTCTACTTGTGTGCTTCTGAATATTCTGTTTCATGAAGCACACAGAAATGAATGTTGAAGTAAGGATCCATTACAGCCACTGACAGGCAACAGAAGATGACTTGTTAACCCAAGTGAGCTTGCAGTAGAATTGTTTCAGGGCAGTAATTGTTCATTTCCTGGAATCAAGGAGTCTGATGATTTTGACAGATTTCCCATTTGTAGATATATTCAGCTCCCAGCTTGCAGTAGTGCTAGTGAATAGCTACATCTTCTTAAATTCAGGTTTGTCAGTAACAGGGGCAGATAAGGCCTTTCTTCTCTTTGGCCTTTCGCTATTGAAGGCAGCTCTAATGTCAGATTGCCCTGCACTCAGTGCACCAGTTAAACAAGGGTACAAATTCTAAAATATGTGTTTCATCCTTCATCCATCAACCTATGTGGAAATTCATCATGTATTCTCTACTGAAAATGATTTACAAAAATGATTTATGTGCTTCACGTGTTTGTAAGTCTGACATCATGCAGGGCAGAACATTTTCATAGATGTACAAACTGTTACACAGGCAGCCTAAAATGCTATTAGGAATCTGGATGAATAGAAGCAAAGATGGAAGAAATTTATTACAACTCAAAATTGATGATAGAAGCTAAGGATCAAGAACTCTCCATATTCTGTTATCAGCTTCTACTCACAAACAGCTAATGGGAAAGGGTACAGGTAAGTATCAGAAAAATTCGAGTGTTGGTATTAGGTGACCAAGAGAAAATTGAGTCTTTACTATATTTTATCAAAATTAGGTCTAATTTCTAGACTCCAACTAAATTAATGACATATTTGGAAAATTATTTCTGCAATATTTTAAGTAATACAGCTGTTCCTAGGTATCACACTTGAAGACACTAAAATGAAACTTGGAGCCAGTTTAGTCAAAGACATCAGCCAGCCATTGTGAAATAGCAAAAATAAAAGGTTTTCTCAACCGATTTAAAGAATTGTTCATGGACCAATGAAAAGATTTGACTTAAAGCACAGAGCATCCAAATGACTAATGTACCTGTAACTTGAGACACTAAAGCCCAAAAAAGTGACATAACGAAAAATTTGTCATCTTAAGAATATTTTATGAGGCAGTTGGATTCTGGAGGAATTGCAAGAAGTTGTGACACAGGCTCAGGAAATGGTTTTTTTCTATTCGCACATTAAGCTTTAGAGGCCAAATTAACATTGCCTACTTGGGATAATGCTGAAATATACAGTATGTCCATACCCTTCAAGAAAAGTCCACTAATATAAAAATTATCAGTTCACAGGAAAGAAGCTCATGAATTGTTTTGCCAGTTTCCCTTGGTATTTCAATAGATTGTTTAGTTCTGTTTTGTCTTCTTTTTTCCTGGAACCATTTCTTTTCAGGGTAAGATGACAGCTACTTACATGTAAAGAGGATGCATTTTAACTTATTTGTTACCAGTCAGACTTACGGGTAAACAGCAGATGACTAAAGTGAACACTTCTGTTTGCAAATTTCATAGAAAAAAGTATATATTTCACCTGTCTCACAGCTTCCACTATCACACTCTTACTGTTTTCAGTGTATTCTTATCCAAATAAAACCTCATTTCACTATTTTGTATACCATAATTTCAAGCAATAATCTCCTTCAACTCACCTGTGAATACCCAGTTGCTTACAGACTTCTGATGTCTAGAACTATGAGAGAATAAATTTCTGTTGTTTTCAGCCACCACGTTAATTAGTAACAGGGTACAGCAGCCTTAAAACACTAATACAGTGTGAAACCATTTTGTCTTTCACTGTTAAGTGTGATATGAGCTATAGGTTTTTTATAAATGTAGGGCCTGAGTTTTAAAAGGAAATATGCCAGGGAAAAGGAAAGAAGTCTCAGGCCCACGGGGGAGAGAGATACCCCACATACGGCAGGTCTACCGAAGGCTGCTTTCAACTGGATTAACTAGGACAAAAACACAGCCTGTAGAAAGCTAGTGAGAATGTTTTTCAGTCTTGGCCTCAGCTCCGCAGAAAACTTTTTAGAAACATACGTCCCCAAAGACACAGTAGCCAAAACATTCTTGAAAAAAAAAAAAGTTGGAGGATTCACACTCTCAATTTCAAAACTTACCACAATGTTATAGTAATCAAGACTGTGGTACTTGCCATGTAGAACAATGGAATAAAAATGAGAAATCAAAAATGAGTTTGTACAATATGTTCTGTTAATTTTCAATGAGGGTAAAATCCTCGTTGAAAACCATTCAATGGGTAAATAGTCTTTTCAACAAATGGTGCTGGAACAATTGGTATAGACATGACAAAGAATGAAGTTGGACCCCAATCTCAAACCACATATAAAAGACAACTCAAAATGGATCAAAGGTGTATATGTAAGAGCTAAAACTATAAAACTCTTAGCATAAAATATAGATGAAAATCTGTGACTCTGGGTTGGGCAACAGTTTTTTAGATATGACACAAAAACCACAAACAACAACAACAAAAATAGATAAATTGGACTTTATCAAAATTAAAATCTTTAATGTGTCAAAAGACACTATCAAGGAAGTGAAAAGACATAGATCGAGACAAAATATTTGCAAACCACATCTGATAAAAGTCTAATATCCAAAATTTATAAATAACTATAATAATGTAAAAACAAAAATACACATAACCCAATTAAAAATAAGCAAAGTACTTGAATAAACATTTCTCCACATTACAAATGACCAAGAAGCACATAAAAAGAGTCTCACTGAGAACAGACAGAATTTATAAAATTCTCCATGAAGTAAGCCATAATCCTGAACCAGAAACTAAGCAAATCCCACCAATTTTTTTAAAAAAGTTAGTTTCATGCAGACCATTCTCTAACCAACATGCAATCAGAAATTGATAACAAAAAGATAATTGGACTAAATACATTGTTTGGAAAATGAGATACTTCTAAATAGCTAACAAGTCAAGGAATAAGTCATAGTAAAAGAGAAAATAGTATTTAAAAAAATTAGGCCAGGTGCGGTGGCTCACGCCTGTAATCCCAGCACTTTGGGAGGCCAAGGTGGGTGGATCACGAGGTCAGGAGATTGAGACCATCCTGGCCAACACAGTGATATAGAAAAAACACAAAAAATTAGCCAGGCATGGTGGCAGGCGCCTGTAGTCCCAGCTACTCGGGAGGCTGAGGCAGGAGAATGGCACTCCAGCCTGGGCGACAGAGCAAGAGTCTCAAAAAAAAAAAAAAAATTAAATATTACAGATCATATTTTATAGACAGCAGCTAAACCTAAAACACTCATATTAGGAAAGAAAAAAGACTCAATATAAATGACTTAACCAACTTAAGAAAATGGAAAAAGAACAGAATACATTCAGATATAACAACAAGAAGAAAAACTAGGAGCAAATATCAGTGAAATAAAACACAATTGTGTCTATTAATAATAAGAGGTGTTGGAAGTGGTTGCTCTGGATTGACAGCTGAGGCTGGGACACAATAACCCAAGGAAGTGCAGAGGCAGATCATGCTGAACACCATCTCTAGTCTCTCACCACATCCCCTGTACAGGTCATTTCTTTCTCATATCTGGAGCTGGTGGGGAATAAGTGTCCACAGAGTGAATAAGAAAGAAGGTGGTGAGAGGACAGACAGAACCTAGAGTTGAGCTCAAGATGCTTCCTTGTGCCTCTGTGACCGAAAATAAAGGAGCACTAGATGCCACCTGGGACTGTGCTTTTCTACCTGCCTAGGAAAACAAACAAACTACTGCACAGACCTTGCACCAGCTCTTACTACAGCATTACGCATTGCCCATCTTTACCCAGGCTTTCAGCTGTGTGCTCTCAGCCATTGCTAACTGCTTGAAATATTTATAGCTTAACAGTGGTGTTTTATGATGTATATGCTCCCACAGGCCTGGTGAGTAGCATGGCTTATAAATTTATTGAATTTCAAAATAGATTTATATATTTTCTTTTGGCTATGCTTTATTGGGTGCTTACTCCTAAACCGACACACAGAAGATGGTGCCCTGTCTGGATGGTAACTTGCCAATCACTGCAGGCTAAAGAGCTGAGTGAGAAACGGCAAAGCATTTCAAGCTGAATAGAAATTCATCTTCAGATAAGTACTTCTTTACAACTGAGAACAGAAATGTTGAATGCTTGCTTATGAGCAAAGTGTGCTTGTAAATGAGACACTTGCTTAATGCTACCTAGTAAATAGAGATGGTGATTCACAACTTATGACCAACATGTAGAAAAAGAATTCAAGTTGTGGAATATTATGCAAAATGCAAGTCTGACGATAGGTAGCAAACTATTATATTGTGTTATATCCTAGAAGATTGAAACAATATAGAAATTCATGAAAGAGCTTTCGGGAACACTTGTCTGCACCCTTTAAACCACCAAAAATCTTGCATGACCATGCCGGTATGTGTATATGAATATACATATGTGTATGTATGTATATATTCATAGACATATTCATACATATTATTTTCAAAGCAACAAGGAATAAAACAATCTTTGCCATTGTTATTAATAAAAACTCTTATGGTTGATGTCTATCATAATAGAAGTATTTCTATATCACTTGGAGTTTGAAAGTTATACTTTCTTCTAAATCTTGAATTATTGGAACAAGCAAATAGGGATTTTGTTGCTTGGGTCTTCTTTTAGTCTGGCATTTGGTTATTATTTCCTTCTAAGAAAGAATGTTTCAGAGAATAGAAAATAGTTACATATATGGGGTCCGAGGTCTTTGAAAGCATATCTGCCTTAGGCTCCTCTATAGTCACAAATGCAGGCTGAATTCACTGGAATGGCAACCACATAGCCGAAGGGATACCCTGAAGGATTCTCAGAAATGTGTGTTTCAAAAATCCTTCTGTTTTCTTTCTGAGATCTCTTTTTTGAAAACATCAGCATCAATATTTTTAGTAGTTTTAAATTTGACCAACAAAAATTTTTAATGAATGAATCAAGTCAAATTTGAAGGCCAATTATCTTCAGAACAAGAAGACCTTTATAACTCATTCATTTCTAGGAATTATGACATGTTTTCTTTTTTTTTTTTTTTTTTTTTTGAGACAGAGTGTCGCTCTTTCGCCTAGGCGGGACTGCATTGGTGGTGTTATCTCGGCTCACTGCAAGCTCCACCTCCTGGATTCACGCCATCCTCCTGCCTCCCGAGTAGCTGGGACTACAGGTGCCCACCAATGCGCCCGGCTAATGTTTTGCATTTTTAGTAGAGATGGGGTTTCACCGTGTTAGCCAGGACGGTCTCGATCTCCTGACCTTGTGATCCGCCCGCCTCAGCCTCCCAAAGTGCTGGGATTACAGATGTGAGCCACCGCGCCCGGCCGAATTATGACATGTTTTCTAAACATGAAAGAAATAATAGCTCAAGGGCAAATTTTTGTATGGATTTAAAGTTTTATAAATATATATATATTTTTTATCCTATGAAAGTACTGTAAGATTGCCTGTTTCAGAATTTCTTTACTGTCATAGAATAATAAAACTAATTTGAAAAGTCATCAGCTGGCCAGGTGTGGTGGCTCACGCCTATAATCTCAGCACTTTGGGAGCCCGAGGTGGGCGGATTACAAGGTCAGGGTTCGAGACCAGCCTGACCAACATGGTGAAACCCCGTCTCTACTAAAAATACAAAAATTAGCCTAGCATGGTGGCACACACCTGTAATCCCAGCTACTCAGGAGGCTGGGGCAGAAAAATCGCTTGAACCCGGGAGGCAGAGGTTGCAGTGAGCCGAGATCATGCCACTGCACTCCAGGCTGGGGGACAGAGGGAGACTCCATCTCAAAAAAAAAAAAAAAAAGAATGAAAGAAAACTCATCAGCTATTTATTTCATTAGTATGTGTATCATTTCTTCTCACTGGTCACCTGAGATGGATGTAATAGGCAAATGCCTTTGGGCACTATATGTTATCTATAATTTTTGTATGTGCATCTCTGGGCTTTGGACTCTAACAGACCTCATTGTTCTTTTTTAACTAACTTAATAGGTTTCTTTTGTTACCTGACTCTGAATTCCATTAGATCTCCATTCCTCCATTCTACAATTCAGAGACAAAGGAGAAGGGTGTATATTCACCCTTACAGCATATTTTGGCAGCTCCTTCAACTAATATCTAGAGCATACCAGATAATAGCCAACCAGCATATTGAATTAGTTTTCTATTGCTGTGTAACAAATTACCACACACTCAGTGACTTAAATCATACCCATTTGTTAGTCACAGTTCTGGAGGTCAGAAATCTGTTATGGAGTGATTGGGATGTCAGCTCAGGGAATCACAAGACTGAAGTCAAAGTATTAGCCAGTCTGAGTCCTCATTTGGGGACTGGGGGGAAATCTGCTTTGAAGCTCATTCTCCTTGTGAGCCGAACTCAGTTCAATGTAGCTGGAGGACTGAGCCTCTAATTTTTTGTTTTTGTGTTTTTTTTTTGTTTTGTTTTGTTTTTTGCTATGCATCTGCAGGGGCTTCTCTTAGTTCCTAGCGGCTACCTGCATTTCTTGCCATATGGCCCTCTCTAACTCCAAGTCAGAAATAGTGTGTCAAATCCCCCTAGTGCTTTGAATGTCTCCCTCCAAGGACAGCCCAGTCTCTTTTAAGATAAGAGCTCATCTGATTAGGTTAGGCTCACCCCAGGTAAATTTCCTTAAAGTCAACTGATATGGCTCCTTAATTACATCTGCAAAATATCTTCACATGGCGTCCTAGATTAGTGCTTGATTAAACAACTGATATGCACGGGATCATCTTAGTATTAATAGTTGGGATCCTGGGGTCTATTTTAGAATTCTGTCTGCCACACATATATTTGAACATTTCCTTAACAGTTACGTTATTACCTCCAGAAGCAACTTGTGCCATCTTTGGATAAATATAAAACTAGTTTCCTCCTTGATTATTAAGTCATTGAAGGCAGCAAGCATGTTTCACTTAGACTGGTATGCCAGGAACTCACACCGATCTTTGCACGATAAATGATAGTTTGATAGTTACATAAAAACTCACATTGTTTAAAAACAATGTTTGTTTATTAAAAGTTTCCATTTTTGTGACTGAAAACCATTCCATTTTTGTGACTTAAAACCATTTTGTGACTTAAAACCATTTGGAGTCACATACAGCAAAGCTAATTTCTACTTTAAATATTTGGAATCATCTGATATTAATCTGTCTTCAAGATTTTTTACATTTCCAGACCACACATTTCTAATGTCATCAGTTTTTCATCACACATACTGCCTAATCACCATTGCCATCATTGTGATTTAATTTAATTTTACTGCTTTCAACTGGACACAATGCTCTAGATGATTTTTCCAATGTTGTTGTGATTATTTTATTTGTATATTTGTTTCATTTGTGCAGATTGTAATAGAGCTATCATCAACTGGGCTTGAACTCCACACCTCTATAAGGCAGTACAAGATGGTAATAGCATTTTTAGAAATCACATAAAAGGTTGACTTATTGAGCCTATAATCTATTAAATTTCTTAACTTTTTAAAAACATATACTGCTACGAATCATGGCCTCTCGATACAAAGTGTACTGATTCTTATTAAATGTCATCATTAAGTATAACTTTTCATTTCAAATCCTTTAACAGTGCTTGAGATCCTGACTGTGTCATTGAATGTACCATTGGTACATCAGCTCTTTTGTTCCTTTTGCCTCATGGCCCCATTGGCTGCATGTCATTTTGCATCTACAGTTTCCACTTACTCACATACATCATAAACTAAAATGTGAACTCAAACAGAACCAAGGAGAACAGTTCTCTGGACTTTATGTTGACATTAATTCAAGAAGCAGCACTCAGCCAGTTATCAATATACTTCATTATATTATGTCCCAACAGACCTTTCCGTATTTTAGCTACTTTAACTTTTAAATACTCACCCAATTCAGATAAATTCAGACAGCAGTTCTCTAGCCAGTCAATTAAGTCATTTCAAGACACTACATCAAAGACAAAGTTATTATAAAACACATATTAAGGAATGTATTTATTTAACATCAGTTCTGAACTGATCATTGAATTAGTTTATTATGTCTTTGTTCTTCCACTTTTAAAGTTAAACAGATAAGACCTGCCAATGAAAGGTGTATTTGAGATATAATTTTAAAATGTGAATTTGACCATAAGATGAGATAGGAAGAGCTAATTCATTTGGTTAAAATTATATAACAAATGTAGACAAATATATTGTACAGATCTTTTCTAAAGCATCCATATATAATTTTTACTTAAATTTATATACCCATTATTTACCAATTAATCAGAATTTATATTTCATTCTTACTAGCATTCTTTTATTATGCATATTTAATTGATTGGCTTAATAACTCATTCAGTCATCAATTATTTATAAGGTCCTGGTATAAGTAATACACTATGCTAGGAAATTTATACTTAATTTGATGAAAATTAACTATAATTTGTAGTTATTAAAATATGTAACTATAACTTGTAATTGATGTTCAGGCTGGGCATCAGAGCAAGACCTCAACTAAAAAAAGTCTTTGTGGAACTGGTGACTTTTTAGTTATAATTTAGACGATAGTATGTGTGATAAATATGGAACAGAGAAATAATGAAGGTGAAGAGACCATTTAGAGGCAGACAGAATTGTCCAGACAAGAGACAGTGAGAGTATGAATGTATCTGTGTGCTAGAGAATCCATATTTAGAAGCCAGATGTGAGAGGTTAGATTGGACTAAATATTCACAGAATGTTTTCCAACGGATACTAAAAATTTGACATGAAACACTATGAAATGTCATAAAAGTAACAATTCATAGTTTAATATTGATTAGTATCATCAGAAAGATAACAAATACTCAGAACTTTCTGCTGGGAGAGAGAGAGATAACATCCATTTACCCACTTATTCAATAAGATCTTAGCATTTACTATGTGCCAACTACTGTTATAGGCATTGGAGATAAAGAAGTTTTTGAGTCCTTCTCTTTCAGGCCTTTATAATCTACACATAGCATAATAAAATTATCTGTGGCATGATAGCTCATACCTGTAATCCCAGCACTTTGGGAGGCCGTGGCAGTAAGATCATTGGAGGCCAGGAGTTTGAGATCAGCCTGGGAAACACAGTGAGACTCTATCTCTAAAAAAGAAAAAAAAAAAAAAATTAGCCAGTTATGCACCTGCAGTCCCAGCTACTCAGGAGGCTGAGGCAGGAAGATCACTTGAGCCCAGGAGTTCAAGGCTGTAATGTGCCAGGCACTCCAGCCTGGGCATCAGACAGAGACCCCATCTAAAAAAAGTCTGTGGAACTGGTGACTTTTGAGTTATGATTTATATCACAGTATGTGTGATAAATATGGAACAGAGAAATAATGAAGGTGAAGAGAAAATTTAAAGGCCGACAGAATTTTCCAGGCAAGAGACAATGAGAGTATTAAGTGTGTGCTAGAGAATCCATCTTTAGAAGCCAGATGTGAGACTCACTGAATATGGGGGGAGAAGGAAATGGAATAAATCAAATATGCCCCAAGTTAAGCAGCATGTCTAGGAGAATGAGTCCTTTAATAGAAACACTGGATTTAGGACGAGAAACTTAGGTGGAAAATACAATTATTTTAATTATTTGGATTGAAATGATAGAATATATATGTTGTCACCAAATTATTAATTTCCAGGATGCTTCTTTCCATGTATAAGAAATTCGGACATTGGAGAAACAGTACTGTATGATGTTTAAAATCATGGGCTCTGAAATCAAACTGCCTGTACTCGAATTCTGACTTTGCCCCTTACTAGCTAAGGAATGCTGAGCCAGTTGCTTAACAACGTGTGCCTGTTTCCTCCTCTGTAAAATGGAGATGACCTCAAAAGTGTGTATCTCATATTATTCTCATGAAGAATACATGAATTAACGCAATTTAAAACAATGCTTGGTGCATAACGTGCACTTAATACATCTACTCAGTTTATAGAGCTCCATCTTGACTAGACTCTTGAATGCCAAACGTAGATGTCCAGCTGACTATTTGACTTCTAGCATGAACTCAACAAGAACAAAAATGAATGTATTAATACAATTCTTCTTCATTTACCTAAAAAAAAAAAACCTGCTCCTTCTCTTGCATTCTCTTTTGGAAAAGGAAACCTGAAAGTCTTCTCCCCACATATCCGATCAATTAGCATATCCTGAAGTCTTGATCTCCTTAATCAATCTCTGATCTGTCCTGTCTATCCTTATCCATGGTCACTTTTTTGTTCAGGCCACATTAACTCCTCTATGAGCACTACGGTAAGCTCCCAATTTGTCTATGGCTTTCACATCCACTAGACATTTGATATCTCTAAAATCCAAACCTTATCATAACATTTCTCTGAACAGAACTTCTCAAAAGCTTGCCATTGGCCACGCAATACAGAATAAACTCAGAGAAACATCCTCTGCTTGTTCTGCATGCTTGGACCCCTGTGTGTCATAACGCTACCACTCCAATCACCATGTCCAGTCACAGCACAGCTGGTAGTTCTTAGACCAAAACAAGTTGTTGTCCGCCTGTCATATTTGACACCATTTCCGAGCTAGTAATATCCCTTTCTTTTTTCTCCTCAGTCCTTTTCACTAGGAATTCACGGGAATTTATCAAAACTCATGTCAAGGGTCACCTTTTACCTGAAACCTTACCAATTAATCCTCCTATCTGCTGTCCAGCACTTTCTATGATCTGTCTTCTCTGAAGCCTTCATTAAGTCCTTCGTATTTGCCTATTGGAGCACATGTTACCCTAATTAAATTAACATATTTAAATGTCTATTTCACTTAATTAGACACTAAACCTCTCAGATATACTTACGTTAACTTGTAACACAGCCTGGCACATGGGACACCCAAAACATATTGATTGAATAAATGTTTGATACTTAAGGGGGCTTCATAACTAATTTAAGATAAAGTACAGCAAGGATCACAGCTATAGTTTTCATAAAAGAAAAAAATTAATCAAACTAGAAAGAAGATTGGGAATGGGTTTGGGTTTCCAGTTACTTCACAGATTACTAAGATTAAAGTTACACAGCACACTGCTAGAGAGAAAACATTTTAATACAGAAACACAAATGAGTTAATTTTTAAGTTAAAATAATTTCGGGATTGTTATAAACTCCCACCAAATGGTTTTGCACCAATTATTTTCTTCAAATTTTTACCACCTCTTTTCAAAGTAAAAATGTCACCAATAGAATTTCACATGCTCTTCTGTTTCTCCTAAATGTAAATTTCTACTGGTAAATTCTGCCCAATTAAAACACCTTATAACTTCCCATTAAGGAGAAAAAGAATTGGTAATAAAGATTTTCCTCCCTCAGTTATGTTCTTCTTTCCATAATACTTGAAAAGACAACAATTGTAATGAATTTTGAGATCTTATATCAAAATGTATGCACTATATTTACGGCCTATATAGTTTCAGCTTAGCCAAAATATTTCCTCCTCTACTCCCTTTCATGCTGAAAAATCAGGCAATATTTTAATCAGAGAAAATGTAGATGTACTGACTTTCTGTAAAAATAAAAGCAAAATTTAAAAATTATTAGGATAGGCCAGGCGCACAGTGGCTCACGCCTGTAATCCCAGCACTTTGGGAGGCCGAGGCAGGCAGATCACGAAGTCAGGAGATCGAGACCATCCCGGCTAACATGGTGAAACCCTGTCTCTACTAAAAGTACAAAAATTAGCCAGGCATGGTGGCAGGTGCCTGTAGTCCCAGCTACCCAGGAGGCTGAGGCAGGAGAATGGTGTGAACCCGGGAGGCGGAGCTTGCAGTGAGCCGAGATTGCGCCACTGCACTCCAGACAGGGTGACACAGCAAGACTCTGTCTCAAAAAAAAAATTATTATGATAGTACTATAACACCAATATCATGTAACAATGCAAATACCTCTACACAAGAATGTTCACGGCCGGGCGTGGTGGCTCATGCCTGTAATTCCAGCACTTTGGGAGGCCCAAGGTGGGCAGATCGCCTGAGGTCAGGAGTTCGAGACCAGCCTGGCCAACATGGCAAAACTCCGTCTCTACCAAAAATACAAAATAAAATAAAATAAAATAAAATAAAATATCTGGGCATGGTGACAGGCGCCTGTAATCCCAGCTGCTCAGGAGGCTGAGGCAAGAGAATCGCTTGAACCCAGGAGTCAGAGTTTGCAGTGAGCCGAGATTGTGCCACTGCACTCCAGCCTGAGTGACACAGTAGGACTCTGTCAAAGAAAAAAAAAAAAAGCCAGGCACAGTGGCTCAACGCTTGTAATCCCAGCACTTTGGGAGACCAAAGCAGGAGGATCACGAAGTCAGGAGTTCAAGACCAGCCTGGCCAACATGGTGAAACCCCATCTCTACTGAAAATACAAAAATTAGCCAGGCTTGGTGGTGCATGCCTGTAATCCCAGCTACTCGAGAGGCTGAGGCAGGAAAATCGCTTGAACCCAGGAGGCAGAGGCTGCAGGGAGCTGAGATCGGGCCACTGCACTCCAATCTGGGCAACAGTGCAAGACTCTGTCTCAAAAAAAAAAAAAAAAATTCACTAATTAGACCAGTAACAGAAAATAGTCTTTCAGAACTATCTAAATCTTTCTAATATAGATTCTTAATTATTCTGTGGCTCTGAGTCATAATGATCCAAATTAATTTGTAGGTAAACATAATCAGTATCTTGTTCCTTTTTTAAAGGTCAAATAAGTTATTGTCAATTTTGTACATTTCCTAGTTAATGGCATAGAATTAAATTAAAATACATTACATTAATGGTATTAACATACTCTGTGATTGAATCACTACAAAAATGGTATCGTTAATTAAAGTTATGCACTACTGGTTATGAAAATGCCCAAACTGACATAGAAAGCTCAGGAAATCATTTTTTCTCTCCACAAATTAGATTGGGAGTTAGTATTCAAGAGATTAAAAAAAAATTCTACAAGATGAGTACCTTAATGGTTTGCAAAACTGCTACATCAGATAACAAGAAACAGGTTTACAATAAAGAGTAAGGCTGTATCCCATATCCTAAATACTGCCCTCGTTTTTGCCTTCTTTTCAATGTTGAACATCTCAAAAGAGTTCTCTAAATTTGTTTACTTCACTTAGTATCCACTCCTCAGCCCACTCCAATCTGGATTTTCTCTCTTCTGTAAGGAAAGACCACTTGTTAAAGTCATTGGACAATCTTCATGTTATGAATCCAATGGACCTTCCCATGGTACACTGTTGAACACGTTCTTTCTCGAGCTTCTGTTTCTTATCCAATGTGGGCTACTCCATTCGAGTTTCTTCTGCAGACTTTATCTTCACTGCTTGGACACTCCATGTTAAAATTCTTAACATGTGGTCACAGAACACTCTCTTTTCTCTGTTCTTTGCCTGTGAAATTTAACTATAACTACAGCTTCATTAACAACTGGTCCTAATCCAGTGTTTTTGTCTCAATCATGGTACCACCAACCATCTTGTCAATTTTAATCACTACCTATTTCTAAGATCTGCTCCTTCTTTTCCATTGTAACCACCATCACCAGAGTACAAGCCACCAGTGTGTCTTACCCTTAGTAATGTGATATACATTCTAATTGGCCTCCCTGCCTTCTTGTTTTCCCCTAATGAGTTTTCTACACCACATCTAGAGTGATCTTTTCAAAATGTAAATGAATACCATCACCACCACATCTTAAAACTTAGAAAAAACTTTCCACTGATTTTAGGATTACAATACTATTTTACCTTGCCCTTCAAGCTATAAAGTCTTGCTCTTACACACCTCTTTAATTTTATCCCACACCAGGTCCCCACCTCAGTCTCTATGTTTCAGCCACAATATCCTTCACATCCTTAAAATTCCACTGCTCAAGAGCTGAGATCACGCCACTGCGCTCCAGCCTGGCGACAGAGCGAGACTCCGTCTCAAAAAAAAAAAAAAAAAAAAAAAAAATTCCCCCTGCTCCAGCTCCTACAGATCATTGCAGGGCTTTCTTCCCCACTCATTGGCCCAGTTAATTCTTCCTCATCCTTTAGATGTCAGCTCACTAATCACTTAATAGGAAACCCCTTCTGTAACTACTCAGATATCCCTACATGTTTTTGTGGCAACTTGCAAACTTATTTAAAGGAATTTTAGAAAATAAAACTTACAAAACGTAAACTAATGTGCCAATTTACCAAGTCCGCTTTGTTACACCACGTCTCTCATGATCCCTTTTTTTTTTTTTTTTCAGTAGTTGCCTATTTTAAGTATCTAACCATTGCTAGGCTTAGTTCATTTATTGAAAAATCAACTTAATAATCTAAATCTCAATTATAGCACATTATGTTGCAAAGTTATCTATTTTGTATCAAACACTGAATTTGGAAGGAAATTCTCATAGTAATCTTTTTATACAAATAGTATTTTTCTGCTGCCAATTAGTCCACTCTTTTTTTGAGTGCTCTAATCTTTTTCCTTCTACTTGGTTAAGTCATTGAGGAGGAAAACCTAGTAACTGACCAAGCTAGGGCAGTGGGTTAGCAAGAACATACCTTCAATGGTTTTTTATTTATTTTTTTATTTTTTATTTTTTTTTTTTTTTGAGACGGAGTCTCGCTCTGTCACCCAGGCTGGAGTGCAGTGGCGCAATCTCGGCTCACTGCAAGCTCCGCCTCCCGGGTTCATGCCATTCTCCTGCCTCAGCCTCTCCGAGTAGCTGGGACTACAGGCGCCCGCCACCACGCCCGGCTAATTTTTTGTATTTTTAGTAGAGACGGGGTTTCACTGTGTCTCGATCTCCTGACCTCGTGATCCACCCGCCTCGGCCTCCCAAAGTGCTGGGATTACAAGCGTGAGCCACCGCACCCGGCCTTAAATTTTTATCATAATTACGTATTACATAATTTTAATCTTCACAATATTGCATTGTTCCCCAGATGCCATATCAACTTGAGAAAAAAAAGTTTTTAAAAATAAAATATTGGAGTCTTATCACCAGAAAAATGTCTACTAGTATAATCCAAAAGATTATATGTTATACAGACAAGAAAGCTTTTTAAGTTTCACCTTGTATTCACAATGCCTAGCTGAGTGGTAATGTGGCAGGCCAATTCTCCCTGACAATCACACAGTCACATCTGCAGGACAGTCACACAGAAGGGCCTGCATTGCACGCATTACACAGACAAATTTCTACAGTGCTGCCTTAACATTGAGCAAATAGTTAAACCTGGGGAAATCGGTGCCCAGACATCAAAGCTAGAAATGAAAAATATGGTCAGTACAAGCCTTGAATGGGCTTCTCCCTTGCTGGAGCAAGCCAAAATAATAAAAACAGTTTTACATTCCTACTGCCAGGACCCGTCTTATTGACAAAACCTGAGACAAGTCAAGGTAACAGAGGCAGTTGTCTGAATAGACTCACTAGAGAGTCTAAGGCAGCTCTCCGGATGAAGCAGTAAAGGAGATAAGATAGAAATAATCACTCTGGTACCACAGTAGACAGGCCTTGAAGGTGCTAAGACCCTTTTAATCAGACTTAGCAAGCATTTTTTTTTTGCCTCTGACTTCTAGTTGAAACAAAATTAGTTACCAATAGACTTAGGCAAATGCTATGCTGAAGGTAGGCACATAACCCCAACCTATATAAGCACTAACAAAATTGTAACACTTTGAGTTGGTCTGGTGGAAATATCTCCGGCCTTCTGCCTGTATCCCGTTACAGTAATAAACTCCCTTCTTTCTTAGTTTGTCTGCTTCTAGCTTCTCTGGGCCTCAAGAAAATGCAGCCAGACCCGGCTTGGTTCCAGGAAAAATAAGGATAGTATTCAACTTTTAAAAATTTTTATCATGATGTTATCAAAACATCAGGCCTTCAGTCTAGGCCTTGCTGCTCCCCACACAGAAAGCCAATCACTGAGACAAGTATTGCCAGTGAAGAAGGCTTTAATCAGGCACTGCAGCCAAGAGATAGGAAAACAATCTTGAATCCATCTCTCTGATTAAAATAAGGGGTTTGTACATAGCAGGGAAAAAATGTAACCATGTGTGGCAAAACAGGAATTGGGGGTAGTAAGAGAGAGGAGTTGGTCAATAGGAAGCAAATGGTCACTTAAGCAATCATGATGGGTGAGGGGTCTGACATCTCATTGTCCACATGCGAGGATCTAGTAAGTTTCAGTTCCTTGATACAATCTGGGAGTCCTGATGGTTGGCTCCCTGAGAAAGGAACTCAGATAAAACTAATGTAACCTTCTCAAGTTTCAAAACTAGGAGTGTTAGCTTCTATGTTAATTCAATAGAAATCATAACATCAGTTCTTTGGGAAAATTGTATGTTTTATTAATGTATGTGTAATATTTTATGAGACTAATGGTCTATGGAATGTATTCCAGGGAGGTTTTTTCAAAACATATTAGAAGACTATAAAGATCTTTGACATGTTATATGGTATAAAGACTTAGCACATAGTAAATCATTTTAAGAAGCAACTAAGACTTTTTCATAAAGAAGTCCATGAAAAATAACAAATAAAAATATTACAATCAAATCAAACAATAAAATATCAGAACAAAACAAGAAAGGGCGCTATACTTTGGAGTGTTTACAAAGTATAAGAAGAGCCTGAATAATGCAGGGAAGATAAATCCATTCTGGATCAGAGATCGGTCCACAAAAATCTAAAGATTTTCATCAATTTCTTAGCCATGAAGAAATTGAAGATTATTATAAGAATTATATGTATATTTGTCTCAATTTTCCCTTACAATAACATACAAGGAACTATATTGAAAATCAGTGTTCATTATTCGCATTCCAGAGTGTTGCTTCACTGATCATCAACTAATCATTTCATTGTCTTTTCACAAAGTTTCACATTATGAAAACATCCAGATGTTTCAGATAAACATCTGGCTTTAGTGGGCCCTACTGACTATTGTAGTAAAAATTCCTAGTCATGTTGTAAGAATTCATGTATGATAATTTCCTAGTTCTCAAGAGATATTTTAAAGTAATTCAAACTATTAGCAGCTTATTACTATATATTATATAGTCATGTTCAGAAGCAGGCTCACTACGCACACACACACACACATGCACACACACATTCTGACTACTGCAGAGATGAGCATTCAGAAATTTACACAGGAATGTTATTTTATTTATTGCAAGAGAACTAGGAGAGGACTGACTTCCAAAAATTAGAAGAAAGACTTCTCAATTGATTTTATTGAGGTGGGATTGCCCTCATACCAAAAGCAAGGACCATATAATTTTTTAAATGAGATATCAATATCCATAGTGAGTATAAATGCAAATACCTTTACAAAATATTAGCTAATATAATTCAGCAATATAAAAAAGAATCAGGCTTGGCGTGGTGGCTCACGCCTGTAATCTCAGAACTTTGGGAGGCTGAGGTGGGCAGATCACAAGGTCAGGAGATCGGGACCATCCTGGCTAACACGGTGAAACCCCGTCTCTACTAAAAATACAAAAAATTAGCCGGGTGTGGTGGCGGGTGCCTGTAGTTCCAGCTACTCGGGAGGCTGAGGCAGGAGAATGGCTTGAACCTGGGAGGCAGAGCTTGCAGTGAGCTGAGATCATGCCACTGCACACTCCAGCCTGGGCAACAGAGCAAGACTCTGTCTCAAAAAAAAAAAAAAAAAAGAAAGAAAGAAAGAATGATACACCAATACCAAGTAGGTTTATTTATTTATTTATTTATTATTTTTTTTTAACAGAGTCTTCCTTTGTCACCCAGGCTGGAGTGCAGTGGTGCAATCTCTGCTGACTGCAACCTCTGCCTCCCGGGTTCAAGCGATTCTCCTGCCTCAGCTTCCTCGAGTAGCTGGGACTACAGGCACATGCCACTGTGCCCAGTTAATTTTTTTTTTTTAATTTTTAGTAGAGATGGGGTTTCACCATGTTGGCCAGGCTGGTCTTGAACTCCTGAACTCAGATCATCAGCCTGCCTCAGCCTCCCAAAGTGCTGGGATTACAGGGGTGAATCACCATGCCCAGACCAAATGGGTTTATTCTAAGGATGCGAAGTTCATTCAATATTTGAAAATTAATCAATGTAATCCATAATAGTTGTGTGAATCTATATAGAGAAAGCATTTGACAAGAACTAAAAACCCTAGAAAAATAGCATGACTAAAAACCCTAGAAAAACAGCAGTTGAGGAAAACCTACTCAAGTTTATGAAGAGCATCTGCAAAAAGCTACAGCTAATACTCTAATTAATGGTGAACTACTATAAGGTTTCCTCCTAGGATCAGAAACAAAATATGATGTGTACTCTGTTATTCTTTTTGCTTTGTTTTGTAGGTTGCCTTTTTGTTTATAAAAATTTTTTACTGAGGTAAAATATATGGACATAATTTACCATCTTTACCATTTTAAGTGTACAGTTCAGTGGTCATAAATACATTCATATTTTCCCCCTTCATCCCTCCCTTCCTGGCCTCTGATAACCATCAGTTTAGTTTCTATCTTCATGAGACCCACCTTTTAGCTCCTTCATATGAGTGAGAACATGCAATATTTGTCTCAATGTGCTTGGCTTCTATTCAATGTATTACTGGAAGGAAGCCCTAGCCAGAGCAATCAGAAAGAGAGAAAAGAAAGAAAAAAGAAAGAAAGAAAGAAAGAAAGAAAGAAAGAAAGAAAGAAAGAAAGAAAGAGAGAGAGAGAGAGAGAGAGAAAGAAAGAAAGAAAGAAAGAAAGAAAGAAAGAAAGAAAGAGAAAGAAAGGGCATCCAAATTGGTAAAGAGGAAGTCAAACTGTCACTTTTTGCTGATGATATGATTGTATACCTAGAAAACCCTAAAGACTCATTCAAAAAACTCTAAGAACAGGTAAATGAATTCAGCAGAGTTTCAGGATACAAAATGAATGTACGCAAATCAGCAGCTCTGCTATAGACCAATAGTGACCAAGGTGAGAATCAAATCAGAAACTCAACCCCTTTCACAATAGCTGAAAAAAAATAAAATACTTGGGAATATGTCTAACCAAGGATGTTAAACACCTGTACAAGGAAACTACAAAACACTGCTGAAAGAAATTAGACAACACAAACAAACGGAAACACATCCAGTCTTCATGTATGGGTAGAATCAATATTGTGAAAATGACCATACTGCCAAAAGCAATCTATAAATTCAATGCAATTCCCATGAAAATATCATCATTATTATTCACAGAACTATAAAAAAAATCCTAAAATTCATATGGAACCAAAGCAAGACTAAGCAAAAAGAACAAATCTGTAGACTTGACATTACTGGAACTCAAACATAACAGTATAGGGCCATAGTCACCAAAACAGCATGGTACTGCTCTAAAAATAGGCACACAGACCAATGGAACGGAATAAACAACCCAGAAATAAAGCCAAATACTTATAGCCAACTGATCTTTGACAAAGCAAACAAAAACATAAAGTGGGGGAAAGAACACCCCATTCAACAAATGGTGCTGGGATCATTGGCAAGCCACATGCTGGAGAATGAACTGGATCCTCATCTCACCTTATACAAAAATCAACTCAAGATGGATCAAAGAGTTAAATCTAAGACCTGAAATCATAAAGATTCTAGAAGATAACATTGGAAAAACCCTTCTAGACATTGGCTTAGGCAAATACTTCATGACTAAGAGCCCAAAAGCAAATTCAACAAAAACAAAGAGAAATAGATGGGACTTAAACTAAAAAACTTCTGGCCGGGCGTGGTGGCTCATGCCTGTAAACCCAGCACTTTGGGAGGCTGAGGCAGGCAGATCACGAGGTCAGGAGTTTGAGACCAGCCTGACCAACATGGTGAAACCCCATCTCTACTAAAAATACAAAAATTAGCCAGGCATGGTGGTGTTGTGCACCTGTAGTCCCAGCTACTCAGGAGGCTAAGGCAGGAGAATCGCTTGAACCCGGGAAGCAGAGGTTGCAGTGAGCCGAGATTGCACCACTGCACTCCAGCCTACGTGACAGAGTGAGACTCCATCTCAAAACAAACAAACAAACAAATAAGCAAAAACCTTCTGAACAGCAAAAGAAATAATCAGCAGAGTTAATAGACAACTCACAGAGTTAGAGAAAATCCTCACAATCTATGCATCTGACCAAGGACTAATATCCATAATCTACAAAGGACAAAAACAAAGCTGACCATTATTCATCATAATCCTGGAAGTTCTAACCAAAGCAATAAGGCAGGAAAATAAAATGAAAAGCATACAGACTGGAAAGGAATAAAAAAACAATTCCTATTAGTAGGTAACATCATTGTCTACATAAAAAATTCCAATGAATTTACAAAAAAACTCCTAAATTAATGAGTTAAACATGAATGCAGAAGAGAAGCTAAGCATACATAAATTAATTGTATCTCTGGATACTAACATGAACACATGGACATCAAAATTAAAAACACGTTACCACTTACTAGTAGTCTGAACAAATGAACTACTTAGGGGTAAATCTAACAAAACATATACAAGATATCTATGGTGAAAACTACAAAATACTGATGAAAAAACTAAAGAAGACCTAACTATATTGAGAGACATACAAAGTTCATAGATTGGAAGATTCAACATAATAAAGATGCCAATTCTCCCCAAATTTAATGTACAATTTTAATACAGGTTCTATCAGAACCCCAACATTTTTTAATAAATGTTGACATGCTCACTCTAAAATTTATATGGAATGGCAAAAGAACTAGAATAACTAAAAAGAATTTTGTAAAAGAAGAATAAATTGGGAGGAATCAGTCTACCCAATTTGAAGACTTATTATAAAACTTGTAAATAATAATTAAGTCAAAACTCAAAAGATGCTTAAATGTAAAATGCATAACTATAAAAGTTTTAGGTAAGATCATAGAAGAAAAGCTTCAGTGTCTAGGGCTAAGCACAAAGTTCTCGGGCTAGGTACCAAAAGCATAATCCACAAAAGGAAAAATTGATAAACTGCAGTTCATCAAAATTAAAATATTAGCTCTGTCAAAGCTCCTATGAAGAGGCAGAGAAAACAGCTACAGACTGGGAGAAAGTATTTGCAAACCAATTAAAGGCTATTATCTAGGCTGTATAAATAACTCTCAAAACTTAGTAAAACAAAATAAATAATTGAATTAGAAAGCGGGCTTAAGATATAAAAAATTTCACTAAAGATAATATGTAAATTGAAAATGAGTACATGGAACAATATTCAACAATTTATAAATTATGAAAATATGATTAAAACTCTAATGAGCTATCACTATACACCTATCAGAATGGCTAAGATAAACTGTGACAACACCAAATGCAAAAACATAGAGAAATTGGATCCCTCAGACATGCTGGTGAAAATGCAAACAGCCACTCTGGAAGACAGCTTTCCAGTTTCTTAAAAACTAAACACACCATACCATATAACTGGTAATTGCCTGATATCCCACATTCCAGAAAAATGAAGACTTGTATCCATTCAAAAACATGTACGTGAATGTTTATAGCAGTTTTATTTGTAACAGTTAAAAACTGAAAACAGTTCAGATGACCTGCAACAAGTGAATGGTTAAACAAACGGTGATGCATTCATATCATGGAATACCACTGAGCAATAAAGAGCAACAAACTGTAGATACATCCAATAATCTGAATAAATCACCAGACAATTATGCTGAAGGAAGAAAGCAACCCCAAAAGTTTGCATACTGTATGATTTCATTTACATGACATTCTTGCAATGACAAACTATAAAAAGGAGCAGATTAATGGTTGCCAGGAATTAAAAGGAAACAATGGGGACAAAAGACAAATGAATGTGGCTACAAGAAAATGATATGAGGGATGGTTGCAGTGATGACAGTGTTCTGTATCTTGACTGTATTAATGTCAATAGCCTGGTTGTGGTATCATATCATGGTTTTCCATTGTTTCCACTGGGAGAACCTGATTAAAGAGTATATGACATTATATAATATTTTTCAACTCCATGTGAATCTATAATTATCTAAAAATAAAAAGTAATTGGCGGGGCATGGTGGCTCACGCCCGTAATCCCACTATTTTGGGAGGCCGAAGTGGGCAGATCACAAGGTCAAGAAGTCGAGACCACCCTGGCCAACATGGTGAAACCCCCATCTTTACTAAAAATACAAAAATTAGCCGGACATGGTGGCCTGTGCCTGTAGTCCCAGCTACTTGGGAGGCTGAGGCAGGAGAATCGCTTGAACCCGGGAGGCGGGGGTTGCAGTGAGCCAAGATCATGCCATTGCACTCCAGCCTGGGCAACAGAGCAAGACTCTGTCTCAAAAAAAAGTAATTTAAAAAATACTATAAAAGAGTAGGCAAATAATAAGAATTATATGTCTGAGAAACAAGAAAATATTTTTGAATGCTAGTAGTAATAAAAATGCTACAAATTCAAATGACAATGAGCCACTATTTTTTCCTATTAACTTTGAGAAAGATTTTAAAGGTGGTGAGACCTGTAGTTTTTTCAAAACCAGTGACATAATTTAGTTGACTGTGTTTTCTCTTTATTAGCAATGCATTAATTAATAGTACAATGCATGGCCTTTTAGAATCATTAAAACATGGTAAATATGATGATTGACAATTTATACATTTACACATTTATTCATTCTTCCATTTAATAGATGTTTATCTAGAACATACTATGATCCATATACTTGGCCTTGGAAACTCAGGAAAAGTTTTTATCCTAAAGTTTAAAATCATTTAAAAATGGGTGAGTAACACTGTGTACCTATTTTCTCATCAATAAAATAATGAGTTCAAATAGACAGCTTCTAACATTGGCTTTAACATTTTATAGTCTTTAAAAATTAAAGTATTTTTATCCATGAAAGGATTTTGGAACATTTTTTGTTCCTAAAACGGTGAGACCTGAACTTTTATACACTGTTGGTAGCAATGAAAAATCATGACAGACCTTCCGGAAAGCAATTTGTCAAGAATATTAAATGTGATATTTTTCTTTTGATCCATTAATTTGATCCAAAGTTCAAAATTTTGTCCCTTAGTTCTATTCTAACAGTCTATATGAATGAAATTATAACACGCATGTACACAAGTAACTTTGACATGTATCATAGTTAATAATTGGAAAAACAAAAGAATGGTTAAACTGTTGCACATTCATATAATGACAAACTATGTAGCCAATAAATATGTTCTTTCAAGAATCTATAATAATGAGAAAATGTTCATCCCATAATTGTATGAGAATATTCTTACTGATTTTTCTGATGAATTTTTCTTAAAAAAATTAAAACCAATAAATGATAATGCCTCCAAAAAATTAGGTAAACCAAGCTTATTAGCAGCTTCTATAGCCCTAAAGGTCATTATAGAAACAGATTCACTACACACCCACACCCACACACACACATACACACAAACACAAATATTCTGACTCACCCAGAGTATTCTCACATTATTTTTTTTTCATTTTATTGCAAGAGGGCCAAGAGAGAATATTTGGAGAGTAGAATTATACATATCAATATTCCTTTGATGGTTTCTTATTTCTCCTCTTCAATCCTTTCTTCCACAACAGACAGTTGATCCTTGGAGTCTAACTTCTAGGGACTATTAGGATCTCTCCATAGAAGACTGTCACTCAATGTCTTTTGAATTAAAATACTAATGAGTGGGAGCTTAAGGTATTATGCCTCCCAGATATGTATTATTTTTAAAAGGCATGTTAAATTTGGATAACACCTAAAAACCAAAAGAATTTATCACTGTTGGTGGAATTGCTGGCACCCTGGTAGATAAGAGTATTCAGAGCATATAGCTGTATAGGATTTCTTTAAAATCACACCACATAGAACACTCCATTCTGAAAAATGTGTATATGTTTCACATACTGGAAAACAATGTGTGGCTGGATCAGCACAATCAATTCCCGTTACTGAGAAAGTAATTCAAATTCATATCAATGTGATGGTGAGTCAGGATTATTATTAAGGTATATAAAGGGATGTACAAAAAGTAGCATCCATATGGCCAACAAAATATATTTTAATACAACCTGATAATAAAGGCATTATAAAGCAACTGATTCACCTTGAAAAGATTTTTATGGAGAATATATTAAAGAAAAAAATAAGGCCGAGTTCATCAGTAAACCTCATCTTAATATCAACCAAAGAGTAAGATAAGGTCCCCAGATGGACCTAGACAAATTCAGAACTTTTTTTAAAAATCATTTATTTAAGCAGAGTCTATTTTAATAGCTACATCTGTACTGGCCTCATGGGGTTCTCATTTATCAAACAAAATTAAAACTTTGTTTGATCAGCATTATGAAACCAGTCAAACTCCACAGTGGTTTGAGAACTATTCAAATCCACTTGGGTAAAAAGGGAATTTACCAGGGAACTCTGTGGGCTGTCTTCATTTCCTTAACTCCTTCATTCCAAATGGAACACTACTCTTGTTAATTTGAGAAAATTATAAGACTAGAATGAAACTAGCATCAGATGAATCCTGGCTATTTTCCCATTTCTCCAAGTCCTATAACTCATCACAACTTTCCTTGTCTATTACAGAGGTTCAGGAAGGGGTTTTGTAAGCTGTTGTCCTAGGGGACCAGGCATTATTTAATATGCAGGTGCTTAAACCTGATCCCTGCTGAACAGGAAGAGACAGATTCTGAGACTCTATAGCGGCTGGTATTTGTTTTGCTTAAAAATGCTTCAAGCGTTGAGTCTCTGGAAAAACACAGGGGAAAAAACCATTTTCAACATTTTCTCTTTTATTTCTGACAATGCCATTCTTAATTCAGTGAGTTAGAGATGGGCAAGTACAAATAACACCTTCTCAGCTTTCTCAAAATGCTAACAGAAGATAAAAATGTTATGCAGTGATGCTTAAAATTTAATGTCATTTTACAAAACAAAACCCATGAGTTCCTAAGTAGAAAAAATTGTTCTGCAAGAAAATGCTATAAATGCAATGCAGATAAGAGAGACATTGAAATGTAAGCAATCCACTCCCTAACAGACTCCCCTCATCAACTCATCCCTCCTCCCCACCTGTTTTACACAAAGAACGAATAAAGATTTGTTTAAGATGCTTATATGATTTTCCTTCTAGAGTATTCTTTAGGTAGAATGTTTAAGCAAGAATATGCATAAGGATAAGCAATAAATAGGAATGAAGATTAGAAGGAGAGTAACAAGATAAATAGCATGCAGGAAAGATATTAACTTTAAGAAAAAGAAAATAAAAACATTTTCTAAATGACTTGAACTCATTCTGAAACCTATAAACTACCGTTCATCCATAAAATAGAGAGGTAATGTACTTAGAGATTTCTAGTAAATATATATTGTATGCCCCATTCGTGATGCTGGTTTGTGTTATTTTAAGTACCAACTTTTAAAGCAAAACTGAAAAATCCCCAATCCCAGAAGAGTAATCTTCCCTCAAGATACAAATTATCTTTGAAGAGGCACACAAACTTTTTGTAGAAGTTACCTCCATTTTAAATTAAAATCACCAAATTTGTGATTTGCTGCTCTCAGTCTCTGCAGTTTCATCGTCTTTATCTTTTAATTGTTCTTTAAGCAAGACTGAAACCAGTGGCTAGTGCTTATTAGCACAATTTGAAGACTAGAAGAATTGGCCTGACATTAAATCCACCTTCTTCCTCCTCCTTGGCCTCCCAGTCACACACAATTAGGACAGATAATGTAATGATAAACTTTACCTGGGGAAAAATTAAAAAGTGCTTTTTTTAATCCCAAGTATAATTTGCCAACTCTTTCTCATGAGAAAATAGTCATGGTGCTATTAGAATTATTATTTTTTACTGCTTGAAAAGTCTACTATCTCTAGCTTGCTTTCAGTTCTAAAGAGAGGGCCCAAATTATTACATGACTATAATTTTGGTGATTTAATAAAGAAAATCAAGGTATATCTTTTCATTTGTTTCCTATTCTTGTAAATATAAACTATTTCCATTGAGATTAATTGCAAAAGAACTTGGGAGCTGATAAATAGAAGGATTTTTGCTCCTTTAGATGAAGTAGCAGTATGTTAGAAGGAGGATTATTTTTACAGTTTGGTGTGTTTTTTGTAGATATTCTTTAATAGTTACAATTTAGAGACTATTTTCATCTAAAATAAGTCCTATTTGTGAAATCCTAAATCACAATTATCAGTTCCAAAATAAGTAAAGAATTAAGACACAAATAATTATTTTTTCAAAGTATAATCCGTTGAGTTGGCATCTGAGCTCAAATAATAATTTCAAACAATTTGAAAGCAGCTTTTATATAATTTCATGCTCTATGAAAAATCCATTTGGAAAATCATGTGCAGCCTTTGTTATATAAGTAGTGCATTTATACGTACATCCCTTTGTTTTTTCCGTTTTTTCAGCTGCTGCCTAACATATTTCTAGGAGGGGCAAAAAGCTGTCATCACTGTAACCACTAGGATATGGTTTCAATGGGAAATCATCATTCAGGCTTCTATAACTATGTTTTGCCAGAGAATCTAAAGAATATACTGAAAGAACCTACTGGAAATCAGAAGATGTGCTTCATTATGGTACAGACCTCATATAAAGATCTGGCTTTCTCTGTACTTCTTTCAGAAGATATTCACACATGCATTGAATAGGAAATATGCTAAATGCTAGGAACGTATCTTAGCCTTTGGTCAGGTTACCATGCTGTTTTATTTTCTCTTTAACTCAGATATAGTAACGATAAAGTTTGAAGAAAAAAATATATTAACCAACTAGGAAGGTTAGTTGTTCTTTAAGCAAAACTGAAAGAAAATGAGAATGCTGAATGTTTTTCTTCTAATTCTTGTTAATTGTATAACTTTACATACTTATTGCTACACCACTGTAAGATTGTCCTATACTATCTATAGTTTTAAACATTAGCATAAACATGTAAGAATGAGTAATTTATTAATTTTTCTTGAAGGATAGCTATCACTAGAATAAGAGTTATTTCGTTTCCCTGGTTAGTGTATCCTGCTAAGTAAGCCCCATCCAAATTATAACCTCTATAGCTCATGGGTTACACGTGTTGCTTTGTTCTTGGGTTTCATAGTTTGCATGGAAAGATACTGTGTATATATGTTTATATATGTTAACATGCTGCTGACCAAGATCAATAAGAATAGATCAATGGAAATAGAAAAGTCAGTTATAACTACTAATTGTGAGTCAAAAGCCTTCACTTTTGTATGTAATCAAAATTATTGAAATTGACAAAAGCAAGAAAAAAATATGATCTGCCTTTCTCTAAGAATTTAAAATCTGATGCAGGATGGGAAGTATGAAGATCACAAACCTATACAGAAACAACAATAGCAGAAATAAGAAATACATAGTCAACACTGGCCCTCTTGTACAGAGCTGTGAGTGGGAGCCAAGGCCATTGTTCTCTGGATATTCTGACCTTCCTCTACATTTTTTGGTGACTACATATCAGCACCTTATCATCAGGAACACATGTATTACATATTATATTCATTATGTAGCATGTATGAGGAGGACATAGTTTCAAGTATTAACATAGGACAATAAATCCTTTTCAACACATATAGATTATCCAAAAACTATTTTATTTGTATGTTTCTGTCATCATAATGATTTTATTTTTGCCTTTAACTGTACAGACGTGGATGTGGTTTTTAGAGATTAGAGAGTAAGAATAGGGTTAGGAAGAGGATGATATTCATTAATTAATTATACTGAGATTATTAGCCATGAATCTCTTTGTTTAACAAAGGAGGAGTTTAGAATTATCCATGCATTTCTCTCTGATATTATATCCAAAGCAGCTGGCTCCTTGCCTGGCACATAGCTGCATTATATCGATGATTGCTAGTTCCTTTTATTTCTATCCTCATATATATTTGTAGGCTTGAAGTATCTTACTGGACTTTTAAAAAAATAAATAAGTTCTACAACATTCTGAAACATTTATTTCTCATTGGAAGTCATTCTACAAGTATTTCTGGAGTTATCATTACGTGCCAGTTCTCACTACATTGGTGTAATCTATACAGCTCAGTCTAGAAGTTAAACAGAAATAAATAAGGCATTGCAATGTGGCGTTGATGGTAAAGGGATACTACAATCACTTTAAAACAGCCTAAGAAGAAGACTGAGCCAAGGAGATTCAAGTCAAGAGACAGCAGTAATATAAGGTTCCCACAGAAAGGGACAGAAAGCATGAACATTCAGAGAACAGCAAGTAGTCAAGGGATTTCAGGAACTAAATGAATTATGAAAAAGCTACATTTCAATGATATTTCAGTGTGAAGATCAACCAAGACTCAAAATTACTGAAATCCGAAAATCTAGATTAGCTATAGAAATATAATTTTCTACATTACAAAGAAGCTATATGGTTTAAACTTGAATAAATTTGTGCCACCTAAATATTTAGTTGTTAACTGATCTTCAACAAAGCTGACAAAAGCAAACAATGGGGAAAGCACTTCTTATTCAATAAATGGTGCTGGAATAATTAGCTAGCCATATGCAGAAAATGGAAACTAGACCCCTTCCTTACACCGTATACAAAATATATACATATACAAAAATCAATTCAAGATAGATTAAAGACTTCAATGTAAAACTCGAAACTATAAAAAGACTAAAAGATAACCAGGGCTGGCCAGGCGCGGTGGCTTTCACCTGTGGTCCCAGCACTTTGGGAGGATGAGGAGCGCAGATCACGATGTCAGGAGTTTGATACCAGCCTGGCAAACATGATGAAAACCCATCTCTACTAAAAATACAAAAATTAGCCGGGCGTGGTGGCCGGGGCCTATATTCCCAGCTACTTGGGAGGCTGAGGTGGGGAATCGCTTGAAACCGGAAGGCGGAAGTTGCAGTGAGCCGAGATCGCGCCACTGCACTCCGGCCTGGGCAACAAGAGCAAAACTCTGTTTCAAAATAATAATAATAATAATAATAATAATAATAATAATAATAATTCAGGCAATACCATTCTGGACATAGGAACAGGCAAAGATTTCATGATGAACATGCCAAAAGCAATCTCAACAAAAACAAAAATTGGCAAATAGAATCTAACTAAACTAAAGAGCTTCTGCACAGAAAAAAAGATCAACAGAATAAACAGACAACCTACAGAATAGGAGAAAATATTTTAAAATTATGCATCTGACAAAAGTCTAATATCCAGCGTCTAGAATTAAGTTAAACAAATTTACAAGACAACCCCATTAAAAAGTAGACAAAGGACAAGAACAGATACTTTTCAAAAGAAGATGTACATGCAGCCAACAAGCATATGAAAAAAAGCTCAAATCACTGAACATTAGAGAAATGCAAATCAAAACCACAATGAGATACCATCTCACACCAATCAGAATGGCTATTTTTAAAAACTTAAAAAAACAGCAGATGGGGTGAGGTTGCAGAGCAAAGGGAACGCTTATATACTGCTGATTGGAGTGTAAATTAGTTCAACCATTGTGAAAAGCAGTGTGGCAATTCCTCAAGTAACTAAAACAAGACTACCATTTGACCCAGCAATCCCATTACTGGGTATATGCCCAAAGGAATATAAATCATTCTACCATAAATACACGCGCACATGTATGTTCACTGCAGCACTATTCACAATAGCAAAGACATGGAATCAACCTAAATGCCCATCCATGGTAGAGTATAAAGTATAAAGAAAATGTGGTACATATACACCATGGAATAATATGCAGCCATAAAAAAGAATGAGATTATATCCTTTGCAGGGACATGGATGGAGCTGGAGGTCATTATCTTCAGCAAACTAATGCAGGAACAGAAAACCAAATACTGCATGTTCTCATTTATAAGTGGAAGCTAAATTATGAGAAATCATGGGAACAAAGAGGGGAACAACAGACAATGGGGCCTACTTGAGGGTGAAGGGTGGGAGGACGGAGAGGGTCAGATGAAATATCTATTGGGTATTAGGCTTAGTGCCTGGGTAATGAAATAATCTGCACACCAAACCCCTGTGACATGAGTTTACCTACATAACAGACCTGCACATGTACCCGTGAACTTTAAAGCTAAAAAACTAATAACAAACAAATATCTAGTTGTGATAAAACTAATTATGTCATTATGATTGAATTATCATTTGTTGTATTGTTTTGTAATTTTTCTTAATGAAAATAAACTTAATAAAAAAGTTTTCAAATTGATATGATTACATTAATTCATCATTATATAATATTTATTCACTAATACAATTTATTCTTCACTGAACTTGTAATACTCTTCATATTAAATTATTCTTGGTATGATTTAATTTGTCATTCTAATGCTAAATGATAATTGTTAGTGGCTGAAGCTGCAGATTGGATACTAAATAAGCAGAGTGGGATAATGTCATTTTCTACAATGCACATAAATAAAGTGTGTATAGGCTAAGAATACTTATGTTTGTACATGGAAACAAATATTCTCCTTAAAAGCATATTTGCTTAGATCTAATTGAACTTGATGATGTTTAGCTTGTACTGACAACACTGCCATGCAGAATATCACAAAATTATTTTTAGCACAATTTCTTTGAAATCTTTTCCTTTGTGTTTCTAATATTTCCTGAAGATAAAGGGCACATTATCTTTATAACTAGGAAAAAAAAATACCTGCTAAAAGGTAATCAGTTTTCATATTAATTTGAGAGCTTACATTTTGGTCCACGGAACAACACTAAGGCCATGAGAGTGTCTGTCACAGCCAAAACAATTCTCTTTTTTATCCTTTAATTTTTATGCCTTGATGGAGGATTGTTAAACTTCAAATTATTCTTCTGGTTGGCATTTTTTCTTATTTTTATTATTTTGCTTACAGGAAATACTCTTGCTATTGTTAGCAAAATTGGACAAGTAGCATTAACAAAGAAAATCACTGTGCTTTGAAAGTTACTCTTATTTCAATAAATGGATTTTACCTCCAACAAACTAAAATGAAGAATGATGATTTTCTGGAACATTTAAAAGACTAAGCATCCACAGAGTAAATTTAAAACCAGCAAAGTGGAGAATGGATAATATAATTTATGACACATATCTTAAAACACAGCAGACTTGTGATATAAAGAGAGAGTTAACAAATCTAAGAAAAAAAGATTTCTAACCAAGTGGTTGATTTGCAAAGATACCAAAATATGCCATAGAACAGCACAGTTTTTTAGAATTTCTCATTACTTGTCTCATAAATTAATTGTATTCACTGAGAATAAAATATTACTTAAGTAATGCTGACAGGTAAAATTAAGTGTACCAACATGCAACTTGCCCTGGTCTTAAAAAATGACTAGTGGCTGGTGGAAGTGGATGACAGAGAGTAAGATAATATTTGTACTAACATCAAAAAACATTTTCCTGTCTTTTTAACTCAAGCTTTTAGTGCACGGAATAAAGATACCAGATTCTGCATTCAAATACCCTGCTACACTTTAAAAGTAGTAGCGATACCCAAGAGCACCATTGGACCAGAGGAACTTTATGGCTATACAACATGTTTGTGAGTAGGAAAAGCATAGAGACAAAGGGAGACTACAACTAGCTCTGCCACAATATAAAATGTGCATATATCCAGATAGAATGTTTATTGCCTAATATGCTAGGCCTGAAGACTAGTCCTGGTTCTGGAGAAATAGGACGAGTCTGCAGTAACTGTGCATGTAAAGGAAGAAAGTAAATATAAATTGTCAATAATGCCTTCTATAAACACTTCCACCAAACATGACTTTTTTTTTTTTTTTTTTTTTTTTTTTTTTGAGATGGAATCTCGCTCTGTCGCCAGGCTGGAGTGCAGTGGTGCGATCTTGGCTCACTGCAGCCTCTGCCTCCTGGGTTCAAGCAATTCTCCTGCCTCAGCCTCCCAAGTAGCTGGGACTACAGTTGCGCACCACCACGACTGACTAATTTTTGTATTTTTAGTAGAGACGGGGTTTCACCATGTTGGCCAGGATGGTCCTGATCTCCTGACCTCGTGATCTGCCCACTTCGGCCTCCCAAAGTGCAGGGATTACAAGCATGAGCCACTGCACCTGGTCTATGACTCTTTTATGTGGAAACATATAAATAATTTTTTTTAATTTGGGCTTTGATGTGGAATTTGGAATAACTGCAGCAATTTGAATTAGTTTACTTTGTAAATAAGTGTTAGAAAAAGTTCTGAAGACTAGTGCAGTATGGTGGAAATAATAGTAGAACGAATAGGAGCCCAAACTTTTAGTCCTAACTCTATTGTGTGAACATAATCTAGTGACTTCAACTTTTTGCATAGTAAGTCCATTATCTTCATTAACTCTAGAGATTAAAATATATTAGGCCATCAATAAATGGTTAAATAAAAGTCCTTTCTAAACAACTCTGTTTAGCAAATTTAAAGAATACTTTAAAAAGGTAAATATCAGCAAACTTAAAAGAAAAAGTTTTCAAATAATGCTCTAGAAACACTGATTCCAAATGATGAATCTCCCAATGGATAATTATGTAAATATACAAATAATATTTTATATGATATTTCATATAAACTGCCCCTGTAAGCATTTGCATATGAAGAATAAAACTGAAGTTATTTTAAAATGTTTTTATATACTCACTAAATTATACTCTAATTATTGAAAGCAGGTTTCTAGGTTGGGTAGTAACTATAATGGTGTGTATTTGTTGTTTGTTTGTTTGGGTTTTTTTTTTGAGACAGGGTCTTGCTCTGTCCCCCAGGCTGGAGTGCAGTGGTGTGATCTTGGCTCACTGCAACCTCTGCCTCCCGGGTTCAAGCGATTCTTCTGCCTCAGCCTCCCAAGTAGCTGGAAATACAGGTGCGCACCACCACGCCTGGCTAATTTTTGTATTTTTAGTAAAGACAGGGTTTCACCATATTGGCCAGGCTGGTCTTGAACTCCTGACTTCAGGTGATCCACCTGCCTCAGCTTCCCAAAGTGCTGGGATTACAGGCGTGAGCCACCATACCCAGCCAATGATGTGTATTTGTTTTCATCAACATTGGTAATGATATAGATCAAAATACCTTGGAAATACTATTATGTATTTCTGATGATAACCATTGGTAGGCTCAAAACATCTGTTCAAAACAAAAGAATATATATTTAATTACTGTAGAGAAAGCATGAATTAAAAGGGAAATGAATTACAACATTTCATTTAGTTGAATATAATTAAAATCTTGTCTATTTGAATTCAAACTTAACTCTCTTCTAGAAGCGCTCTGGATACAAAAATAAGCAAAATAAGGAATGGGGGATGAGGAGACTTTTGCAATAACAGAAAAATCTTCCTAACCATCTAGCAATAGGAAACCTTGCTGAAAGCATGCCACGCAGAATAGTTCAGGAATCTGAGGGAAGGGAATATTTACAGAAATCTATGTAAGAAAACATCACTAGCTAAGCCATAAATAAAGCGCAGCATTCTATTGTAATATCAAAGTGTTACGTGATGAGTCACCCACTGAAGAACATCTGGGCTGTTTCCAGGTTTGGCTATTATGAATAAAACTGTTATGTACAATTATGTACATGCTTTTCTGAAAGCATAACTTTTTACTTCTCTGGAATAAATGTCCAGCAATAAATTGCTAGGTCATGTGGTACTTGCATGTTTAGTTCTTAAAGAAAGTATAAATTGTCTTGGAGTTTGTCTTTCATCCTCTTCATTTGGGCTTTCTCAGGGTAATTTTTAATTGAGATGAGATCCAATTTATTGATTTATTTATGTATCATGTTTTTATGTCACATCTAAGAACTCGCCTAGCCCAAGATCTGGCTATTTTTCTCTTACTTTTTTTTTTTAGGTTTTATAGTTTTACATTTTCTTGGAAGTTTATGATCCATTTTGAATTAATTTTTAAATAAGGTATGAGGTTAAAGTCAACGTTCATGCTTGCCTATTGATACTGAATTGCTCCAGAACCATTTGTCGAAAAAGATTTTTTTTAATTGAATTGCTTTTTCATTTTGTCAAAAATCAGTTGAGAATTTTTGTGTAGGTCTATTTCTGGGTCCTGCATTCTGTTCTGTTGATATATTTTTCTATCCTTCCACCTATATAGTGTGACATTGTGAGATATTGGATCTATCGCACACATAAAAAGGACATTGGATATCCTTCCAATATCACACTATATAGCCCTTAATATGCAGTCTTAAAAATAAGCCTGGCAGGGAAGGATAGTGCCTCCACCTGGTTGGTTTTTATGGTAGAAGTCCCAGTCAATTCTCATTGTTAGTAGTGACAGGTTCCCCTGGTGTGGTCAGAGGGACTCCCACTAGATCCAAGGACAGGTAAATGGGATCGCCTGGGCTGTCTTCAGTTATTATTTTGAGCGTCCAGAAATGCCAGATCTGAGTGAGCTTCCTCTGGTAGGTGGGAGTATTCAGGATGCTCTGGTGCTGTGCCACTTCTTTAGCTCTGGGGTCCCAAGCCAGCTCCCTCTCCTCTAGCATCTTTTAGAGTAATCCTTTGGTTGTTTCTTCTGCTTTATAGTTGTGCTTAACAGGGAAAAACAGGGAAAAATGGGTACAATATTTTGTTCTGACTGAAAGTTATGACCCCATATATTTTAAGAAGTTTTTCTATATTGCGATGCAGGCAAAGGCTAGACGCAGCTCTGAATGATAGCAGCTGCTTTCCCCGAGAGGAACCGGAACTAGCGAGCTAGCATGACTCTTCCCTATTCATATGCTCGCTGCCTAACACTAGGCTTCCCTGAGCTCACCTTCCCCAGAAGAGTGGAGCATCAAGAACTCTGATCACATCATTTCCTCCATATTTCCATTCCATTTCAGAACACATAGCCCACTCTAGTGTTTGAAAAACGGAAATCTCTTTTTTTTTTTTTTTTTGAGACAGAGTCTTGCTCTGTCCCCCAGGCTGGAGTGCAGGGGCGCGATCGAGGCTCACTGTAAGCTCCGCTTCCCGGGTTCACGCCATTCTCCTGCCTCAGCCTCCCGAGTAGCGAGTAGCTGGGACTACAGGCGCCCGCCACCATGCCCGGCTAATTTTTTGTATTTTTAGTAGAGACAGCGTTTCACCGTGTTAGCCAGGATGGTCTCGATTTCCTGATCTTGTGATCCGCCCGCCTCAGCCTCCCAAACTGCTGGGATTACAGGCGTGAGCCACCACGCCCGATCATGGTAATCTACTTCTAATCAACTACACATGCTGAGAATTATTTTAAAATCATTTTTTCTCTTCTTAATATGACATCACTGACTTAATATATGGATAAGAATGCAAGCCATCATAATAAAAGTTATCCCACATTGATTTTTTATTCAACCATTTATTATAGTTTTTTATCTTATCAAAAAAGACACAATTTTTACCATTGTTTATGCCTGGACTTTGCTCAACCAACTGGCAATGGATCTCATGCTACATCTGATAAATTGTAAACAGTTATTTTGATTGAGACCAATGTGTGTGATTTGAAATAAGCTACTTCCAAGTTGTTCATGTACATGTTCTTGAAATAGCAAGGACTAACTTCCTTGCCCTCCATTAACCTTGCATACAAGATAAATAAATGTTCTCAAGTGAATATGCAAGTCTGTGGCCTGCTGGGTCACTAGCACATAAATTAGAACTAGTGTTCTGAATGGTGTCCAGTCAGAGAACACTGATCACAGTAAGAGAGAATATGGTTTTCTTGGGACCAAGCATCACCAGAAAGAAAAACGCTAGATCCATAGACTTTCAAGTTAATTTTACAGAAAAGCAGATATGTTATTGTGTTCTGCTGTGGAGTTACATATGCTTCCTTTAGTAGTCAAAGAAAAAATGTGACTTCTAGGGCCATTTTAAATAAGTTGCAGGACAAGCCCTACAGGGCTTCAGCATATACTCATTCTTATGCCCCAAATTATCAACTCTATGTCTGTATATTTGCCTTAGTCTGCTATAACAAAAGACCATGGACTTGGTGGCTTAAACAACAGATGTTTATGTTCTCATGGTTCTGGAGGCTGGAAGTCAAAGATGAGGGTGCCAGCCTGGTCAGTTTCTGGTGAGGTCCCTCTTCCTGACTTGCAGATAGTCGCCTTCTTTCTGTGTTCACACATGGCAGAGAGAGTGAGGGAGAGACCAAGCTTCCTGCTTCTAAGGGTAATAATGCCATCATGAGGCTCCCACCCTCATGAGCTTATCTAAACCTAACTACCTCGCAAAGGTAGTTACCTTCAAATACCAACACATTAGGGGTTAGCCCTCAAATATATGAATTTGGGGAGACAAAATTCCCTCCATAGTATTCTCCAGATGTGCAGGCGCCTTCATCAAAACAATCTGAGTCATCAACACTAGATGGATTAATATTACTAGTCCTACACTGAGGAGTCTGTAAATTGAACTTTATTATATAGAATATGTAATAGTATATGGATAGTAAAACATTATAGGGAAACTCTACACACTACCAAAAAAAGTAATGATAAATTATTTGCTATATAAAGAGGAACATTCATTATTCAATAAACTCAAAGTACTTGTTTTAATAATGTCAGTATATACTAAAGCAAATTTTCCCTTCCCTTGTCACTCATCACTTCTCTCTGACTATAAGCATGTCCAATATAGCCCTTCCATGCCAAATCTCTTCTCAACCCTGCTATCTCTTTTAACTACTAATTTCTTCATTACTGGGGCTCTCATGTGCAGAGATGGTCCTCCTTCCACTTTTCTCCCCTAAAACCCATGTAACAAGACAACCTGATTCCAAAGTTGTAAAACTCAGCTTTTCAGCTCTCCATATACACATCATTGACCTTTTTGTGTGTGAATTTTCTTTAGCAAATCCAGGCCTAAACAGCCTACGCCTTAAGAACATAAGCAAAGAGCTGATTAGACTTCGTTCCCCTTCATTCTCTGATAACCTCCAGACTTACACAGGACCAGTTCCAGATTAATGTGTATTATGAACAAGCATGTTCAGGCTGTCCTAACATTTTCCAGGCCTGGGCAAGAGTACAAATGGAAATCCTGCTTGGATCTAGAGGAACATGCATGGGCGTAACTGGAAGGATGGATATGGCGAAGAGGTTCATGTAGGCACTGGACATGAAGTGATGGTTTCTGGCATTGCTGGGGCATGGTTTAGAAGGAGGGTTCTGGGTGGAAACATCCCCTTAGACCCAGAAAATCCTTCTACCTAGAAGAGGAGCACAGTTAGAAGACAGAAGAGTGGGACTCTTCACCACATGGAGACCCAGTGCAGGAGTCCTGGTTTCCCGGGTTTGTGGTGGCACTCACCAAGCTTGTCTCTTCATTACTCTACCTTCTTAACCTACTGCATTAAATGTCTTGGTACACAGTCTTAACCTTAGCCTGTAATATTATCACCCTTCTTGTAATTTAGGGGCCATTTAATTTCCCTTCCTTGTATCTTTCATCTTTCATCGGCAGCATCCTCGTTCCCTGCCTGAAGCAGCTAACAGCTAAGCATAGAAACTAAAGTGTCTCATGCAATGCTGCACAATGAAGTCCAGGATAACCTGTGGATACCTAATAATATAAAGGTATTAAGTGAAACCTAATAATATAAATGTATTGAGAAACCCTAGACAGCCTTTTCCCTCTTTGAGAGAATATTAAGTTGCTACTTCCAGTTCTTCAGCATGACCTCCTTAATTCACAAAGGAAATGAATCTCCAAGTGGGGAGTGTCAGTTCTCAGGGATGGGCAAGACACTGTTCTTGAGAAGATGAACCTGGTGCATGCTCCTCAAATCTCACATCACAGAAAATCTTCTATTTTTACCTAAAAAAAATCTTTGATCCTATAAAAACAACAGAAAATTTTTGGAATCATAAAAATGTTGGAAAGAAAAAAAGGAATCATTAGCCACTACTATTTTCTGTTTTATTTTTAAAGTAATATTATAGGTTGTTCTACCAATATTTTTAAAAACTACATTAGTAGTCAAATATATTACAGATTATCTAAGAAACATGTAACTTATCTAAGAAACATGTATCTAGAAAAATCAGGGTTTTAAGAAGGCTTTGCCTGGTGTCGTTAGTGCAGCAAAAGGAAGACAAGTGGAATTCTGTCCCTCGCCACTCTTCATTTAGTGTGGAAGAGGCTTCATCACTAATTTTGGTGGCACCAAATAGTGATAGAACTTGATTTGTGGATCATAGGTTAATTCAGAAATCTGTCAATTCATAAAGCTATCTGTTAATGCATCAATTCTCCATACTAATCTTATTTATAAACGGCACATTTTTTAATCCACCAGATAGAGGAACAGCTGAAAACTTCAGATGTAAGTAAGCTTGACATGATACTGCAGGAGAGCAAAAACCTAAACTAATAACTTCATTTTTACCCTCTCTCACAAAAGGAAAACTACCTTCTCAAACAAATGAAACAGGAAAGTGAGAAATCATGACTTGTTGCATAATGCTTCCCAGGGGGATTATTCTGAATTCTGCAGACCTGCTGCTGCACAAGGAATGCAGAAACTCTTTTCAGTTTTCAATCAAATTCTCTACAGCAATTCTAATGAAGTCCCACTGAGTCCTAGTCCAAGCTAAGATTTTGAATTTGGATCTGAAAATAGCTGTAAATTTTTTTTTTGTTACTTTTTTTCTTTGCAGAAAAAGCCAGTGTTCGGGTTCCTACTGCAGCAGATGTTTGCTAGAAGATAGGAATACATTATGCATAAACCAATTTGTTTTATTATAAACACTGAATTTAAGTTGTGTTTTTTTCTATGTCCTAAATATTAATCAATGAAATTCATCTTAAAAATTTAATACAGAAAACTCTTTGTATTTATAAGCATGAAGTGATTGAAATCATGGGAAATAAGTAGAAACTATAAGCTGTATATCATAGGGGTCTACAAATAAACCATGGCAGCCAGGTGTGGTGGCTCACACCTGTAAGCCCAATACTTTGGGAGGCCAAAGCAGGCAGATTACCTGAGGTCAAGAGTTCGAGACCAGCCTGGCCAACATGGTGAAACCCCATCTCTACTAAAAATACAAAAATTAGTCAGGCATGGTGGCACATGCTTGTAATCCAGCTACTTGGGAGGCTGAGGCAGGAGAATTACTTGAGCCCGGGAGATAGAGGTTGCAGTGAGCCAAGGTAGTGCCACTGCCCTCCAGCCTGGCCGACAGAGTGAGACTCTCAATAAATAAACAAACAAACAACAAACAAACAAACCATGGCATGAAAACATGGCATGAAAAGTTTAATGGGCTATTAAAAGGAAATTGAAAGGAGATTTGGAAATTTCTTTGTCTGGCATTCAAACATCTACACATTTCCTTACTCAGCAGCAACCTTTCACAGCATATGGGAACTCTAGTGTTTCTTATAAATTAAGCTTGTATAGATCTCTGTGCCTTTCTCAAAATTGTTCCCACTGTTTAGCCTTGTAAAAAATCTATTTTAGAATGAAAAAGAACTCTTAATTAATTTTTTTTCAGTAAGGATTTTTGGTTCTGGAATTCAAAAAGTTTAGTTCTGGACCTACCTCTTAGTCATGTTCCACCTTGATCTACCACCACTAGGATTCAGAAAAAGCAAAGAACCTGCCTGCAAAAGGAACTGGAAAAACCATTCCTAGGGAAAGGAAGTCTAGCAGGAGTTTGACTGAATAACAAAGTCTTAATAATAAGCATAAAGGAGGCAAAGCCAAGTACTAGTGTTTTTTCTTGCCTAAGCTCCTGGTGAACTCACATCTTAAATCTTGAAATTGGCATGTGACAACCTAGATGACAGGTTGATAGGTGCAGCAAACTACCATGGCACATGTACACCTATGTAACAAACTTGACATTCAGCACATGTATCCCAGAACTTAAAGTAAATAATAAATAAATAAATAAATAAATAAATAAATAAATAAAATTAAAAATAAAAGAAATTGGCATGTGACTAAAAACTGAAGGCATAGTGTGCTAGTGGTATAATACCAGTGAAAGTGACAGCAAAGGCATTCTTGAGTGGTAGTACCCAGTAAATGTGACATGGCAAATGAAGTACTGGCCAGAAGAAACCCTGCTAGAACCTGGAAAATCAGCTAGCTCCAGACTGGTTTATAAACACATACAAGAAACTGCTTAGGGACTTTAGCAGCTGTTGATGGAACTTATGTTACTATACGGGGTTGAGGTCCTATATTAGTATGTAGAGCAAAAACTTGGAAAACAATGTTTACAGATTTTCTCATCAGAAAGAGATGGTAACACTTCTGTACTTAACCTAAAAGATTGTTACAAGGATAACATGAGATAATATAGATGAAAGCGATTTACACTTGAAAATGTCATCAACTATTCTATGACACACGGTAGTTATGTAGCAAATAGAAGACAGAAAGGAAGAAAAGGAGAGGGAGGGGAGAGAGAAAGAAGTAAAACCAAAGATATTTATTTATGTGGTTGATATTATTAAACTTTTAAGAAATTAGTCAAATTCCCCATGAAATCTTCCTCCTGATGCTAATCCATATTAACCAAACCCTCTCTAACCTTTTCCTTACCTGGTGTTGCATTCCTCAATTAGCATTTAAGTAGAACAGTCCTAGACTCTAATCATATAAACAATAGAATTTATGATCTCTGCATAAGTAGTATCCATCTCTCTTTGTTTTGTATTTTAGAGCTTTAAGCATTGGCAATGCCTAGTAAAGAGCTTTAATCAATCCTCAATAATTTACCACGCAATCATTGGATGAAGGTTAAAAGATTTTATCTTAGTTTGTTTGGGCTGATACAACAAAATTCCTAAGACCAGATAATCTATAAACAGAAATTTATTGCCCGCACTTCTGGAAGCTGGCAAGTCCAAGATCAAGGCCCCATCAGATTCAGTCTCTGGTGAGGGCCTGTTCCTCATTCATGGCACCTTCTGTGTGTCCTCAGATGGAAGAAGGGGTGAACAAGCTCCCTCAGGCCTCTTTTATAAGAACAATAATCCCACTCATGAGAGCTCCACCCTCCTGATCTAATCACCTCCTAACCTCACCTCTTAACATCATTGCATTGGGGATTGTGTCTCAACATACAAATTCTGGGGGGACACAAACATTCACATAGACAGTAAGGAGACTCCTGAAGTTTGAATGAGAAAAACTGACTTTCAAATCTCAGCATTTACACTTAGTAGATGTGTAAATTTGGCCATATTACCTAACTTCTCTAAGCCATTTCATATCTAAAAAATGAGGAACATGGACATTGCTGAAATTGTAGTTTGTGATAATATATAAAAAAGAATGCATAACATACAATAGATAATATATGTTAGGTAATTTTGAATTTAACAATTTTTTAAACTAGTATTCTTTGACTTGTGTGTAAGCCAAATATGCCCCAAAAGACAAAGATAATAGTGTCAGAATACAACATACTCCCAGGTGAGAATTTATCTTAAAATAATATATTTTACAATTGGATTTCCACAAGCACAGTAAAAGCAGGACCTGCCTGCATATAATATGTGAATATGTCTCATTCATGAATTATTTTATGTATATGAGCTTTGTGTCCTCAAATAATTTATGAGTTTTTGTGGGCAGCAGTTATATCTTATACTCACACACATTATTTGATAAATTACATAGTACTGGGAGCAGGTTTTCGATACTATGAATTCATTCGTTCATGGATACAAAGCAACTGTCTAGGAGGAGACAAATTGGAAACCACAGCACTAAACTCTGTAATTAGAGGAATCAGCAAGTTTATATTCAATTTCTTGATTACATTGTCATTTATCATTTTTTCTCCTTTAACATGGACATAGAACAAAACTTTAAATCAGGGTCACCATGTGGCAAAATAATGATCAATGACATGTGTTATGTCTTTCTAAATGGAGGGAGAAAATAATATAATCACATACTCGTTTCAAGAGAAAAGCCACAAGACAGCCACAGCATGCACATGTGCATGTGTGTCTGCAAAATTTTTGACTTAACTCAAAGTAACATTGTCTCACTAAAGACTAGGATTTTAGAAAAGTTTAGCTTTGCAATTCTTCCAGAGTAAAGATACATTTTAAATGTGATCTCTTTTAGAATTAGAATTAGGGTTAGAGTTAGGGTCAGGCTGAAATATAAATATCTCTGTCTATACTTAGAATGGCACTTTTTCTATTTCCTGGCTTATCACATCTAGCTCCTCCAGTGTTATGTATTTTTCTAAGTGAAAGGAATATAATCTCTTCCTATAGTCAAATTATGTCCTGAGTTTCTCTTTTAAAAATTCCCTTACTAATCAAAATGAAAGGTATTTTAATTGCTTTTTTAAAACATGATTTTAAAAGCCCTATCTAGTTATTTAATAGGCCCATGGGACAACTATATTCCCTTACCTATTGTTTGTTAAGTTATGGACTCAAGAACAATCAGTCTTGCTTGCTTTAGAGAGCTTCTAGTTCCTGTTCTCACCCTACCTAACCGGAAGTGTTTCCACTACTGCTCTGAGCATGCTTTCTCCCTAGATAAAGTAGATCTCTCCGAGCCCTGTCCTCACTGTGTTCATCAGCATATCTGGGTTTTCTCCAAATGCTCCTTCAATCCTTATCTTTTTCTTTTCAATTTTTCGAATTCCATACTTTCTTCAAAATTTAACAGCACATTATGATACTTGCTATGTTTTATCTCATTCCAAAGGAAACTGCCAGGACCACAGTTCCTGTTGTAGGAGAAGCCATAATGAGTAAGTCTAAATTGAATGCATATTGGCTTCTGACCCAAGCATTGGCTTGGAACCTGTGACATAATATGGTATGAAGCTGAGTGGGGATAATCAGAAGTTCCTTCTCTGGAATTTAAATTGAGAAATTTTATAAGACAGTGGCTCATAAAAGCAGGAAATAAAAGAATGCAATTAGCAGAAACGAGATAAAATTGAGGCTTTGACAGGTGAAAAGTTGTAAAACACAATTATAAGTAAGGAGAAACTCAGATATAAGAACAACAAAGCAAAAACCAATTCAATAAAGAGAAAGAAAGAATAGTCTGATGAAAATATGTCAGGGGTGGAGTTTGAGAGTAGACGGGGGCACTAAAAGGAACTGAGCTATGTTATTGTGAAACATGAGAGTTAAAAACAAGAAATCCTGTTTAGACATCTATCTCTGTGTTCTTGCCCAACCAGGATTTGTGTTTCCCTTGAGACACTACATATGTATATGATTAGGTGTTGCTTAGCAACCTCTAATTCATTAAATTATCTTTACCACCATATTATAAGCATCTTGAGCTCTGATATCCTGTCTTACTCTCTCTTTTTTTCTCTTTTACCCCAAAACCTAGCACTAAACAATACTTCTCACATAGAAAATGTTCATTAAGAGATTCAAAACAAGTTAAGCCCCTAAATATTAATTTTATCCAGAAATTTACAAGACAATGATTCCAAGTCTTGTTATTTCAGTTTTTAAAGTAACAAGGAAGGCAATTTAACTTCTAACATGTTTATTTCCCCGTTTTTCTGTCATTATTATTAAGGCTTGGCAATAATAACTCACAACATAGCTGGAGCTAAGTAACAGAAGACTTCAATCCACAGATTTTTGAATCTGATAAATGGCAAGAACAAGTGAAAGGTTGTTTATGCCAAGAAAAACAATACCATCTTTTCATATATAAGAAGAAAGAGTAATACTATTTGATTATCTCTTCCTAACACTTATTCTTTCAAATGGACGAATGCCAAATACAAGTTCAGACTTTTTAAATGGAAAAAAATTATAATAATTAGTATAAAATGAGTTAAATATGCTAGTTACAGAAAGATTTCAGAATAATTCCTTAGTAGTTTCAAACTCTATAGAAATGGATAAAACAGTAGTAGTCCTGTTGAAATCTGAAGATAGTTATTAAGAGACCATTCAGCTTCCTCTTCTTTCAAATAATACTGGGTTCTTTAGAGTTTTCAAGCAGGTCATCTTTTTCATCCCTTTAATCACTGTGGTTGGTCTTTTCTGAAAAAAACAATTTTTCCACATCCTTCTCAGGTAATTTTTATGACTTTACAATGGCTTGTGTTTAATGGCAGAGTGAGCCAAAGGATCAAAGATTTATTTGGCTCTTATTAGCTTGTATTACAATAGTGAGAGAATGTTCTGGCTTATAGACAAGGAGGAAGCAATAAATATAGCATGTCTGACCTTCAGGAAAGGTTTTGATTCTATTATGAATGCCATTTTCCTCAGCAAGTCAGAAAGTTAATCATCTTCATTACATAACAAACAAGGGTTCATGGAACCTCACCCTTCTAATTCTTGTAATGCTGAACCAAATAAAGTGGCCCTTGTACTCACTTGTATATCTTTGAGGGGGCAGGGCAATCTAGTTGAAGTCCTATTTTGATGCTCTCCTGAAGTTCGTCCTATTAGGTCCTGAGTTCCCCTGGCTTATCAGTCAATGAACCAGGGTGCACTTTTCCAGACTGTACCTTTCTGCTACTCTTCCTTATACTAGTAAAACATTTTTATAGGGTTGATAGAAGCTTTGCTCATAAAAAACAGGAAGAAAAATCAGAGACTATAACAAATGGAGACATTTTAAAATCATAGAGACTTAGTATTCTCAGTGTCCCTGGAAATTCACTCACTAATTTAAGTTCCTAAGTTAATTATCATAAGTTTTAGTTGCTATCTTGATCTGCATCTAAAACACTCCCCTTTGGTATCATTAATGTTCCAAGATCAACTACTGAGAAGCAACATAGGTGAGGTATTGAATAGGAAAACAGGCTGGGAGGATGTTTTTTCTCCTGGGAATGCTGAATAAACTGTGGGTTGTATGCCTGCATTTTGACTGAAACTCATTACATAAGGTCACATGTGGAATTTTCCATTTTTATCATGTCGGTGCTCAAACACTTTCAGATTTTGGAGGATTTCTGATTTTAGATTTTCAGATTAGGGATGCTCAACCTGTACTTCTAAAAGCTTAGTTAATTATATAGGTCCTCTTCAATTTAAAACATGGATTATGTGTCCTTCAGCATGTTCCATTCCACCTCGCATGAGTAATGCTCTGGGAGGTGTACAAGTTTATATTTCACACTCTTAAGATCTACTGATGAAAAATCTAGCCCGAAAGTTCATGAGGGCAAGGATTAGGTCTTGCACCTCTTTATAGCTCTCTTTGTGCTTGGCATTGTTCATTTCACCCTGATCTTACTCAATAATTTAGGGACAGAGCAGGATTTATACTTAGGATGCTGGACCCAGAGTTTATACCCGGGTCACTGCCCCTAGGCTGGGATGGAGCCAGGTTTTCACCAGCCAGTCTAGACGAGGAATGAAGTCTCATCTGTAGATGTAGTGAAACCCCTTTGTCCTACCATAAGCTAATTAATGAAATGAAACTTTTTGAAAATTAATAGAATTTAGATGCAATGCTGGAATTTATAGTATAAATAATTAGGATAAAAACATAACTTTTTAACTCACAAAGTGCATACAGTGTGGCAGAGATTGTTCGGCAACTTTGGATTAGAGACTATTTGCTGCTTCACTTGTCTTTGTTTCCTAAAGATAAATTTAGTACCATGCAAGAAATGCACATTACACGCTTTCAGTGCAATAATATTTCACATAAATTTGATTTGCATGAAGCCAGTACTGTAAATAAAGCAAACATATTCTGTGTTTCATTTTTTAAAAAGAGTGATGAATGCAGTTCCTGGGCTTATTTAAGCTTCCTGCATTTTATAACTTTTTCAGTGGGATGAATTAGCATGATGTGGTGAAACAGGCTGGCAGATGCCAGAGGAAATTAAGACTTCCTGGGCATACAAGTAAGAGAACTCCACATATAGCAGAGAAATAAGAACAATCTGATTTTCAAAGCAGTTGCTAATCTTATTTTCTGCTCATATCTACTCTACATGTTTCTCCTGAAGTGAAACTTTTATGAAGTTCCAGTTTTAGGGTTCACAAAAGAAAAGACTGCCAATAATCCTGAACCCTGCCATATTTTATCAAAGCTTAGACAGACAAATGGTCACAAGGAACTGAAATAAAAGGAACTCAGTATCTCAGTGGATTGCTGTAAGTAGGATTCCTAACCCAAAGACCAAATACTGAGAAGTCAAACTAAATATGTATGTATTTGCATGTATGCGCATAGACATATATGTGCATATGCATATACGTGTACGTGGAGAGAGGAAGAAGGGAAGAAGAAAGAATGACAGAGGGGTGGGGGAGATTCAGAGACAAAATTGGGAAGAGTCAAAGTGGAAGAGTAGCTTCAAATAGATTTGGTCTGAAGGCTAATTTGTGAAAGTACAATTAGAGAAAGACAATGACTGCAATTATAAACCTCATTATCTTTAACAGTTAAGCAATTGTTAAAAGACACAAAAAGTAATTGAAGCTTTATGTGCTATAAACCATGCAAAAGTTATTAAATTCACCATTTGTACATATGCGGAAATATAGACATATGTTAACACCTTATATTTAGGAATATGTTGAGCAAGTACGTATTCTATAGTAAATAAATATATAATGAAAAATAGATATAGAAACCAGTGATTGAATAACATGATTTTGTAAAGCAAGCAAAAGGAAAAAACACCTCCTCTCTTTCTCTAGCTGGTATTCTCATCATCACTGACAGGTTAGTATAATAGTAAAAATGTCAGCAATTATTTTAAACCAAGAAGCAATATAATTTCATTTATTCTAGCCAAGAAAATAAATCACTGTATTTAAAAATATATTGAAAGAATGATTAAAACTGATAGCTGGCAATGCTTTTTATTCATTAAGCCATTAAATTCTCACTGTAACCCCATTTGATTGGAAAGGAAAGTAAGGCTTCAAGATGTTGAGTAACTTGTCCAGTCTCAAAGTGAATGATAGATATGGGATGTGAATTCAATTTTCTGTTGTTCTAGAGCAGGAGTAGCAAACCCTAGAGTTATCCTACAGCACATTCATTGGGAAAATAGGCTCTCATTGGCCAGTCAAATGTTTTAAAAGAATAAAGCCTTTTAGCAGGGCAGGTATGTATGCTCTGTTGACTCTATTCTGATTCTTGATCACTACATTTAAAACTACCTCAAAATGTCGTGGCATAAAATCTCTACTCTTTTATTGTGCTCACATTTTTATATGTTAGGAAGTCAGGAAGTACTCAGGTGGGTGGTTCATCTCTAATCCATCTGCTATTAACTGGGGTCAGCTGGTGCTGAAAGATCAGCTTCCAACTTGGCTTCTTCATTTGCAGGTCTGGCACTTTCGTTTTCCCTGGCCTTTCTGTTTCTAGCACAGCCTCTCATCCTCCAAGCCCTCTCCACATGGGCTTGGGTGGGAGTAGTCACACTTATTAAATGGTGGTTAGCTTCCAACAGGGAGGAAGTACAAGTCTCTCAGGCCAGTTAACGGCTGTGCCTGTTATTGGCAGTGTCAGTTCTGCATATTGTATTGGTCAAAGCAGTCTGGGGCTGTCTCAGATTCAAGTAGGTGGCAAAGTAAACTCGACCTCTTGATGGAAGAGTTATAACAGCTCAGTGCAGATGAGAGATGTTGTGCTCGTCTTTGGAAAAGACAATCTGTCAGAAGCCCTGTAACTCCAGATTGCTTTAAATCTAGTACCTTCAGATATTGAAAATACTTGCCAACCACACAAGGACTAGAGTTTATGTCTATACAGTAGAGCTTATTTTTAGAACTACTATTAAATCATTTTCTCCTAATTTAAATACTAATTATATACAGATAAGAGTCAACTCTGAAAATAAATATAAAACAAATATGCACAAAATTACAAGAAGAATTTAAAATATTTTTATGGAAAATAATATTAAAGGTTATAATATAAAAATTAATGGGTGAGGCACGATGGCACATACTGTACTCCCATTACTTTGGGAAGCTGAGGCAGGTGGATCACTAGTGCCCAGGAGTTCAAGACCAGTGTGCAGCAGCATGGTAAAACCCCATCTCTACAAAAAATACAAAAATTAGCCAGATGTGGTGGTATGTGCCTATAGTCCCAGCTACTCGATGGGGTGGGGGCAGGAGGTTGGGGTGGGGGGGATCCATTGAGCCTGGGAAGTTGAGGCTGCAGTGAGCTGTGATTGCACCACTGCACTCCAGCCTGCATGAAAGAGTGAGACCCTGTCTCAAAAAAAAAAAAAAAAAAAAAAAAGAACAATAACTAACAAAAGCTATTAAAAGTCATTTTTTAAATTGTGGACACAGCCATGCCTGCTACTTAAGAATAACAATTCAGAAAGGCCAGGAATTTTGTATTCTAATTTGACACTTAATAGAGGTATGCACTTGAATATATTAATTTACCACACTGAGACTGCATAGAGGAGAGAGTATACATAAAATTTTTAGTATAGTGCCTGCACAAATTGAATTAGGACCCAACAAACTTTAGTTATATTTACTTGGAGGATGGTCTAATAATTTTGTGTTTTTACAAAATTCTTTATATTTATATATACAAACTTGTATCACCTAATACTGACTTGACAATCATAGGCCTATTTTAAAGACTTTTCTATCCAAGGAAAAGATGGACATCATTTCATTAATTCAATGTTTATCTCTGCGTAGATATTTTATTAAACACTCAGGAAAGTGCCTGAACACTCAAAACAGTAGAGTCAATCCTCATTATTTTCAGACTGCATATATTTTGTCTACTACTAAAACGTATTGGTAACCCCCAAATTAGTACACCATTTATGTGGTCATTCCTGGACATGTGCAAAGCAGCAATTTGAGCACCTGTCATGTACATTCCTAGCTGAAGGCAACCTCTCCCTTCTTATTTCAGGTCTCATAATGTAAACAGGTTTCCTTTTGAGGGCCTATTTAATGCCATGCTTTTGGAATTTTTGTGCTGTTTATTGGTGTTTTGCTATTTAAAATGGTTCTCAGGTGTAGTGCCAAAGTACTGCCTAGTGTTACTAAGCACAAGAAGGCTGTAATGTGCTTCACAGAAAAGTATCTGTGCTAGATAAGCTTAGTTCAGGCATGAGTTTTTGTGCTATTGGCTGTGAATTCAATGTTAATGAATCAACAATATATATTAAGTAAGGCATCTTTAAACAGAAAGACACATAAAATAAGGTTATGTATTGATTGGTTAGGGAAAATGTGAACATAAGCTCCCAGGAACCTAACCCTAGATTTCCCCTAGAACTAATGCTTTAGCACTCACTAATTCAGCATTTGTGGTAACTTTATAGAACATGAGCACTGCAAATAATGAGAATTGACTGTATTTGATATTTCAATATGCACAATTTATCTGGGGTGGTACATGTAATATAATGTAAACAAGAGCATTGGAAAGAATAACTGATAGATGTAGGCACAAAACAATATAAAAGAAGTCAATTATCCAGAACTCAGATTTATGATAGTTATTTGGAACATGGCCTGGAGGCTGAAATTCAGGAAAGGAGGCCCTGTTCAATAAATGGTGCTGGGAAAACTTGATAGCCATATGTAACCATGTGTAAAGAATGAAACTGAACTCCTATCTCTCACCACAGAGAAAAATTTAACTCAAGATGCATTAAAGATTTAAATGTAAGATCTGAAACTATGGAAAGAAAATCTAGAAAAAAATTATTTAGGACATTGGCCTAGGCAAAGAATTTGTAACTAAGATCTCAAAAGCAACTGCAACAAAAATAGAACTGGACAAATGAGACTTGATTAACCTAAAGGCTTTCTGAACAGCAAAATAATCAATAAACAGACAACTGACAGAATGGGAGAAAATATTGGCAAATTATACATCTGAGAAAGGACTAATATCCAGAATCTACAACAAACTTAAACAACTCAACAAGAAAAAAACAAATAACACAAATAGAAAGTAGGCAAAGGACATGAGCAGACATTTCTCAAAAGAAGACATACATGTTTGCAGCTAATGTTAAGTTGGCATCGGTTTAAAGTAATGGGTTATAAGATGTTATTTGCAAACCTCATGGTAACCCCAAATAAGAAATCCTGCAATGGATACACAAAAAATAAAAAGCCAGGAATTAAAACATACCACCAGAGAAAATCACCATTATAAAACAGAAGACAAGAAAAAGGAAGAAAGGAAGAGAAGACCACAAAACACCAGAAAACAAAAACAGAATGTCAGGAGTAGGTCATTGCTTATCCATAGTAACATTGAATGTAAATGGACTAAACTCTCCAATCAAAAGTAATAGAGAACCTAGATTAAAAACAGCAGCAACAATGATCTGTTATCTACGAGAAACACACTTCACCTATAAAGACACACATAGACTGAAAACGAAAGGATTCAAAGGATATTCCATGCAAACAGAAAACAAAAAAGAGCAGGAGTAGCTATACCTATATCAGACAAAATAGACTTCAAAACAAAAACTATAGAAAGAGGAGGAGTCAATAGACTATAGATTATTGGTTATAGTCTATTTCCTAGTAATCAATAGATTAAAGGCACTATAGAGCAAATGAACCTAATAGATATTTACAGAACATTTCATTCAATGATTGCAGAATACACTTTCTTCTCCTTAGCACATGGATCATTCTCAAGGATAGACCACACGTTAGACCACAAAACAAGTCTTCTAAAATTCAAAAGAATTTAAATTAGATCAAGTATCTTCTCTAACCACAATGGAATAAAACTAGAAATCAGTAGCAAGAGGAACTTTGCAAACTATACAAATGGATGAAAATTGAACAAGGGCTCCTAAATGATAAGGGGTCAATAAATAAATTAAGAAGAAAATTTAAAATTTTCTTAAAACAAATTATAATGGAAACACAACATTCTAAAACCTATGGGATACAGTGAAAAAGCACTACCAAGAGGAAACTTTATAGCAATAACTGCCTACACAGAAAAAGCAGAAAAACTTCAAATAACTTCCCAATGCACCTTAAAGAACTAGAAAATGAAGAGCAAATCAAACCCCGAATTATTAGAGGAAAGGAAATAATAAAGATCAGAGCAGAAATGAATGAAATTGAAGCAAAAAATATATAAAAGATCAAAAAATGAAAAAAGTTCATTTTTTGAAAAGATAAACAACATTGACTAAACTTTAGCCAGACTAAGAAAAAGAGAGAGAAGGCCCAGATAAATAAAATCAGAGACAAAAAAAGGAGACATTACAACTGACACCACAGTAATTCAAAGTATCATTAGAGACTACTATGAGAAACTGTATGCCAATAAATTGGAAAACCTAGAATAAATGAATAAATTCCTAGACACATACAACTTACCAAGATTGAAATATAAAGAAATCCAAAACCTGAACAAAACAGTAACAAGTAATGAGATTGAAGGCATAACAAAAATTAAAAAGTCTCCCAGCAAAGAAAAGCCTTGAACTTAATGGTTTTGTTGCTAAATTTTACCAGTTAAAGAACTAATACCAACTATTACTATTACTATTACTAATACTCAAACTATTCTGAAAAATAGAGTAGGAAATATTTCTAAATTCATTTATGAAACCAGTATTACCCTGGTATTTTACCCTGGTATTTTCAAAACCAGACAAATACATATCAAAAAATATAACTATAGGCAAATATCTTTGATAGTTATCAATGTAAAAATTTTGACAAAATACTAGCAAACAAAATTCAGTAACACATTAAAAAGATCATTCATCATGAATCCTATTGGGATTCATCCCGGGGATGCAAGCATGGTTCCACCTATGTGAATCAATCGATGTGATATATCATATCACAGATTGAAGGACAAAAACCATATAATATTTCAATTGATGCTGAAAAAGCATTTGATACAATTCAACATCCCTTCTTGACAAAAACTCTCAAAAAATCTGTATAGAAGGAACATTCCTCAACACAATAAAAGCCATATACAAAAGATTCGTAGCTAGTATCACACTGAATCAGCAAAAACTGAAAGTCTTTCCTCTAAGATTTGGAACATGACAAGGATGCCCACTTTTACCACTGTTAATTCAACACAGTACTGGAAGTCCTAGCTAGAGTAATCAGACAAGAGAAAAAAATAAAGGGCATCCAAACTGGAAAGGAAGTAGTCAAGGTATCCCTGTTTGCAGATTACATAATCTTATATTTGGAGAAACCTAAAGACTCCACCAAAAAAACTATTTGAACTAATAAAGAAATTCAGTAAGGTTGTGGGATACCACAATAGCAACATGTAAAAATCAGTAGCATTTCTATATGCCAACAGCAAACAATCTAAAAAAGAAGTCAAGAAAGCAATCCCATTTACAACAACTATGAATAAAATTAAATACCTAGGAAGACAATCAAAGAAGTGAAAGATCTCTACAATGAAAATTATAAAACATTGATGCAAGAAATGTAAGAGGACACAACAAAGGAAAAGATATTCCATTTTCATGGGTTGGTAGGATCAATATTGTTAAAATACCCACACTATCCAAAGCAATCTGGAAATTAAATGTAATCACTATCAAAATACTGATAACATTCTTCACATAAACAGAAAAAAGGATTCTAAAATTTATGTGGAACACAAGAGACCCGGAATAGCCAAAACCATCCTGGGCAAAAAGAAGAAAACTGGAGGAATCACATTATGTGACTCCAAAGTACACTACAGAGCTATAGTAATCAAAACAGCATGGCACTGGCATAAAAACAGACAGACCAATAAAACAGAATACAGAACCCAGAAATAGGTCCATACATCTACAGTGAACTCATTTTTAACAAAGGTGCCAAGAACATTCATTGGGGAAAGGACAGTCTCTTCAACAAATGATGCAAGGAAACCTGGATACCTATATACAGAAGAATAACTCTAGACTCCTATCTCTCACCATACACCATAACATATACAAAAATCAAGTAAAAATAGATTAAATACTTAAATCTAAGACCTCAAACTATGAAATTACTAAAATAAAACATTGGGGAAACTCTCCAAGACATTGATCTTGGCAAAGGTTTCTTGATTAACACCCCACAAGCATATGCAACCAAAGCAAAAATGGACAAATGGGATCACATCAAGTTAAAAAGCTTCTTGCATAGAAAAGGAAGCAATCAGCAAAGAGACAACCCACAGAATGGGAGAAAATATTTGCAAACTATCAATCTGATATATAAGAAGTTCAAATAACTCTATAGGAAACGTATAATCTGACTTTAAAATGGCAAGAACTGAATAGATGTTTCTCAAAAGAAGACATTCAAATGGCAAACAGGTAAATGATAAGGTACTCATCATTGATCATCAGAGAAGTGCAAATCAAAACTGCAATGAGACATTATCTCACACTAGTTAAGAGGACTTTTATTCAAGACAGGAAATAACTGATGCTGGTGAAGATGTGGAGAAAAGGAAACCCTTATACACTGTTGGTGGGAATGTAAATTAGCACAGCCTTCATGAAGAACAGTATGGCGGTTCCTCAGTTAACTAAAAACAGAACCATCATATGATCTATTGATCCCACTGCTAGGTATATATCCTAATGAAAGAAAATAAGTATGTTAAAGAATATCTACACTTCCATGTTTATTTTAGTACTATTCAAAATAGCCAAGATTTGGAAGCAACCTGTGTCCATCAACAGATGAATGAATAAAGAAAATATGGTACATATATACAATGGAGTACCATCCACCCATCAGAAAGAATGAGATCCTGTCATTCGCAACAACATGTGTGGAACTGAAGGACATTAAATGAAATAAGCCAGACACATCAAGGCAAACTCTCCATGTTTTCACTCACGTGTGGGAGCTAAAAGGTATTGTTTCTATTGAACAATAGAAATGCATACAAAAATATAGATAGAATAAATGCAATAGTATTTGATAACACAGCATGAAGATTACAGTCAATAATTTATTGTATATTTAAAAATAACTAAAGAGTATAATTGTGTAACACAAAGTAATGCTAAATGCTTGAAGTGATGAATACCCCATTAACCCTGTTGTGATTATTACACATCGTATGCCTGCATCAAAATGTCTCATGTACTCCATAAATATATTCATCTACTATGTACGTATAAACATTTAGAAATAAAAAGAACACATACAAGTGGCCAAAAAGTATCTGAAAAACTGCTCAACATCATGAATCAGAGAAATACAAATTAAAACCACAATGAGATACCGTCTCACACCAATCAGAATGAGTACCATTAAAAAGTCAAAACAACTGATGTTGGCAAATGTGTCAGTCTGTTTGCATTGCTATAAAGGAATATGTGAAGCTGAGTAATTTATAGAGAAAAGAGTGTTATTTGGGCTCACAGTTCTACAGGCTGTAAAGGAAGTATGGTGCCAGCATCTACTTCTGGTGAGGGCCTCAGGAAGCTTCTAATCACGGCAGAAGGCAAAGGGGAGCCAGCAAGTCCCATGGCCAGAGAGGGAGCAAGAGGCAAAAGCGGAAGTTCAGGTTCTTTAATAGTGCCAGGTTTTGAGTGAATTCATAGAGTGAGAACTCAGTCACTACGATGAGGACAGCATCAAGCCATTCATGTGTGATCCACCTCCATGACCCAAACACTTCCCACCAGGCTGCACCTCCAATCACTGGGGATGACATTTCAGCATGAGATTTGAAGGGGACAAACATCCAAACCACATCATCAAGGATGTGGAGAAAAGGGAATACTTACACACTGTTGGTGGGAATGTAAATTAGCACAACCTCTATGGAAAACAGCATGGAGATTTCTTAAATAACTAAAAATAGAACTACCATTCAATCCAGCAATCCCCACTAGTGGGTATCTACTCAAAGGAAAAGAAATCGTTATGTCAAAAAGACATCTACACTTATATGTGTATTGCAGCACTATTCCCAACGGCAGAGCCATGGAATCAATGTAAGTGTCCCTGAAAAGATGACTGAATAAAGAAAATGTCTTATATATACATCATAGAATAGTATACAGCCATAAAAAAGGATGAAATCATGCTTTTTTTTGAAGCAACACAGAGGAGCCGGAGGCCATTATTCTAAGCAAATTAATGCAGGAACAGAAAATCAAATACTGCATCTTCTAACTTATAAATGGCAGCTAAACAGTGGGTACACATGAACATACAGAGGGAAATAATAGACACTGGGGACTTCTAGTGTCTTGAGTCTATAAAAAAAATTAAAGAGAGAAGGCCTCTAAATAGCAGAGCTTTGTTGATCCTATGCTTCCCCCAGCCTGTGCCTGCTTACCACCTTGAGCTCTGCCTCACATATTCATGGTTACTGAGACATTAGAATTGCGGTGATTGAAGTAAGGGGCTGAGGATGATGATTTGTGAGGCACAGAAAAGCAAGAACTAGCTAAATGTAATGGTAAGTTATCTCTGTGAGGCTGGAAATCAGTCAGAGCTAATTTGTGATATCTGAACCTGGAAAAGTTGATGGTTAGTAATGTGGTTAGACCATTTTATCATACAGTCACAAAAACCATTGTTACTTGTCCATTATAGCCAATTTATGCATCAACAGGAAACAAGGCAAACATCAGAATTGTAGCTATTAACTCGTTAAACATATTCTTACTTTTCTCCCTATTTCGACATGTGTGTCTCCCCCAATCTGAGAGTGGTTTTCAGATATTCATTCAACATTAATCAAGTACTTACTCTTTGTAAGCATTAAATGTTTGAAGTAAAAAGATGAAAAGATTCTGTTGTTGTTGACTTGGAACTCACAGTCTAGTGAGAAAGACAGTTCTAGTATAATCTCATGCTTATGAGAGCAGGTGTGAAAAATAAGTACTTTTTCACCATTTCAGCAGAAAATAGCAGAGTGAAAATGTGTCCTAATAATAGAAACTGACAAATGGATCCTTGTATATGTGAGTCAATTTATAATTTAAGATGGTAGTGATAGTTCTGAAACATTAATGCAATGATTTTCAAATTCTAAAGTGCATTTAAATCCCCTGGGATCTTGTTAAAATACAGATTCTGATTCAGTAGCTCTGGAGTAGGACCGAAGACTGTGCATGTTCAGCAAGGTCCTAGGTATTGTCAATGCTGCTTATCTGCACACCACACCTTGAAAATCCACTGGTTCATGAGCCCTATCTTTATATATTCCAATCCAATAGTCCCAGAGTGGGCCAAAGTGTCTTCACTTTAAACAGCAATGCAAGTTATTCCAGTGCAGATGGTGCTCACACACTTTCATAAAGCATTGATTTATGAGCTCATAAGATTTCTCCATTAGCAGTCTCTCCTTCTAAGATTAACACGTTTTCTAATTCCCGCCACCTGGACATTTTTTAACACACCTTGTTAATTTACAGAGATGTAAAATAAAACTGAAAAATAACACGTTATGCTCAAAATTAAAGTGGAATTTAGAAGACACGTTCAGATTTACTTCTTCCAAAATAGATATTTAGTCAGGATTCATTATTAGTGAATGCCTTGGGTGTTGTATTAGGTGCTAGGGTTACAAAGATTGAGAAGAAAAGATCCATGCTCTTTTAAATAAGCTTGTTTCAGATGAACAAATATGTGCTGAATGCCATGCTAGACACCATGCTAGGCACAGAGGCATTGCACAGTCCTGCAGGAACTAGTCTTATTTGTTTGGAAAATATTGCTTAAATAACTGAAATTTTCTCTTGGGTTTCCTCTGATTAGTTCCCAAATTATTCTGAAAACTTTAAATATGTGTGCCATATATAACTTCTTACATGCCCATTTGAACTGCCATCACCTAGTACACAAAAAAGAAGCATGTATTCAACCAATCTTGGTTGCATTTAATATAACTAAATTTCTAAATTCCAAAAATTATTACTGAGTTGCTTATCAAAGTTAAAATAGCAATTCACGCTTGATACTGCATTACAAGACTTGTCTGTAATTACAAGACTTGTCTGCAAGCAGCCAACAAACATATGAAAAGTGCTCAGCATCATTAATCATCAGAGAAATGCAAATCAAAACCAAATGAGATACTATCTCATACCAGTCAAAATGACTAATTAAAAAATTCAAAAATAATAGATGCTGGTGAAGTTACAGAGAAAAAGGAATGCTTATACACTGTTGGTGGTAACGTAAATGAGTTCAGCCACTATGGAGATCAATTTGGAGGTTTCTCAAAGAACTAAGAATTGAACTAACATTTCACCCAGTGATCCCTTACAGGGTATATACCCAACGGAAAATAAATCATTCTACAAAAAAGACACATACACTTGTATGTTCATCACAGTGCTATTCACAGTAGCAAAAATGTGGAATCAACCCAGGTGCCCATCAACAGTGGATTAGATAAAGAGAACATAGTATATATACACCATGGAATACTACACAGCCATAAAAAACAATAAAATCATGTCCTTTCCAGCAACATAGATACAGCTGGAGGCCATTATCCTAAGTGAATTAATACAGAAACAGAAAACCAAATACTGCACGTTCTCATTTATAAGTGGGAGCTAAAGACTGAGCACACATGGACATAAAGATGGGAACGATAGACACTGTAACTACTAGAGGGAGGAGAGAGTGATGAGAGGGATGAGGCCAAGAGCTGAAAAACTATCTACTGGATATTATGCTCACTACCTGCATGACAGGACCATTCCTTCCCCAAACCTCAGCATCATGCAATATTCCCATGTAACAAACCTGAACATGTATTCCCTGAATCTAAACTAAAAGTTGAAATTATTTTTTAAAAAAAGAAATGTCTTTGTGTGGCCTGTTTTACTCCTGCTATTTAAATTCCTACGATAGTCTTGATTTTTTTCTCTTCCATGTTAATAGAATAATTAATTAAGAGAAGAATGCAAAACACACAATGCCACGCTTTTCTTCCCCTCTCTGATTTTATTTCTAAATCGTCTCTATTAAATTAGAGCAAAAGAGACTCTACATTTAAAATTGCCTTATATTTTGTAACGGTGCTATACCCAAACAGTAAGTTTTTTGTCAGATGGCTGTGTCAAATATTGGAAACAGTGCAAAAAATCCCAATAAAAATCATTTTAGTTGCAAATAAAGAACATGGTTTCTTCTGGGCAAAGTCTATGATCTGTGACATTACTAGCTCAAGAAAGGCATACTATTCTGTTTTCATTTATGTTCCAAACATGATCAGTTAACCTTAAAAATACCAAATAAATGACACTGAAAATAGCTCAACCTAGAATTCCTAGAGGAAAATAATTTCAGGTCTATTTCTGTAGTTATTAGCAAAATAAGAAATGTGGTTGGTTACGGGTAAAAAAGTCACTGCAGAAAGGCTGAACTGATGATAATGGAAAAGCAACGTGCAGGAAGAAAGCTGCAGCCATACTCAGAAGTGTAACTTGTAAATGCTACCCAAGGCAGCAAACTTTTATTTTTACCCTGACTTCTGCCTTACAGGTCTATAAATTCTTCCAGCCCCAGGATCTCTGATCGTACAATGATTTCCTAGATATGAGTAGAGAATACAGTTTTCTCTTCAAACAAGTTTAGATATAGCACAATTTCTCATTTTTGTTCAAACTGATATATTAGCAGATTAAGCCTTGACCCAGGAAATAACAAGAGGGCTAGAGGGGCGTAATGCTTCTGTGTTCTTAACCTATTTCAGCCAATCATTATTTCCATTTCAGGGCCAATTACTTAGGTAACGAAGGACCTGTTTACTTACTCCCATCCCATCAAAAAAAATTAAAGTTTTATTTACATCATTCAGTTTTTAAAGATCATATTAGAAGGGGATCACTTTTATCATAAGTGAACAAAAGACAGGCTATCTGGATGCATGTATACAACTCTACAAAATAATGGAAAGTAATGTTTTTAATCATGGTGATTAGGGCCAGCCGCAGTGGCTCACACCTGTAATCCTAGCACTTTGGGAGGCCAAAGCAGGTGGATCACTTGAGGTCAGGAATTCAAGACCAGCCTGGCCAACATGGTGAAACCCCATCTCTACTATTATAAAAATACAAAAATTAGCTGGGCATGGTGGTGCATACCGGTAACCTCAGTTACTTGGGAGGCTGAGGCAGGAAAATTACATGAACCCGGGAGGTAGAAGTTGGAGTGAACCAATATCTTGCCACTACACTCCAGCCTGGGTGACAGAGTAAGACTCCATCTCAAAAAAAAAAAAAAAAAAAAAAAAAAAGATGGTGATTGGTTTTCATATAAGTATGCCAATCTGTCAATTTGAATTTTCAAAATTCTCTTCTATATTCTACTTAGAATAATTATGTGTCCTTCTGTGCAACTCCTCACCTCAATTTGTAATAACAGTTAATTGTACCTCAGTTATTTTTACCATTATGTTCATTACATATTAGGATAAGGAATGGCTAATAAAATCCCCAAGATTCATTAACCTTGTGCATTTTATTTTCAATATAAAAATTATTCTAGAGAATGTTACCTGATTATTTCCCACATTTTAAGGGCGATAAACAAAACAACCTTGCATTTTAACATTGAAATATTCTTAAAAGTAAAATTTGAAATACGCTAATGTAATTAAACTGACATCTTTTGTAAGTGATAACACATAATTGAATGGCTCCTGTACCAGAAGAATCACAACTATGGAAAAAGACAAAGAGCCTAATTTATTCTGACTAATCAGGATTGATGCTAATTAAAGAAGAGTGCAAGATAATGACTTCTCATTACTACCTGATAGATGGAAATAGATTGTTCTTCTAGGTAAAATAGCAATTAAATAACTTTTTTTAAAAGGATTCTTTTCTGAAGACTTTTTTCTATAAATGATGAAGTATTCATATAAAGGTCTTTTTGAGAAATCAACCAGAAAAAATATATTTCATCAAAGGCTGTTTATTCTTTAGTATTTTGTCACATTTCTTGGATATGCACAAGAAAAAGTATCTGAACAGGTGGCAATCAGAACAAAATTGACTTACGTTATTCTGTGAAATGTTTTGCATTAAGAACATAGTCTAGTGAAGTGATTAAAGCACAAATTCAAATCCTAATTCCTTCATCAATCAGCTCTGTGACCTGCAATCAAGTGTTTTAACCTCACTAAGGCTTAATTTTCTCACCTGTAAAATTTTTAAAATAATAGAACCTACTTCATAGAGCTGCTTGAGTATTAAATAAAATCTGTGTAACATTCACAGCACAGAGCACGGCATTTAGAAACAGCTAAATAAATATTAGCTAAAGTATTAGTTTTCTCTTGGCATGTAACAAATCACCACAAATTTAGTGACTGAAAACAACACTGTTATTATCCCACGGGTTCCATGTGTCAGTACCCTGGGCTTGGGCTTGCTGGGTGCTTTGCTCAGGATCTTCCCAGAGGAAATTAGGGTATTAGCTGGGGCTGCAATCTCATCTGGGGCTCGGGGTTTCTTCCCGGTTTACCAGTTGTTGGCAGAATTCAGTCCCTTGCAATTGGGAGACTGAGGTCCCTAGCAATTGGAGGTGTTACCCCATTCTCTGCCAAATGGCTCTTCCGTGGCATGGAGGCCTGTTTTTCAAAGCCAGCAAGAGTGCATCTACCGCTGCTTTCTTCTACCTACCTTCTTCCATCTCTGACTTCTAAATTTTTTTTATCTTTTATTTTTTTTGGTGGGGAGCTTTGTCACCCAGGTTGGAGTGCAGTGGTGTGATCTCAGCTCATTGCAACCTATGCCTCCAGGGTTCAAGTGATTCTCCTGCCTTAGCCTCCCAAGTAGCTGGGATTACACGCCTGCCACCATGCCCAGCCAATTTTTGTATTTTTAGTAGAGACACGGTTTTGCTGTCTTGGCCAGGCTGGTCATGAACTCCTGACCTCAGGTGATCTGCCCACCTTGGCCTCCCAAAGTACTAAGATTACAGGTGTGAGCCACCACGCCCAGCCCTAAATTATTTATTATTGTAATTTTTGAGATGGAGTTTCGCTCTGTCACCCAGGCTGGAGTGCAGTGGTGCGATCTCTGCTTACTGCAACCTCTGCCTCTCAGGTTCAAGCGATTCTCCTGCCTCAGCCTCCCAATTGGATGGGATTACAGGTGTGTGCCACCACGCCTGGCTAATTTTTTGTATTTTTAGTAGAGACGGGGCTTCACCTTATTAGCCAGGATGGTCTCGATCTCCTGACCTCGTGATCCGCCCACCTCAGCCTCCCAAAGTGCTGGGATTACAGGCATGAGCCACCGTGCCCAGCCAAATTATTTTTTAAAAGAGCTCACCTCATTGTGTCAGACCCTCACAGGATCTTTTGATCAATTTAAACTAGCTGATTAGGGACCTTACTGACATCTGCTAAATGCCTTCACCTTTGCCATTTGAGGTAACTTAATCATGGCGGTGGTATTCCATTATAATCAGAGTTCTCCCCTGCACTCAATGGAAGGGGATTCCTATCAGGGAGTATGAATTGTGAGGCTCATCTTAGAATTCTGTCTACCACAGCTATAATTTTATTATAATTTTATAATTATTACTAAATATTAACTGGAGTGTTCATTTAAAATGAGTCTGAGCCAGGTGAGGTGGCCCGTGTTTGTAATCCCACCACTGTGGGACGCAGAAGCAGGTGGGTCACTTGAGCCCAGGAGTTCAAGACCGGGCTGGGCGAAATGACAAAACCCCATCTCTTCAAAAAATACAAAAGTTAGCTGAGCGTGGTGAGGTGCACCTGTACTCCCAACTACTTAGGAGGCTGAAGTGGAAGGGTCATTTGAGCCTGGGAGGTTGAGGCTGCAGTGAGCTGAGATGACACTGCTGTACTCCAGCCTGGGTGACAGAGCAAGGACCCTGTCTCAAAATGAAATGACATAAAATAAGTGTCTGAGATTATGATTAAATGTACCTTAACATTTCTTCAAGCACCTGCATTTTAAACTCTCATTGAGTACACCATTGAGAAAACAATATTTTAATTTCTTGAAGATTTAGCACATCATCTCAACAATTTATTCAAGGTTGCTTTTTCCAGGTGTTTACATCTTGGTGAAAAATAATAGCAGCAGGGAAAATACAAATAACCACAAAATTATGAAATATCCAAATACAGGCCTAAAACACATTGCTTCTGGTATAGTTATAAGCTAAGCTGCAGAAGCATCTCTGAAAACTCTAACTGAAAAGTTAGGAAGAAATTTAAGAAACATAATGATTACTAGCACTCCTAGATGATGAATAACACACCTAGATTGCCAAGGGAGATTATTACCTACAAAATGAAAAGATTTTTCATGTACACATACACACACAAACTGCTCTGCAAAAAAAAACACTATTTGCAAAACAAAAGAAAAAAATGCGAAAGAATGTCTGTAATGGGTAGCTTTGATTTTGAAAGAAACAAAAAGCCTTTACATGATTTACAAGATTACCTTAATCAAAATTAAAGTAAGAAGTGACATAATGGTTAATTTATGGCTTGATTAAGGTGTAGTAAGGGAACAAACTATAGTAATATTTTGAGAAAATATAATTGTAACGGAAATGGCTGCGCGGAGTAGACCCAGGTAGCCTTCTGGTGAAGTGTGACTGAGCGGGTTTGGAGCACGGGCACACCACCCCCACACATTATGTAATCACTCCACATTAGTGAGGCACATTAGGAAACCACTCACCCGAGCTCATACTTGGGTCAGAGCCACTATTGTCTGTAAAAGGTATAATTACCCTGCTGCCACTCTACCTGTGGCTCACACCCAGGCTTGCACCCAGAGAGAGAATAAGCCATGTCAAAACTGCCTACGATTCCTCAAGTGTTTTTCCAACTACTGATCACTCACCCACTGACTCCCCTCAGACCTTAGCTTGGGCTGGAACCTGACACTTGGTGTGATGCTAATTTTCAAAAATAATTATCAAAACTATTGAATAATGGAGTCTTTCAATTTCTGATAAGTCCATAATATGTATGGCAACTAGTTCATTGTAGGCAAAAAAATTTAGGGCAAGAAAAACAATTATTTCAGAAACTCCTGCAGGAATAGGTATATAGTAGAATTTATTGGATGAGATCTATTCAACTGAATGAAGAGAAAGAATCAAATTACAGGAGTTAAATGGGTCAAGGTAAGAAATTTAGGAAGGTATATGCAGATCAAAAAGTCTTTGAGGAAAGACAGAGCAAATAAGGAGAAAGAGGCAGGAGAGCTACAAAATAATTTACATTTTTGCTTCTACAAAATGAAATGGAATCTGACCAAATAAAACTAAAGTTTTAAGAGTGAGCTGCACATTCACCTCTTCTAGTAGACTTGGTAGCAGGTTCATTTCATGGCAGTGATGTATAATGAAGGAAACTCTCAGGCAAATTGACTAACCCTTAATGGTAGAACCTGGTTAAACCAGGCTCTTGTTGGAGGAAAAACTCAGCAGTCTTCAGGGGCTTTCTGAATCAGATTAAAAGTGAGACCGTTTAAATATGAGATCAAAAATAAGATTTATGGTATAACATAAAAGAGCTTAATTAAGTGTACATGCCTATGAGATTCCAGATACTGATTGTGCTTATAATTGATTCCATTGATTTAGTCATGATCAGTACTATTGAATTAAATACTCTAATTGCATATTATTTCACTGGTTCTTCTCTTAGACTTTGCTTCCTTAAGGAAACTTGTCCAGGGGAAAAAAAAATGAGAGATCATTCTGTTGGCCACTATTGTAAACAGGTTTGGATTGTCATAATTGCTGTTCCCAATATCTGCCAGGAAGAGGTGAGGGTAGCATAAGAAACACTAGGAAATCATTAGAAGAGAAAAAAAAATCCTTCTCAAAATCTGGTATCCTCTTTATTTTGTAGAACTTTTTTTTTCTTTTTGAGACAGAGTTTTGCTCATGTAGCCCAGGTTGGAGTGCAGTGGCACAATCTCAGCTCACTGCAACCTCAGCCTCCCGTGTTCAAGTGATTCTCCTGCCTCAGCTTCCCAAGTAGCTGGGATTACAGGCATGCACCACCATGCCTGGCTAATTTTTTATATTTTTAGTAGAGATGGGATTTCACCATGTTGGCCAGGCTGGTCTGGAACTCCTGATCACAGGTGATCCACCCACCTCAGCCTCCCAAAGTGCTGGGATTACAGACATGAGCCACCCTGTCCAGCCCTATTTTGTAAAGCTTCATACGGATGAAATTACTGATGCATCTTTATCACTGTGGTTGGCAGAATAATATCCTTCCTCGAAAGATGTCCACACACTAATCGCTTAAACCTCTATGTTATCTTATATGGCAAATGAGATTTTGCAGATGTAATTAGGGTCAAGGACTTTCAGATGGAGATATTATCCTGTGGGTGGCACAGAGATTATATTGTGGCTATCAATCAACCTAATCACATGAGTCTTTAAAAATAGTCTTTCCCTGGCTGTGGTAAGAGAAAGAGACGTGATGATGAAAGCAGACTTGGAGGGATGTCACATTGCTGGCTTTGAATTTGGAGGAAGGGGCCATCAGCCAAGGAGTGTGTGCAGCCTCTAGGAGCTGGAAGAAGCAACCAAACAGGCTCTTCTAGATGCTCCAGAGAAAAACTCCACCATGCTGACACTTCTATTTTATCCCAAATAGGACCTGTATCAGACTTCTAACCTACAAAACTGTAACATACTAAATGTAGGTTGTTTTAGGCATTAATCTTGTGGCAATTTATTACAGCAGCAATAGAATACTACTATAATTACTAACGGAAATTTAGCAAAAACCATTCTACGTGAGTAAAAAGTAGTTCCTTCAGAACTACTCCTTCAGAGGAGCAAACAAAAATGTAGGGAATAAGGAAGAGTGAAAGAAAGCCAATTATTGCTCTCATCTGTTCTTCCTTTCAACCTGTTCCCACTACAACACCTCTATTAGGTTAATTGCCCTCTCAGGACACTTAGGAAGTATAGAGCTGTAAGGTGTGACAGTGAGGAAATCCCAAGCTGAATAATTCAATAAATCTGAGTTTGAATTATACCTTTTTCACACAGAGGACTTGTGGTATTGAGCAGAGTATTTAAAAAGCCTGATCCTGAGTTTCTTTATCTCCATGATGAAGATAATTATCCCCATAAGGGTTGTCAAAATAATCAAATGAGCTAATATTTAAATAATGGCTAGTGCGTAGTATATCCTAACTGAATGAATTTTAGCCTCTTATTATTATTATCACTTTTTCTAGTGAGTTACATAAACCATAAAGAAGTTATATGAGTAGCGTAAAGTTCACATTAATAAAACCACAGGAGAAAGACTAAATGTCCAGGACTCTAGCCTCTAATTATTTTTTTCACCATTGCCTGCAGCCTCTATTGGTCAAAATATGTGTTATTATATTAGAGAGTTCCGGCTGGGCACGGTGGCTCATGTCTGTAATCTCAGCACTTTGGGAGGCCGAGGCGGGCAGATCACCCGAAGTCAGCAGTTTGAGATCAGCCTGGCCAACATGATGAAACTCCGTCTCTACTAAATATACAAAAACTATCCAGGCATGGTTGCACACACCTGTGATCCCAGCTACTCGTGAGGCTGAGGCAGGAGAATCGCTTGAACCTAGGAGGCAGAGGTTGCAGGGAGCCAAGATCATGCCACTGCACTCCAGCCTGACAACAGAGTGAGACTGTTTCAAACAAACAAAAAACGAAGAGTGCCTCAAATTGCCATCTTAAGTGTAAAAATTCACAAAATATTTAATTACATTTATAGGAACAAAATGAACTTGTCTTTATGTATGGGCATACCTTAAAATTATCTTTTACTAACTCTTCCACTAACTCAAAGAGTAAAACAGTGTAAGTCAATTTTCGTGTTAGTTAATCTCTTTAGATCCTTGTTCTTTTTAATGGATATCATCAATAAATATAGACAGAAATGAATCAGTTATAAAATAAATAACTGACCTTCATACTATCACTGATCTTTCAAAATAACATTTATTAATTCATAAGCCACAAATATTAATTTACTGCCATATATATTAATGCAATCCCAGCATGCTGGATAATCTGTTTCCTGATAGGAACATGTGGCAAGTAAGCATTAGATTTTCTACAAGACAGGCTAGATTCTAAAATCAACATGTAAAGCAAAATAGAGGGAGTTGTTTAATAACATCAAAAGTGCAAGACCTGTCCTGGGAGTCTCCCTAATTAATCATCTCATCCTACATTCTTTATTAAAACTTTAAATGAATTAAGTGTTTGGCTCACTGATATGTGGGATGCACCAAAAGTAATTGAATGTGGTAATTGAAAATTTGTTAAACCTGTCACTGTACATCATTATCAGCTTTAAATCCAACACAGAACAATTAGCTTACAATAGTTATAGTTAAATCAAGTCTACTTTATGGTTGAGTGAGTAATGCACATTCATCAGTAAATTAAATTAGACTCCAAGTAGATGAACAGGATAAAGGTTGCATGTGTGAATGGTGTAAATAAAGTGAAACATAGGATTTATGGTGTGCTAAGCCTATTTCCGGAAGCAATGTGGGCTAAATGTAGCCTTCATTACAGCCTCTTAACCAGCAGACAGGTCATAGATCAAGCAAGAGTCTGAAAATAAAAATCTACTTAACTCTAGCCCCTGGCTTATGATTGATATGTTAAAAGTGAATAATCAGATGTGTAACTATTAATAGATAGCAGGTACCCTCATCTTCCCATTGCCACAGAAGACTACTACAATTTATAAAAGCAGAAAACTAACAAACTCTATTGTCCTTTACATTTTACAGGAGAAGGCTTTGGGGTAAGAATGCCCCATTATGCTCTCTCAACTGATTAGTATTTTTAATTAAAAGTTATGGTTATGCTCATCAACAAAAATTTTACTGCAGAGTTTCTGCAATGATGGAAAATATTTGAAGTATTTGGTAAGGATACATTTATTTGGCAAGAAAATTAAAGTTACACTGGTCTATAATGGTGTATTTTTATACACACTCATAAAAGGTTTTAGGTGTAGACAAATGTTCTGTTGAATGACTTGGAATTGCCATAAATATGATGTTGAAAAACATAACAAACAGATACTTGTGTTACTGATGTGTTTGAGAAGCCGAGAAATAACAAACATTGGATAATTGTGTAAATGCCAGATATAACTCAGTTACAGTATCCTACAGCTCTTAAAATTTGTATCCTTTGATCCAAGGGTCATCTAAATTTTAGGTTATAGACATAAAATGTACACATTTATGCTGTTTAGGGCTAAAAATTTGAATAATTTAAAACTAGCAGTAAAACTTAGAAGTGGACTGTAATGTTTATATTTCCTACCAAGGTTACCTCCCCACCAGTATTATGGTATCTGAGAAATCAAATTATCAATTTTAATTTTTTCTGGTCATTATGTTTATAGTATCAATGAATGTTTTATTACATTCAAGCTAAGTAAAAAACATATAGGTGGCTTTGAGTTTCTAGAGACAGACTGCTATCTCTCTTAGATAATATATTTAGGAAAATATTAATTATTGAGAAGTTTTTATTTCTCCCAGCTGCTCCCACCACCATTTTCTAGATTTCTTGAATTAATTTTCAACATATTTTCATCACATGACACGTTATAACATTTTCAACAATTACCTTCTCCATTGATCATTTCCTGTTGCCTTATAGCCAGCCTCCTAAATCTCAACAATAATGTCTACAACTCGCAGTACAGAACTGATTACTTCTGAAAAACCTTACTGAAGATAGCTAATCTCGGCCTTCTAAGTTCTTGTTGCTTGCAATAATAACATGGCAGCTCTTGGTAAGTGTCCTAGTGTATTTTTGATGTGTACTTTAGGCACGTATTTAGGGTCTTCCAGAGACAGTTGAGCTAATAACTCCATGGCCTATGGATTTCCAAAGAAATGTTTAATATTTAATTGTCATCTTTACTTATTGATAAAAAGGTATCCCTTTTATAAGAGATTTGGTTCTGAATAGTTTATATAGAAGGTAGAAAATATGTCTTAGGTTGATTCATAACATATTTCTATATAATAATGTCTCTCATTTTTTATTTTAAGCATTTCCCCTTAAAATTTTAAAAGTAGACATAGTTTTAAAGGGAATTTCATTACTTTGGGGCTACAAACCTGAATATGCTTTTCGTTTTCCTATGACTAGTTAAGACCCATAATCTCACCTGATCTCGAGTTGTCTTTGGTTTACGGGCATTTGGAGTCTTGTTTCCATCTGGGTTATAACCTTTCATTAGCATCCTTATGATAGACATGTTCGGAATGTAGGAGAACCTTAAATCCATCCAGTGGGTTTAAGTTGCTGTTGATACTTTTTTTCCTCTATAAAATGAAATCAATACCTTATGTGAAAAATATTTGGAACATTCTACAATATAGATTTTTTAAAATTAAAGATTGTGTAGTTGACTGAAACTATATAATCCCTGTTCTAGTGAGCCAAATGCTAAATTCTAAGCCTTACCTAAATGGTTCAAAAGGTTTTAAACACCAAAATAATATACATTATTTTCATTTAAGTACCCCCTGTGCATATGGCACTGTACAATGTTCTTTGGGTGGAGAATGCAAAATAAATAGAAGATGAATCCTACCATTGAGAAATCAATATGCACTGTATGAAATGAAAAGCCAATCAGTAAAAACCACCTATACATTAGTTCCGTGTGGTATGGTTTCAAGGCAGGTGAAGTCCTTAAAGGATACAAATATATAACGTCAAAAAAGCACAACCACCTTCATCACATCGAAGACCCTCTAGGCCAGCACATAGACAATAATAAGCTGCAAGAAAAGACAAGCACTATAATAGAAATTCAAGCCAGACAGTTTCCCTCAGTCTTTAGCACTGGAAAACTACCTGCATTATGAGTGAGGCTGCAGGAGCTCAAAACAGACGCTCAACATTCATACAAAACTGAAACTTCAATATCATAGCAAGCCAGGGAATAGTCTAAATGGTTTTAAGTGATTAAAAAAAAAACTAAGTTGGTTTTGATCATCTGCAGTTTTTCTTCCAAGTAATTGTTTTTAAAAAAACACAGTAAACTTTAAAAAAGTTTCAGTAAACCTCTGTATCCCAACCAGTAAAGACTCCAAAATTAATACTTTTCCTTTTTTGTCTTTTTATAGATCTATTCATCTATATCCCTCTATACAGGCATCAATTTATCTATATCTTTAATGAATTTCCAAATAAGTTTCAGACATCAGTATGCTTCCTACCTAAACACTTTTATATAGTTTACATTTTTTTAGGTTAAATGTACCTGCTAGAAAATGCACAAATGTTTACTGTGCCATTTAAGTAATTTTGACAGATGCATAACCTGTATAACATAAACCCCCATTTTAAAAATATTCACTGTTAGTACTTGATGTAACATATCAAGAGGTTGAATACTATCTCACCCAAGAAAGTTTCCTCGTGCCCCATCCCAGTTAGTTCCTACCCCTAGACCTCTAAGAGACAACCACTCTAAAATTTGTTTCCACCAAAGATTAGTTTATCTGCTCTATAACATCATAAAAATGTAATTATATGGTATGAACATTTTACTTAAAGCTTCTTTCACACAGTATTTTTTAAGATTGATCCATGTTGTTGCACATGTTTTTTTCTTTCATTTTTATCACTAAATACTACCCCATCATATGAATACACCATAGTCTGTTTATTCATTAATGTATTAATAAACATGTTCAGCTTGGATTTTTATGAATACAGTTCCAAATAACATTCTATATAAGCCTTTCTGTGCATGTATCTTTTGATTTCTCTTGGAATGAAACCAATGAATCATAGAATAAGTGTATATTTAGTTTTATAAGAAAATATTATATACTCCCAACAACAATGAATCAGATTTCCAGGTGCCCTACACCCTCACTAACGTTATCCAGCTCTTCCTCTCTCTCTGTCTCTCTCTCTCTCTCTCTCTATATATATATATATACATACATATATATGGACATACATATATGTACAAGTATGTATATATGTATGTACATATATATGGAGAGAGAGATTTTATATACACATATACATAAAACTTTAGACATTCAAGTGCATATATATGTAGTTGTATCTCTTTCTGATTTTAATTTGTACCATCTAATGACTGTATTAGCGTAGATTCAAACAGGAGATAGAAACCACACATTGGGTGGGTTAGACTACAGAAATTTAATATAAAGAATTATAAAACTATGATAAAAGAGTAACTACAACATTTGAGAAGACTCTCTATGGTACCCCAAGATGGAAAGTAAGTACCACAGGAAAGACAAATTTGGTAGGGGGCTTGCTTCCCAAGATTGGTGTGATGGTTCATACTGACTGTCACCTTGATTGGATGGAAGGATGCAAAGTATTGATCCTGGATATGTCAGTGAAGGTGTTGCCAAAGGAGATTAAGAGTTGAGTCAGTGGGCTGGGAAAGGCAGACCCACCCTTAATCTGGGTGCGCACAATCTAATCAACTGCCAGCATGCCCAGAATAAAAGCAGGCAGAAGAACATGGAGAGATCAGACTGGCTTAGCCTCCCTGCCTACATATTTATCCCATGCTGGATGCTTCCTGCCCTCAAACACTGGACTCCAAGTTCTTCATCTTTGGGACTCAGACTGGCTTCCTTGCTCCTCAGCTTGCAGATGGCCTACTGTGGGACCTTGTGATCGTGTGAGTTAATACTCCTTAATCAACTCCCTTTTTTTTTTTTTCTTTTTTTTTTTTTTTTTTTTGAGACAGAGTCTCGCTCTGTCGCCCAGGCTGGAGTGCAGTGGCGCAATCTCGGCTCACTGCAAGCTCCGCCTCCCGGGTTCACGCCATTCTCCTGCCTCAGCCTCCGAATAGCTGGGACTACAGGCGCCCGCCACCGCGCCCGGCTAATTTTTTGTATTTTTTAGTAGAGACGGGGTTTCACCGTGGTCTCGATCTCCTGACCTCGTGATCCGCCCGCCTCGGCCTCCCAAAGTGCTGGGATTACAAGCGTGAGCCACCGCGCCCGGCTCCCTTTTTATATACATTTATCCTATTAGTTCTGTCCCTCTAGAGAACCCTGACTGATACAGCTGGGGTTCAGATCTTGCTAGAGGAGTTATAATTTAGCCTGCTAAAGAGTGGGAAATTGTTTTTTCCGTACTAAAGCTGATCTGCACAACTGGGTCAGTACAATGTAGCCCTCCAGAGTGCAAGTGGGGAACAGGCCATCAGTAACCAGGGCAAGCAGAGGAGGTGGGGATTTTCCAGGCCCCAGGCTAGACATGTTGGTCTGGCAGAGGGATCAGCATCCAGAAGGGATCCTCTGGGCCTCAGGGACCACTCTGTTGCCTGCAGAAGGAATCAGGGCAGTTGTGCCAGCAGAAGGTTGTTAGAGCACTGGTTTCCCTATTTAGGGTCATGGAAAGGTTATCATCAGCCCAGACTGAGACTTCAAGGTATCTGTGGATCCATGCACTCTGGGCCTGTGGTTGTGGCAGAGTTCCATTCGATGTCATCCCAGCCACACCACCCTACCCACATTTCAGCCACCAGCACCTGCAGGAGACTCTCTTGCTCCTACAGTGCACCCACAGTACCCTATAATGAGAAAGCTTAACGATGTGCTCACTTTAAAGGAAAAATGCTTAGAGGAAGCCCATAATCACAAAGCATATGTTGAAGAGTGAATTTGGAGGTGAATAGCAATACAAACACAAACGAACAAAAGTAGATTTAAAGGTTGAGATAATTTACCTAAGATCACACAAGGGGTAAAGTAATTTAACATTTTAACTCTTGGAGTCTAACCCTTCAGAACTATGCTGCCCTGTCTCTCAAAACAGTGTGAGCATTTAATATTTTAAGCACATAACCAAAATATCGACAATACTTTTAATCTCTACATTTTCAGTTCTTCCATTAGAGATGGAATCATGGATGATTTTTATTTTGTGTTTTATTTTCTAAGTTTTTGAAAATAACTTGTATAATTATTATGATACAGTGAGTAGTTTTTCTTTGTTGTCATAATGATTTAAGATAAAAATCACAGTTTCTGTTCATCTTGATTCATATATAATTGTCTTAAATGTAGAACTCAGGGAAATTTGCCCAGGAATATGACCTTACTCTCGTTACAGCCCAATTGTCATCAAAACTTCAGCTTGTTGAAATTCTTATCCTTAAAGATTTATATTTAATTTACTTTTCTAGGTAGGCTAAATTTCAGATTAGTCAAGACTCTCAGAGAACCACGTGCTAGGAACTAGATGTCCTTTTTATGATTGTTTTTACAAAAATGAAACTGGAATTTTTCCATGAACTTTATATTGAGACATAAGGAAGTAATCTTACAAAATGTATGTCTGCATTTAGTTTAGATTGTAGTTTATAGCTTGCCTACTATACTACACCTTGTATATATGGGTGTATGTGTGTGTATGTGTGCTATTCAACTTCACCTGATAGTATGGTTTAATACTAACCACATTAGTTAGTTTAAATTTCTTCCAGATTTAAATATTCTGGGTTACTCTAAAGCAAATTATCCTATTTGTTTGCTTTTCTCTTGTTCTAGATACTGGAGACCTTAAAACTGATCATTTTTCTCTTTCTGGGTTTGTTACTTGAAAACTCAGGGCCAAGTTGGGATGCCCGTTTAGTAATACTGTAGGCTTTGTGGTGGCATGGTTTCCATAAACCACCAGATCTATTGTATTTTTGCATTCTTATTTTTATTTTGTTACCAATTTATTTCTTTAGTTGTATTTCCCGATTGTATTATATTCCTATAACATATATAAAATTCCTTTAGGAGGAAATCAAGGGGTGTGCGTGTGTGTGTGTGTTTGTGTGTGCACGCACGCACGCGTGCAGTATTAAACTTTACCTGATGGTATTTACCCACATTTTTTTCCTGAAATATATTTTACAATTATCTAAAACAGTGCTTATTCCCACAGTAAATGGTATTTCTTTTTTACCACATGTGAAGTTAAATTTCAAAGATCAATATTTAGTGACCTCAAAGGTCATCTGAACCATCCTTGTATCTTTAGAGAGTATTACATTCAAATTATTATAGATCAATGGCCAATTATTTTGCTGAAGTTTATATTTTGATAAAGAATGCTGCATACTTAGCTTTTCAAATGGGCACTCACCCATGGTTAGTAATGTCAAAGAAAAATTATAACCGATGAAGTTAAAAAGACAAGGAAGATTTTATGCAAGTTTATTGCAATAGGAGTTGAGACTACAGCAATAGGGAGAGAAACTGAACTCAAACTTGCTCAAAAGGCAGAAAGGATTTTAAGTACTGAGATGAGCTAGTGGAAAAGTACTGAAGAACTTTAGGGGGGTAGATTGGTCAATGTGATTAAGCCATATATATTTGCTAGTTAGCACTTATCAAAATCAGGCTCCTACCCTCCCACAAGGACTGGGAGAGAAGGGCACTATTATTGATGACATTTCAAACGGATGGCTCCCAGGTCCTTGAAAAAGACATTCCTGGGTTGGACAACTGGCAAGAGGCTGGAAGAAGATTTATATCTCAAAGGGACAGAGAAAGAATTTGCAATTATTAGTTTTCTAGAGTAAACGTTCTAAGAAAAGGGAGGTGGGGGCCTATAATCAGAAAGAAATCTGTCAAAAGTTTAGGCATGCTGTGGGGAACCTAAGGCCATCTTGGATAGTAGTAGTAGTAGTAGTAATAGTAGTAGTTGTAGCAGTCAATCTAGGTAAACAAAGCAATATTAGTTTCACTATGTATTTAGACCAATAGGAGGAGGTACCTTAGTCTTTTTTAAGCTGTATTTCAATATTTAAAGCACATACTTTAATGATAGTACAGTATTTAACACATGTGGTATAGTCCACATTTCTCTGTATCTGTCCTGTCCTCTTCCCTAGTGAATATCTCCTATTCTAATCATTGCTGAGAATTTCCTGGGCCCATTCTCAATCATCACTGCTCACAGTTAGTCTCAGGTAATCACTGAATTTTGAAGCTTCAGTTGCTAAAGCTACCTAAATTGACAATTTCATACCCAAGATACTCATGTAAACCTCACAAGGTTGTGAGGAATGAATGTGATAATGTATATAAAAGCACATGGCACAGTCCCTGGAAAACAGTAGTTAAAGGATGGTTTTCATTGATTCAATGCATTTATTTCACTTATTACTAGCCTCCTTGTCACTCTTCTTTCTCTTCCTCGCTCCAGGCTTCCGGCTCCTTATCTCTCACCCTTACCTGTGGGAGTGTAACACCCCTGCTAAGAGCAGCACACACATCTCTGGGCTCATGGACCCAGCAGTATCAATGCCTTTGCTCTCTGAATCTGCTCTTAGTCCTACCCATCATACATGCACATTCCGGTTTTGATTCCTACTACAGCTTTTTATGCTGCTTAGCACTGAGGGAAGCAAGGCAGACCAGCCCCATCAGCTACAAGAGTAGAATCATCCGTGGCATCCATAAGTTGATATAGGTGTAGTCGGTTCTCTGGCACATCACACACCTGAACAAACACTCACAGAATGTTCTGAATATTATGATTCTGACAAAGTGAAGATAAAGGAAGGACCAAAAAACGACAGAAAAAGCTACAAGGTCAAAAAAAAAAAGATACAAAGAAAGGCAAATGGAGAAATACAATGATCATTACTTTAAGCATTAAAGTAGGAGAAAGCTTTTGTTTGTTTTTTGTTTTGTTTTCAAGAACTCAAGGATTAGAGAGTTACAGCATGAAAAAGAGCTGAGGGATAGTACTAGGTGACAAGCTGCCTTGGGGAAACACTGGAGAAGGGACATTCTGGTGTGAAGAGACTATAAAGCTCCTAACAATAGGAGGAGCTCCATCTAACTTGCTTTTTATTTTCTTCTTTCTTCAGGTCTCCACTTCTACAGTCATGTAATGGCAAAATAACTCAATCCTTGGTTTACTGATTAAAGTGAGACCATTGAGAACATTTCTGTCTTGTCTAAATCTCTTCTACTCTCTCCTGTTCTTCTACCTGTTCTCTCAACTTACGTCCCATTTCAAAGCAATATCTTCCTTAATTATTTTGAGGATATTCCTTTAAGTCTTCTTAAGCTTTCATTCCTTTTATTTTTCATCAGTTTTCTGTCCTTGTAATTAACATCCTTTCTCTTCAGAAGCAAGATCTAGTATGTGTCCAGTGGAGTAAAGAATGTTTCAGTCTAATACATGAACAACTCTATTGTAAATATTCGAGAAACTGTATTGTGATCTTGCATAATACGTACTAAGAAAAATTAATATATGTAGAATAAAAGAGATGGAATAAAAAGAGTAAATGCTAAGTAAAAGGGAACATTGTCACATTTCTCGTGCTCTCTCTGCCATGACAATAACTTCATGAATGTATTTATAATGAAGGATGGACTGAATAATGACCCAAATAAAATTTTAATTTTCTTTCATTTTAAGTCTATTGAGTAGTTTTTATGCTCAGCCCTTTAAGGATAAAACAGTGCTTTCCATTATTCACAAAAGAATTACATTTGTGTGAATGCTATTTTGCAATTATTCTATAGATCTCTGCTGTGACACTCATGGAGTTTCAAATAGTCAATACAAAATGGGATTTTGAATGTTGAGGAAGTCATATAACAATAAGCAGGGGTGGTTCAGAAAGAATATTCATTACTGGGAGACATTGAAAATGTGTTTATGGAAGAATTGATCACAGAGTCAAAACTGGTATTTTTCAGTGGAATTGGTGCATTTCTCCCATTAAACTTTTAATGACTCGGATCCAAAGCATATTTAATTCATGGATCGCTGCTGCAATATTGTGTCAACATGTACTTAGGGAGTCTTCAATGTATGGATCACTGCAGTGATAGACTGTAATGGCCCCTCGTCTATCAAGTTAACGCATATTATCATAGAACACTAATACAGGGGTTGTTGATAAGATATTTCACAGCTTATATCTTATAAGAAAGTGTTGTCAGCCCCCTAAGATTATCAGTAGTAAAAGTAACAAAAAAAAACGGAATTAATTACTAAGACTTTTTAGAAAAATAGTATTTACAAAACATAAGTTTTCTCCAATTTCACTCTATGCTTAGATAATCATTTCATTTTAACATTGATTATTTACTAAATTCTATTTTATTTTATTTTATTCATTTACTTATTTATTTATTTGAGACAGGGTCTCCCTCTGTCACCCAGGCTGGAGTACAGTGATGCCATCTCAGCTCACTGCAACCTCCGTGTCTGGCACTCAAGTGATCCTTCCACCTCAGCTGCCTGAGTAGCTGGGACTACAGGCATGCCCCACCATGCCTGGCTAATTTTTGTATTTTTTGTAGATATGGGATTTTGCCATGTTGCCCAAGTTGGTCTTGAACTCTTGGACTCAGGCAATCCACCTGCTTCATCCTCCCAAAGTGCTGGGATTATAGGCGTGCGCCACTGTGCCCAACCCCTAAACTCTATTTGATTGTAAGGTATACTCAGCTCTGCTGCATCTTTTGTACATTAATATGGGTCATTTTCTTAGACTGCTTCACAGGAATAACATCACTTATATGAGGCCGAATAACTAGGCAGTGGGAGCTCTGGTGAATTAAACAACTCTGATGAATTAAACAAGGAGACTGTAGGTGGTATACTGAGTTTGATGCCTCCCCTCCCTTAGACAATGGCAAGATATACTACTTTACATTTAGTCAAGAGTTTTTGCTGGCATATTGTAATTATTAACAGACATTACTGAGCATCTTTCTTTCTGTAAGAAAAGTACAACAAAGACTCTATTTGATAATGCATGTGGTACATTTTAAATTCTCCATAAAATTAAGTTCAGCCTGTCCTCAGTTGATAGTTATTCCAAGAATAATTTTTGCATTATTAAAAAATGTCAATCAACAATAGCCGTAAGGAAAGATATGTACATGACAATATACACCAACCACTCTTTCCATTTGTTTTCACTTCCATCTGACTTCTACTTCAAAGTTATAAGACAAAATATATATTTATTACTCATATTTGTTAATAAAAATGGAACAATAAAAAATGAACAAACAACTGATTCATACAATAACACAGACGAATCTAAAATGCCTTTTTAAGTGAAAGAAGTCAGACAAAACGTCTATATATTATACGAGTCTTTGTAAGTGACATTCTGGAAAAGGATGACCGACAGCTCAATGGTTGCTAGAGAGAGTGGAAGGAAAAGCCAGGAGACAAAGGAGCAGCATGAGAAAAATTTGGGGGTGGCCGAATAATTCTGTACATTATTGTGGTGGTAGAAACATAACTCTGGATTTCCTGAAAACCATGGGACCTCCAAAAGATTGATAAATAAAACTGGTAGATGGCATTTAACCAAGTGATCAAGAGTAACATCACCAGTAATAACACATATCTATATCATGTATCCCTGATATAATGTGCTAAGAAGTGATAGCCATACTAAGAATTCATAACTTCAACTTAATCATAAGAATATATCAGACAAATCTAAATCAAGTAATATTCTACAAAATACTGTCCCGTACTCTTAAAAATGTCAAGGTAATGAAAGACAAGGAAAGCCAGAGGAACTGTCACAGATTAGAGGAACTTCAGGAGATATGCAACTAAATGCAATGTTGGATCCTGGATTGGACCCTGGAGCAAAATAAGGACATTAGTGGATACATTACGAAAGTCAAGTAAAGTCTGTAACTTAGTAATTAGCATGTATCACTGTTAATTTCCTAGTTTTGATAACTTTACCGTGGCTATGTACGATATTAACATTAGGAGAAGAAAGAAAATGGTGTGAAGGATGTATTATCTTTGCAACTCCTCTGTAATTCTATAATTATTCAAAAATAAATTGTTTTTTAAAATCTAATGAAAGGACATGCCATACTGCAGGGGCTATATTCTCATGTGCATCAAGTTGCCATGAAGCTAGGAGAAACCAATAGTCACAAAACGTGACATTGTTTTCACCAAAAAAATACTAATAATAATGTGATTTGGATTAAATACTATCTAACCCCACCTTTTTCATTCTCTTATAAGACTTTAGAATTAGAACCTGTTTTCTGGGTTATGTTTCTAAAAGCAACTAGGAAAATCAACCGCACTAGTTATTGTTATTGTTTTAACCTCAGCATAAACAGATGATCGGCCAGTTTATATAAGCAGAAATCATAAGACACAATTAACCCTCTTTAAATTATTCCTCTCAAGGTCTAGTCCATGCTTCTATTCCCAGAGAGAATCATGGATTCACAGAATGCTTGAGATATGGGAGATCTTAGAGAAATTATTGTCAACTGTTGGAGTAAAAAAATTTCTCAATGTTTGACAGTAGCCCAGAAGACAAGAGTGAGGCCACATGAGCATTACTCAAATCCTTAATGCCCCAGCTGCTGCCAGAAACTTAAGTATTAAGTTTCTTCTGTTTGTCCATTTAGACTCTTTGGAAATTTTTGTTCAAATAAATAATTCTAAGCCTGAAAGATTTTTAAACCATCGCTCTATGTCAAGCTTTTTGTTTAAAAAGAAAGAATATGAGTTAAAGACATGAGGTGACTTGTCCATGGTCATACAATGTTTTCATGGTAAAGTTCAGACACTAGAACTCTCAAATTTTGGTGCACTATTTCTTTTTCTAGAGCCCATATTCTAACTTATCTTACCTCTACAATGTGGTAACTGTGACTTTTAGAGAAATCTCCTTAAACTACAGAGTGTTCCAGGTCAATTGAGTAAAGAAATGCTCAGACTTGATACCATTGTAGAGGGTAACTGATCATTCTCACCTTTTTGCAGTGGTAATCAATGCCTGCATTAATCATTGAACACACACATAAATCTACATAGCTATACAGAGAAATACTCACAAAATTGGTTAAGAGCTTTAACACTTTTATATATATGTCCTGCTCCTCTTCCTAGTAAATGGAAAATTACGCCTGAGAAAATGAATGCCTTGTCTGAGTTAAAGTCCTATTAGAAAAATTTGTTGTTTTTCCACAATACTAGTCCCTTAGATTATATATTAAATTTTAACTCCTGAATATCTCTTATGCTCAAGAATGAAACCAGCCAATATTTTAATGGCAACAACTAATCTCAGAATTTTCATATTTCCTGAAAGATGGGCTTAGTAGAAAAAGAGAAAAATAGCTGGTGACAGCCAGGAGCTGGCCAGCACTATTCGCTGGGCTTTGATGTACAAGGAGCTGGATTAGCACTCGTGGCTACGTCACGGTATTCTCATGTTGACTATAAACAATTTCACACAACCTCAACATGAGATAAGACCATTCTGTTTCACTGATGGTCTTGTTTCTTCACAAAACAAGACCACTGAACTATTTTGTCTGATGACAGATAACAACATACACATTTCCAACCATAAAAAAAAAAATAATCAAACATCTGCTTATCCTGGCTAATGTGAATAACTGCTGCTTCTTACCAAACAGACTTGCTTCATTCTTTTTAGTTTCTAGGTAAGAATTGCTAAGATGCACACGTAGAGTTACCCCTGCTTTCTAATGGCATCCAATCCAGAGCCAACCCTGCTTCCTAGAATCCTTCCCCAAAGCACCTAACGGAAGCCATAATTCTCCAAGGAGTCCTCTCTTACTCAGACACTCCACGGTTCCCTGTAGTGCATATTCTCCCTGTTGCAGTAAGTCGAATAAACCCAACTCTCTTGAGTGACAGGTGTGTTCCTGGTGACCTTTAGCTGAAAGGCACTGACAGCAGCGTCAGAAGAAGCAAATTCATATACAATTTACCTATATAATAAACCTGCACATGTACCTTTGAACTTAATACAAAAGTTAAAAAAACAAAAAAAAGAAGGAAGTTTATAACATTCTTGGAATGACAAATATGTAACCGGCTAAAGGCCATTTTGAATGTCAGCCCTTCTTTTCTCAACACCCTCCCCATCTTCATATGAGAAACAAAACAAACAAAACAAAACAAAAAAACAGGCACGCTGGCTCAGGACTGTAATCCCAGTACCTTGGGAGGCCGAGGCAGACGGATGACTTGAGGTCAGGAGTTTGAGACCAGCCTGGCCAACATGGTGAAACCCCGTCTCTACTAAAAATACAAAAATTAGCTGGGCGTGGTGGTGCGAACCTGTAATCCCAGCTACTCAGAAGGCTGAGGCAGGAGAATCACTTGAACCCGGGAGGTGGAGGTTGCAGTGAGCCAAGATCACACCACTGCACCCCAGCCTGGGCAGCAGAGTGAAACTGAGTCAAAAAAAAAAGGCAAAAAAAAAAAAAAAAGCTAACAAGAAGAAACTGGTTATCTCAGGAGTCAAAGTCTGTAGGTTCTATCACCTCATAAGCAGTCCCTGACCTCTGCTTTCCCTGTCTTGACCACTTGAGAGGCTGGGTGCCAGCCTACCGTGACTGTGCTACAGGGACAGGAAAGACCCAAGCCAGAGAGGTATCTGTTTGCTTTGTGCTTGTCCTAGCCTCCCATATAGCTATGCCATCACTGAAGGAGAAAACTTCCTCTCGTGGCACACTGGACTAGTAGGCCCTTGAAACTACCCAAATCATCATTTCAAGTCCAATAATGACTTATTGTTTGACCTTGCATTTTGCAAACCAGCTGAGGGCCTACAAACAACAGAGGGTGAGCCCTCAAGGTAGATTGCTGGTTAAATAAAAATCTAAACTTGCCTAAGGTTATCACTACATACTTCAATGATAGTCTCCTGCTTGGTCTTCCAGAACAGACTAAACTGTCCTGTTTTGATAACTTAGCCTCTTCTAACAACCTCTATTTACAGCTAGCAACATTTATTCACTTACTGGCAAGCTATGCAGAGGAACATTGCCAAATTCAATCTGTTAAGACAGCTGTGCTATACTACTGTGCCCTCCTCACAACTCTATTATTCCAGAATGTTTTTATCCATACTTTCTGTTGAATATTCTGAAGTATATTATGGTCTATAAAGTAGAGGAGAAGATGCAGAAATCACCCACCGTCTGCATTGATCTCACTGGGAGCTGCAGACTGGAGCTGTTTCTATTCAGCCATGTTGCCCTGGAACCCACACGGGGGCCTGTCGGGGGGTTGGGGGTTAGGGGAGGGAGAGCATTAGGAGAAATAGCTAATGTAGATGACAGGCTGATGGGTGCAGCAAACCACCATGGCACGTGTATATCTATGTAACAAACTTTCACTTTCTGCACATGGATCCCAGAACTTAAAGTATAATAATAAAAAAAAAGTGGAGGAGAAGAGGCAACCTTTTTTCTCAATCAATTCATGAAAGTGATTTATTATCATATATTAGGGATCAGGTAGATTATTTAAAAAATGTCACCATCAGAACATTTGGTTCTTCTTTTCCATGAATATTTGCATTTAGGAAGGTGAGAGATTCCTTTCTCCATCTCCCTTTAACTATTTGTTTGGGTCCCAAAAATTTAGGAGAGGTACGAGAAATTGAATGAGAGAAAGGGATGTCAACATGAAAGGATATCAGATTTGCAAAGGCGGCAGCAAGCCATAGTAAGTTATTCAGAAATTTATTAATTCACTCTTTGAATGCTTAGATTAATTGCATCAAAATTAGTGTTTGCCTCTGGAACAACTAGGTGGTGATAAATTTATTAAATGTCTTTTATCCTGACAAATCCTAAATTGCCAAATATTGCTTTGTTTACGTGTGTAAATATATGCAAAGTAATTCAAACTTTACTTTGAAAGCCTTCAACTTTATTTATCACTAAAATTGCCTGTCAGCCACAGAAGAGACAAGGATGTAATTTGCTCATGGTTAGAAGTGGAGCCCAGGGAGATGTGATTAACCCAGCTAAAGGCAGCAGGGATTTTCTACACGTAGATCAACAGATTAATACTGACCTTTCATGATCCTTCAGATTATAGTTTGCCTTCTCCTAATTGTCTAGGTTGAAAATATTCTGTCTCTTACACATGACAAGAGCCAATTTATTAATTCTTCCATCTTAAACACGTGGGGTCAAACAGATATCTTAGTTTGGCACACATCTTAGAGGTGGTGGCCATATGCTACCAGATTTATTATGTCATTTAACAGAATCTCAAAACTGCTTGTCCTTAAAAACTTAGAGAGGCTGTGCTATACACAAGCTTTGTAGGCTCAATGAACAGTATGTATGCATAGGGGTGAAGGAGGGAAGTTCCCCCTGGTTCTCTGAAGGTTCACTGGAAAATCAAGTTGTAAAAAGCAGATTCATTGGAGAAAAGGCATACAAATTTGTTTAACATGTATTCATGGGAGCTTTCAGGATGAAAACCCAAAGATACTGGGGAAATTGTCCATTTTTATGCTTAGGTTCAACAAAATATGGAAAGCTGTATAAAAATGTGACTGGACAAAAAGTTTGCGATCTAATGCTAATAGACTGGGTAGGGAAAACCAGCAATGCCTGTCTAGATTCTTTTTGGCCTCCCTGAGCATCCATTGTTTTTCCTGGGTTAAGGTTAGGGTTAGGACCCACTCTGGAATGGGGTCTCATGACCTACAGTCAAACAAGGTAGCTCAGATATTTTCTTTATGGGCAGTTTTTACACAGAAAGGTGGAAGGAACGAGTAATTTTTTTTTTGTTTTTTGAGACGTTGTTTCACTCTTGTCGCCCAGGCTGGAGTGCAATAGCGTGATCTCAGCTTACTGCAACCTCCACCTCCCAGGTTCAAGCGATTCTCTTGGCTCAGCCTCCCAAGTAGCTGGGATTACAGGCAACTGCTACGACACCCAGCTAATTTTTGTATTTTTAGTAGAGATGGGGTTTTGTCATGTTCGCCACGCTGACCTCGAACTGCAGACCTCAGGTGATCTGCCCGCGTCAGCCCCCCAAAGTGCTGGGATCACAGGCATGAGCCACTGTGCCTATCCAGGAAAGAGTAATATTTTTAAGTTTTATTGCTGGTTTGGGGAAAAAGGGATTCTAGTTTCTATGACATGCCTTGAGGAAAAGGGATTCTAGTTTCCATGGATAGCCTTAGGAGAGAATGGGACTAAGAGACAGGAGGGCTGGAGAAGGTCAGAGAAATACTTTTCTTCTGAGGCTGCTGCTGAGGGCTTCTTTTTGGGATATTGTTTTCTTAGACCCAATATATGCCCCATATATAATAATAATTTCTCACATATACTGAAAGTAAGTTCTAAGCACTTACTTTGTTCTAAGCACTTTATATGTAATAATTTACTTAATTCTTAGTGCAATCTTACAAGGGAAGTACCACTGTTGTGTTCATTTTTCAGATAAAGAAACTGAGGCATAAAATTCTTGGTTAGCTTGCCAAAGGCCACACAACTAATGAGTGGCAGAGTCATATCCATATTTAAATCCAGGCAGCACAGTTCCAAAGCCTACATTTATGATGTTAGACTGTCTTTCTTACAGTAAACAAGTATTTTCCCAAAGTATGTAGATATTGCGATGACTGATCAAAAAAACAAATTCAAGAGACACAGGTACTAATTCTCAGAAGCCAATGAATGTTGGCAGTATGACTGCTTTTATGTTGCAGTTTCTTAAAATTATCTTGGTCTTCAAAATGAAGTTTTAATTCTCAAACGTCCGGAAAATGTGGACCTAGCACAATTCATCCAACTTGGTGAGCCTCTTCTTCACCTCTCAAGAACAATCAGAGGCTGAATTTTCCAAGAATAGCAAGTGGGCTCTGGTTATTTCTGGAGAATAAAGATCACCTGGGCTGGGTGCAGGAAGGAGACTATGAAAGCATGAACTCCTGGAAGTAGGGGCAACTCCAGAGGTGCACCTGACCTGACCATAAAGAGAGAAGCAGAATCGGGATAGATGCATCACCAGGGCAGGGATCCACGGGTAACTAAACCAATGTCTGCACACCATGGGTCAACACTGAGATGAGAATTGTGTGTCACCATTCTAAGGCATCTAGCCATCAGATGTAGATTTAAGGCCTTTTATCCACACCTGCCTGCAAAGGCTTGGATCTTTGGATCCTCAGGAGAAGGATGTCCTACTAGAACTGTGAAAGCCACAGTCTGTGTACATGGCTGATAAGGCAGTGATGAGAACCAGTCCTCCATTATAACTACACGACTATAATGCATTACTATTGCCTTCAAAACACCTGACAATCTTGTTAGACAAACCTTTTCTGGGGCAACTAATAGCTAGGATAATGTTCTTATTCCCTTAAGTTTGTTTTAATAACTGTTTGTACATCTCTTTCCTATTTCCCAGAAATGTAGTAAAGACTTTATTGAGTATAATTAATAGAAAAACAATTATGTATGTGAAAACAAGAGTGAAGATTCTCATACAACACATGAAAAAGAATGATGGGTTTGAATTTTGATAGAGTGTTCACAACATGATTTTAATCACACCCCCAGCTTACAGACTCCAGCATACATGGCCAAAATGTATGTTTAACAGAGTAAGAGGAAGCATTTGCTACTACACCAGCTATAAGAGTATCCTAAACAAGTAATGGCCACCATGACTAGCACTGCTCACACTCCATTTGCATTTTCTAATGTAGGCAAGGGTAATGGAATTGATGCACGTGTTCTTCCTGCTTGCATCATTTTTTTTCACTTATCCCAAAACTTATCATTAAGGTCCCGTATCTAAATTTAGTCCAATCTTTGCCTGCTAACTAGTCTATGTACTGAAAACGATATGAATAACTAATCAGCCTAAAATGATCTATGTAAGCCCATTTGTTCCATTCCTCTTTGGCTTTCTTGCTGGCTGAGCTTTTGTGACCTTGTGAAAAAATGGCTGTTTTATCTGAAAATGTGTTTTATTTCTAGGTAATGGAGTATGTCAACTTCCATTTCTTATGGAATTCACAGACAATAGTCCAGCACAGCATTTCTTACATTCTTATGTGCTTGCTCTTTCCCACTATATACTTAAATGGACATCCCAACCTTATAGCTCTTGACTTCAACACTTGGGTTTTCAATTTCTACAGGTTTTCTTTTATGTAGCACAGATATTTGCTATAGAACAATCCGTTTAGTCTTCCACTCATGTAGTATGAAGTAAGTGCACCTATTTCTTGAGGCGTTCTCAGTTAAGTGAATTTGGCTCTATCTTCCCAGCTCTTAGTTCTTCCATTAGTGTTGGAGAAAACTTCAGTGAAATTTACTTGTATTCCCTGTAATGGAGGCACTTTTACTCTCATTTTATTGCTGAGAGTTTTAAAACTGGGTTTTCAGGGTTGTAATTATGTGTTTTTTCAGAAAACTCAGGTTCAAGCTCTTATTGTTACCGTTATATTGATTTAGTTGTATATAAGTCTGAAAGTTATATATATTGTTATCACTAATTAATCTGGCATAAACTATGACATTTTTATCACTGATAGAGTCATTTGGTTAGAAGTACCCCCACTGAAGTGGCTTGACATGATTGATACATATGGCAAGATCGTTAGTTTTTGTTTTGTTTTGTTTTGTTTTGTTTTGAGATGGAGTCTCTCTGTTGCCAGGCTGGAGTGCAGTGGCGCAATCTTGGCTCACTGCAACCTCCACCTCCCGGGTTCAAGCGATTCTCCTGCCTCAGCCTCCTGAGTAGCTGGGACTACAGGCACGTGCCACCATGCCCAGCTAATTTTTCTATTTTTAGTAGAGACAGGGTTTCACCATGTGACCAGGATGGTCTCGATCTTTTGACCTTGTGATCCACCCACCTCAGCCTCCCAAAGTGTTGGGATTACAGGCATGAGCCACCATGCCCAGCCAAGATTCTTAGTTTTCAATTGCAAGTTAGACTCAGTAAAACTTTTCTTTTTTTCCTTTTTTTTTTTTTGAGATGGAGTCTCACTCTGTCACCAGGCTGGAGTGCAGTGGCGCGATCTCGGCTCACTGCAAACTCCACCTTGCTAGTTCAAGCGATTCTCCTGTCTCAGCCTCCCGAGTAGCTGGGACTACAGTGGGTGCCATCATACCTGGCTAATTTTTTGTATTTTTAGTAGAGATGGGATTTCCTTATTTTAGCCAGGATGATCTTGATCTCCTGACCTCGTGATCTGCCCGCCTCGGCCTCCCAAAGTGCTAGGATTACAGGCGTGAGCCACGGCACCCATCCCAAACTTTTCTTTTTTAAATGTCTGAATAAATGTATATTTTTTGGAGCCCATAGGGCTACAACAGCATAGAGACAGGAATCTAGATCATTAGGAGATACAATAAAATTATTTTATTTTTCATTGTCACTCACTTTGTAAAAATAACTGAATTTTTAAATTTCAATCTATCAGTCTCTCTGTGTGAGAGATATTCTGTCTATTAAATAGTCCCCATACTACTTTATTTTAAAAGTACATATTTGCTCAGCTAGATGATATTTAAATTAAAATAAAATGTTTAAAATATTTGTTTCCTGTATGTATTTCTGGTCTTTGAATCTCAAAGATGAAATAATTTTAAAACTTATTTATAAATGAGGGAAACAGCCCCCAATAACTAGCCTTTATCTGCACATGTTAGTGACAGCCCTAGACCAGACACTGAGCTCCTGATTCCTGAACCTCGGTTCTTTAATATGTCACTTTGCTTCTAATCTCCAAGGGAGTGGGTGTATGTAAATTCCAACATTTACTTTAAATGACAATTTGAGTTTATAAAACATGGGCATTTCATCTGTGAGCAAAAAGTCACGGCCAACTTCTAAGTCGAAACTTCTATCATGGGATTATAGCAGAAAACAGACTGTTTGTACAGAAACGGAGTCAAGGCATAAAGAAAACAAACTATCTTCCCCAAACCCAAACTAGCAAATATCTAATGCCAAAATACCTATGGTTTTTATGTTAATTACAATTTAATGTTCACAGCAAGTCTTTTCCAGTTTCTTAGTGTGTGGTCTGCTCCACACACTGCAAAATCCACCATTTCCTGCTTTCTTATTTTGTGAACGATGTGTATCCACTTATCTGTAGCAAGAAGGCATCTGTGGCCTATGGATTTGTCTCAAAAGATAAAGGAAACTGACATTTTGTTTTAGTCAAAGATGTTTCAGGCAGTATACTAAACATTTAATACAGATTATTTTATTTACTCTTCACTGTAATCTGTGACACAGGTATCATTCCACTTTAAAGACAAGAAAAATGAAACCCAAGGTTGTATGGATGACATAATATATAATAGTAAAAATTTAGAAAATATTTTAAAGTTTAATAAACAAGTCAACTGTGGTAAACTCACTTTTAGTGCAGCCATTAAAATCATGACTATAAAAAGTAGAGTGACAAGAAAAAAATGTATGAGCATATTATGTTAAAAAGAATATATGGAGGGAGAGCAGCAAGATGGTGGAATAGAAGGCTGCACCAATTGTTCCTCTACCAATAGGCACACTGAATTTAACAACTATCTACACAAAAGACAGCACCTTCATAAGAACCAAAAATTAAGTGAGCACTCATAACACCTGGTTTTAACTTACTAAAAGAAGCACTGAAAATGGAAAGAAAAACAGTCTTGAATTGCTGAGGCCACCCATCCCCCATCTCCCAGCAGTGGCTGCATGGTGCAGAGAATCTGCGCAATTGGGGAGGGAGAACACGGTGATTATGAGACTTTGCATTGAACTCAGTGCTGCCTTGTCACAGTGGAAAGCAGAACCAAGCTATATGTAGTTGATGCTTGCCCATGGAGGGAGCATTTGGAACAGCCCCAGCTGGAGGGGAATCACCTATCCCAGCAGTCAGAACTTGAGTTTTAGCAAGCTTTGCCACCACTGAGGCCCTAAATAAACATGAAGAGCAGTCTAGGACACAAGAACTGCAACTTGTTGGTGAGTTCTGCTGCTGAGTCGGGATCAGAGCCAGTGAACTTGGAAGGCACATGGCCTACTGAGACACAAGCTGGGGCAGCTAAGGGAGTGCTTGTACCACCCCTCCCCCAACCCCAGACTGCACAGTTCATGGCTCCAAAAAAGACCCCTTCTGACCCCTTGAGGAGAGAAGAGGAAGAGTAAAGGGAACTTTTGTCTTGCATCTTGGATACCAGCTCAGCCAACAGAAAGCTAGGGCACTGGACACAGTCATGAGGCCCCCATTCCAGACCTTGGCTCCTGGACAACATTTCTAGACACACATTGAGCAAAAAGGGAACCTGCTACCTTGAAGGGAAGGACCTAGTTCTGGCAGGATCTATCACCTGCTAAGTAAAGAGACCCTGGACCCTGAATAACCAGCAGCAATACCCAGGTAGTAGGCTGGGGGCCTTGAGTGAGACTCTAACATGTGATGGTTTCAGCTAAGACTCAGTACATTCCCAGTTCTGATAGCTATTACAAGAGATTCCATCTGCTTGAAAAAAGCAGAGAAAAAAGTAAGGGGACTTCATCTTGTACCTTAATTAGCAGCTTGACCACAGGGAAATAGAGAAACAGGTGGACTCTTGGGGTCCCTGGTTCCAGGTCTTGGCTCTGGGATGGCATTTCTGGGCCTGCACTGGGCCAGAAGGGAGCCCATCACTCTAAAGGGTGAGTCCCAGGCCTGGCAACATTAACCACAAGTTGATTGACGAGCCCATGGGCCTTAAGTGAACATTGGTGGAAGCCTGGCAATACTCCCCATGCACCTGTGGTGGTAATGGCCAAGGGATGAGGTTCTCCTGCCTATGAAAAGGGGATGGAAGAGTGGGAAGGACTGGATCTCATGATTTGAGAGCAAGCTCAGCAACAGTAAAATAGAATGCCGGGTAGATTTCTAAGGTTTTTGACTCCAATCCCTAGCTCCTGGATAGCATCTCTAGATCCAGCTGGGATCTGGGAAAACTTACTGCCCTGAACAGAAGGACATAAGCCTATCTGCCTTTGCCACTGGCTAATTGTACAGCCTTAGGGCCTTGAGCAAACATAGGCAGTAGCAAGTTTGTGATTACTGTAGGCCTTGGAGAAGACCCAGTGCTGTAATGGCTTCAGGACTGACCTAGTGTCATCTCAGTAGTGGTGGTCCAGGTGGATCAGCATAGAGAGCACGACTGCATTTGTTTGGGAGAAAATAAGGGAAGAGAAAAAAATCTCTGCCTGGCAATGCAGAGAATTTTGGTATCTTGTCCACAACTACCACAACTACCAAGGCAGTATCTCTATGAGTCTGCAAGAACCACAGTGTTAATTGGCTGGTGGGGAGGGGGCCCTAATACAGATATGGCTTAGATCACAACACCCAAGTCCTTTTAAATACCTGGAAAGCCTTCCCAAGAGGATGGATAAAAATAAGCCCAGACTATGAAGACTACAGTAAATGCCTAACTCTTCAATGCCCAGAAACCAGTGAATACCTATAAGGGTCAACACCATCCAAGAAAACATGACCTTACTAGATGAACTAAATAAGGCACCATGGACCAATCATGGAGAAACAGAGACACGTGACCTTTCAGACAGATAATTCAAAATAGCTGTTTTGAGGAAATGCAAAGTAATTCAAGACAATAGAGAAGGAATTCAGAATTCTATCAAATAAATTTAATAGATTGAAATAATTAAAAAGAATTTAGCAAAAATTCTGGAGTTGAAAAAAGCAATTGACATAATGGAAAACACATCAGTCTTTTAACAGCAGAATTAATCAAGCAGAAGAAATAACTAGTGAGCTTGAAAACAGGTTATTAGAATATACATAGTCAGAGGAAACAAAAGAATAAAGGACACCTACAAGGCCTGGAAAATAGCCTCAAAAGGGCAAATCTAAGAGTTATTGGCCTTAAAGATGAGGTAGAGAAAAAGATGGGGTAGAAAGTTTATTCAAAGGGATAATAACAGAGAACTTCCCAAATCTAGAGAAACATATCAATATCTGAGTACAAGAAGGTTACAGAACACCAAGCAGATTTAACCCAAGGAAGACTACATAAAGGCATTTAATAATCAAACTCCCAAAGGTCAAGGACAAAGAAAGGATCCTAAAAGCAGCAAGAGAAAAGAAACAATTAACAAAAAATGGAGCTCCAAAATGTCTGGCAGTAGACTTTTCATTGGAAACCTTACAGACCAGGAGAAAGTGGCACGATATATTTAAATTGCTGAAGGAAAAAAAAAACTTTTACCCTGGAATGGTATATCCAGTGAAAATTTCCTTCAAACATTAAGGAGAAATAAAGACTTTTCTAGACAAAAAAAAGCCAAAGGACTTCATCAACACCAGACCTGTCCTACAAAAAATGCTAAAGGGAGTACTTCAATCAGAAAGAAAAGGATAATTAATGATCAATAAGAAATCATCTGAAGATAGAAAACTCCCTGGTCAGAGTAAGGACACAGAAAAACCACAGAATATTACGACACTCTAACTGTGGCATGTAAACCACTCTTATCTGAAGTAGAATGACTAAACAATAAACTAATTAAAACTAATAACTACAGTAACTTTTCAAGACATAGTGCAATAAGATATAAATAGAAACAACAAAAGGTTAAAAATCAGGGGGATTAAGTTGAAGTGTACTTTTTTATTGGTTTTATTTTTGCTTGTTTGCTTGTTTATGCAAAGTGTTAAATTATGATCTGCTAAAAAGAATGGTTTATAAGGTAATGTTTTAAGCCTCATGGAAACCTCAAAACCATATAAAACAAGAAAATGGCAGGAGTAAGTCCTTATCGATAATAACATTCACTGTAAATGGACTAAACTCTCCAATCAAAATACATAGAGTGGCTGATGGACTAAAAAAAACAAGACCCAGTGACTTGTTGCCTACAAGAAACTCACCTAATATATAAAGACACACATAGAGTAAAAATAAAGGGATGGAAAAATGATATTCCATGCCAACAGAAACCAAAAAAGAGCAAAAGTCACTATACTTACATCAGACAAAATATATTTCAATAAAATAACCATAAGAAGATACAAAGAAAGTCACTATATAATGATAAATGGATCAATTCAGCAAGAGTATATGAAAATTGTAAACACATGTATACACCCAAGACTGAAGCACCCAAATATATAAAGTAAATATTATTAGAGCTAATGAGAGAGATAAACTCCAATACATAATAACTAGAGACCACACACTTCAGCATCACACGTTCAGTATTGGAGAGATCCTCCAGACAGAAAATCAGCAAAGAAATATGAGACTTACTCTTCACTATAGAACAAATGGACATAATAGATATTTACAGAATATTTCATCCAATGACTGTGGAATACACATTCTTCTCCTCAACACATGGATTATTCTCAAGTATATACCATATGTTTAGTCACAAAACAAGTCAAAAAAATTCAAAAATTTGAAATAATATCAAGCATCTTCTCTGACCACAATGGAATAAAACTATAAATCTATAACAAGAGGAATTTTGGAAAGTATGCAAACACATGGAAATTAAACAATATGCTTGTGGATGACCAGTGAGTCAATGAAAAAATTAACAGGGAAATTTAAAAATGTCTTGAAACAAATAATAACAGAAATATAGCATAACAAAACCTATGAGATACGTTTCTGTTATTTATGTTCCCATACTAAGAGGGAAGCTTAGCACTAAAACTGCTTACATCAAAAGAGAAGAAAAATTTCAAATAAACAACCTAATGATACATCATAAAGAACTAGAAAGGCAAAAGAAACCATAACCAAAATTAGTAGAAGAAAAAAGTACTCATGATCAGAGCAGAAATAAATAAAAAATGACATGAAGAAAAATACAAAAGATCAATAAAACTAAAACTTTGTTTCTTGAAAAGATAAACAAAATTGACAACCCTTTAGAAAGACTAAGAAGAGAGAGAAGACTCAAATATATTTAGAGATGAAAAAGCAGACATCACAACTGATACTGCAGAAATTTAGAGGATCATTAGAGACTACTATGAACAACTATATGCCAATAAGTTGAAAAACCTTGAATAAGTGGATAAATTCCTAGACACATATAATCTACCAAGGTTGAACCATGAAATACAAAACCTGAACAGACCAAAAACAAGTAACAGGATCGAAGCTGTAATAAAAAATTTCCCAGCAAAGAAAAGTCTGGGACCTGATGGCTTCACTGCTGAATTCTACCAAACATTGAAAGAACAACTAATGTCAATCCTACGCAAACTATTAAAAAAATAGAAGAGTAGGAAATACTTCCAAACTCATTCTGTGAGGCCAGTGTTACCCTGAAATCAAAACCAGACAAAGATATATCAAAAAAATAGAAAAGTACAAGGCAATATCCCTGATGAATATGGATGCAAACATTCTCAATAAAACACTAGCAAACAAAATTCAACAAACACATTAAAAAGATCATTTATCATGACCAATTAGGATTCATCCCAGGGATACAAGGATGGTTTAACCTATGCAAATCAATCAATGTGATACATCATGTCATTAGAATAAAAGGAAAAAAAATGATCATTTCAATTGATGCTGAGAAAGCATTTTATAAAAATCCAACATGCCTTCATGATAAAAACCCTCAAAAATCTGGGTACAGAAGGAACATTCCCCAACACAATAAAAGCCATATACAACAGACCACAGCTAGTATCATACTGATGGGGGAAAATCTGAAAGTCTTTTCTCTAAGATCTGGAACTTGACAACAAGGATAACCGTTGTCACCAGTTATTCAACATAATACTGGAAGTCCTAGCTAGAGCAATCATATGAGAGAAAAAAAAAAGGGCATCCAAATTAAAAAGGAAGAAGTCAAATTACCCTTGCTCGCAGATGATATGATCTTGTATTTGAGAAAACCTAAAGACTCCACCAAAAAACTATTAGAACTGATAAACAAATTTTGTAAAATTGCAGGATATAAAATCAATGTACAAACATCTGTAGCATTTTTACATGCCAACAGTGAACAATCTAAAAAAGAAATAAACAAGTACAATAGCTACAAATAAAATAAAATACCTAGGAATGAACTCAACCAAAGAAATGAAAGATCTCTGTAACAAAAACTACAAAACACTAATGAAAGAAATTGAAGAGGACACCTGCCAAAACAGGAGATATTCCATGTTTATGGATTGGAAAAATCAGCGTTCTTAAAATGCCTATACTACCAAAAGCAATCTACAGATTTAATGCAAGCCCTATTAAAATACCAATGATGTTCTTCACAGAAATGGAAAAAAAGAATCCTATAATGTATATAGAACCACAAAAGACCCAGAATAGCCAATGCTATTGCAAGCAAAAAGAACAAAATTAAGGAGTCAGATTACTTGACTTCAAACTATATTACAGAGCTATAGTAATCAAAATGGCATGATACTGGCATAAAAACAGACACATAGACCAATGAAACAGAATAGAGAATCAAGAAAGGATTTATCCTTTCATCTATAGTGAACTAATTTTCAACAAAGGTGCCAGGAATATACTTTGGAGAAAGGACAGTCTCTTCAATAAATGGTGCTGGAAAAAACTGGATATTCATATGCAGAAAAATGAAACAAGACCCCTATCTTTTGCCATATATAAAATTCAAATCAAAATGGATTAAAGGCTTAAATTTAAGACCTCAAACTACAGAACTACTAAAAGAAAACATTGAGGAAACTCTCCAGGACATTGAGTGGGCAAAGAATTATTGAGTAATATCCCACATGGGCAACCAAAGCAAAAATGGACAAATGGGATGACATCAAGTTAAAAAGTTTCTTGCACAGCAAAGAAAAGAATCAACAATGTGAAGAGACAACCTACAGAATGGGAGAAAATATTTGCAAAATGCCCATCTGAAATGGGATTAATAACCAGAATATATAAGGGGCTCAAACAAATATATAAGAAAAAATCTGATAATCTGATTTAAAAATGGCCAAAATATCTGAATAGATCTTTCTCCAAAGAAGACACACAAATGGAAAACAGTCATTTGAAAAGATGCTCAATATCATTGATCATCAGAGGAATACAAATAAAAACTATAGTGAGGTATCATCTTTCCACAGTTAAAATAGCTCTTATCTAAATGATAGTCAATAATAAATGCTGGCCAGGATGCGGAGTAAAGGGACCCCTTTAAATTGCTGGTGGGAATGTAAATTAGTACACCCACTATGAAGTGAAATTTGTAAGTTCCTTATAAACTAAAATCCAGCAATCCCACTCCTAAGTGTATACTCAAAGGAAAGGAAATTGGTATTTCAAAGAGATATCTACACTATCATGTTTACTGCAGCACTATTCACTATAGTCAAGATTTAGAAGCAACCTAAGGGTCCATCATCAGATGAATGGATAAAGAACATGTGGTACATATACACAATGGAGTACTATTCAACCATAAAAAAGAATGAGATACTGTTATTTGCAAGATAGGTGGAACTGGAGGTCATTATGTTATGTGAAATAAGCCAGGCACAGAAAGACAAACATTACATTCTCACTTATGTGTGGAAGCTTAAAACTGAAACAATTGAACTCATGAAGATAGAGAGTACAAGGATGGTTACCAGAGTCTGGGAAGTGTAGTGGGGAGTGGAGGTGGGAGGGAAGTGGGGATGGTTAATGGGAACAAATAAAACCCAGAAAGAATAAATAAGACCCAGTATTTGTTGGCACAAAACCACAATGAGATACCATCTCACGCCAGTTAGAATGGCGGTCATTAAAAAGTCAGGAAACAACAGATGCTGGAGAGGATGTGGACAAATAGGAATGCTTTTGCATTGTTGGTGGGAGTGTAAATTAGTTCAACCATTGTGGAAGATAGAGTGTGGCAATTCCTCAAGGATCTAGAACTAGAAATACCTATTTGTATGCAGAAGAATGAAACTGGACCCTCTACTTATCCCATTACTGGGTATATATCAAAGGATTATAAATCATTCTTCTATAAAGACACATGCACACATATGTTTATTGCAGCACTATTTACAATAGCAAAGACTTGGAACCAACCCAAATGCCCATCAGTGATAGACTGGATAAAGAATATGTGGCACATATACATCATGGAATACTATGCAGCCATAAAGAAAGGATCACTTCATGTCCTTTGCAGGGACATGGATGAAGCTGGAAACCATAATTCTCAGCAAACTAACACAAGAACAGATAATCAAACACTGCATGTTCTCACTCTTAAGTAGGAGTTGAACAATGGGAACACATGGACACAGAGAGGGGAACATCACACAATGGGGCTTGTCGGGGGGTAGGGGCTAGGGGAGGGATGGCATTAGGAGAAATACCTCATGTAGATGACGGGTTGATGAGTATAGCAAACCACCATGGCACGTGTATACCTATGTAACAAACCTGCACGTTATGCACATGTACCCCAGAACATAAAGTATATAAAAAGTACAGTAAATAATTCAAGAGAATTATAATAAATTCAACAGGAGATGTATGAGATTGCGAAATGGGGAATTTTTTTCCTTTTGTGTATCTTCTGATTGATTTTTGTAATGTAGACATATATTCAATAGATAAAATTTCTGTTATGTGAAAACTAAAATGCATTAAAATGTAGGGTAATAACTAAAGATAAAACTAAACATAAATTTTATTGATTTTAAGTGTATTTGTAATAATAAGAATAGACAAAATGACTTTTCATATGTAAAATATTGGACTAGAGCCAAGGTCAAATTTGCCATCTGAATGTTTTTCATGTGCTTAGATGAGCTATCTTACTTTCCGTTTTGATAAAGGTAAAAAAAAAAAAAAAAAAAACTGTCCTAATCATTCCAGAGAATGTTGGTTTGGGTTTGGTTTTTTTTTCGCTTTTACATGAAGCTGCATGTTAAATGAATTTTGAAAACAATTTCAACCCAAACCAACATTCTCTGGAATGATTAGGACAGAAAAATAGAAATATTGAAAGGTTTTGTCTGCTTTTTTTATTGGAACAAAAATATTTTAGCTGCATATCATACAAATCATGACTTTTATACACTATCCATAAATATTTTGTCCATTACTCATCAACTGAAAAAAGAATGTTTAAAGACAGAAACAGAATGGTAACTCTGATTCTTAGATGGACAATTTCCTTTTTGGTGCCTGGACTTACAATCACTGTAGTACCAACACTACACTAACCAAAACAGCATGGTGCTGGTACAAAAAACAGACATATAGACCAAAGAAACAGAATAAAGAACCCAGAAATAAGGCTGCACGCCTACAACCATCTGATCTTTACAACACTGACAAAAATAAGCAGTGGAGAAAGGAATCCCTATTCAATAAATGGTGCTGGGATAACTGTCTATTTGTATGCAGAAGAATGAACTGGACCCTCTACTTATCATCATATACATAAATTAACTCAAGGTAGATTATAGACTTAAATGTAAGATCTCAAACCATAAGAATCCTAGAAGAAAGCCCAGAAAATACTCTTCTGGACATAGGCCTTGGGAAATAATTTATGGCTAAGTCCTCAAAAGCAATTGCAACACAAACAAAAATTGACAAGTGTGATGTAATTAAACTAAAGAGCTTCTGCACAGCAAGAGAAACTACCAACGGGGTAAACAGACAACCCACACAATGGGAGAAAATATTCACAAAGTATGCATCAAACAAAGGACTAATATCCAGAATCCTTAAGGAACTTAAACAATTCAACAGGCCAAAAACAATCCCATTGAAGGGTAGTGAGAGGATGGGGTGAGATGAGGGTAGTTAATGGGTACAAAAAAAATATTTAGAAAGAATGAATAAGACTAGTATTTGATAGCACAACAGAGTGACTATACTCAATGATAATTTAATTGTACATTTTAAAATAATTAAAACAGTAAAAGTAGATTGTAACACAAAGGATAAATACTTGAGGAGATGCAGACCCCATTTTACATGATGTGATTATTATACACTGCATGGCTATATCAAAATATCTCATGCACCCCATAAATATATACATCTACTATGAACCCAAAAATTAAAATTAAAAAATTTTACAAAATATGATAAAGTTGGCAAAGGAAGACACACATCTCAAGAGAGACACAGAAGCATCCAACAAACATTTGAAAAAATGGTCTGCATCACTAATCATCAGAGAAATACAAAACAAAACCACAATGAGATACCATCTCATACCAGTCAAGATGGCTTTTGTGAAAAAGTCAAAAAATTACAGATGTTGGCAAGGCTGCAGACAAAAGGGAACCCTAATACGCTGTTGGTGGGAATGTAAATTAATTCAGTACTGTAGAAAGCAGTTTGCAGATTTCTCAAAGAACTAAGAGTTGAACTACCATTCCACCTGGCCATCCCATTACTGGTTATATACCCAAAGGAAAATAAATTGTTCTACCAATAAGACACATGTACAAGTATGTTCATCACAGCACTATTCACAATAGCAAAGACATGGATTCAAACACAGTGCCCATCAATAGTGAATTGATGAAGAAAATGTGGTACATATACATGATGGAATACTACACAGTCATAGAAAGAACAAAATTGTGTCCTTTGCAGCAATATAGATGCAGCTGGAAACCATCATCCTAAGCGAACTGACACAGAAACAGTAAACTAAATACTGCATATTCTCACTTGTAAGTGGGAGCTAAACATTAGGTACACATGGTCATACAATGGGAACAATAGACACTGGAGAATACAAGAGGGAGGAGAGAGAAGAGGGGTAAGAGTTGGAAAAAACTATCAATCGGGTACTATGCTCTAGGGGTGACAGATTCATTCATATTCTAAACCTCAGCATCATACAATATGTCTTTGTAATAAACCTGCATATGTACCCTTGATTCTAAAATAAAAGTTGAAAAAAGAAAAAAAAAAACACTGTAGTAAAAAAAATAGTTCAGTAATCCCAGGGGTTTGTGTTACAGGTAAAGAGAGAAAGAGAAATAAAAAAGAAGAAAGAACCTCAGGGAGATGCTGAAAGCCAAGAGCATACATGCTTGGCCAGTGTTCCCTCTAGTCTTTTATACACTGTGGTGAGCAAGACCTTGAATGCAAAAACATGAGAGGTGAAGTTGTTGACCCTATGGTCAGGCAATTAAAGATACCAATCCTTAGCAGCACAGTAGACCTGAGGATTGTTCTTTAGAGTAGGTGAGCAAAGGGAGAGATTGAAAACAACAAAACAAGCAAAACCAAAGAGATGAGATACTAGCATAAATCACTGAAAAGTACAAGTGTTAAGGCAGTTAGTCTAAATGTATTAATGTGGCTTCTTATTAGCAGAATAGCCATCCTGAAGATAATTACAATATCTGAACAAATGTAAAAAGAAAAAGAAGTTGAATACACTGAGAGTGACAATAAGCAGAACTGAAAGGGATTTGGTCCTTGAAGGAAAGGACACACACAAGGTAGAACTAACATTTAAATGGCCTCCTTCTAATGACACTACAAAGTGCGTACAGGATTGGCAAATAGAACATAAAAAATTGCAGTTTTTATTTTATATTACATTATTTTGTTTTGTTTTGTGGCTTGTGATGTTTAAGTAGTCTAGGCTACAATAATAGGGAGATAACAAGGAGAGAAATCTTGCATAGAAGGGACCCACAATGGAAGGCCCAAAATTGTCATCTACTCTCTCACATTCTTGGCTGACTACTGAGTGGTATCAGCCTAAAGTAATCAAAAGGGTCAGAATCTAATGTGAAGATATTATTCAAGTGAAAAATTTAAGGATGGCCCACCAGGAAACTCCAGTTTCCAAAAGAAACTTCAAAGGAATAGAGTCAGCATTCCCAAGGAGGGAAGTTAAAGTTTCATTTACACAGGGAGAGACAGGGGAGTTTCATCTAAGTTTAATATATAGTTGAAGCATTTTGATTGGTGATAGGCAGTGTTTCATTTGGGGAAGAGGTCATTTCACAAATTTTTTAATACAGGGTATAACAGTCATAGGTTTTCCATCATACCGTCTAAGCAAAACAGGAACAACAAAGGGAAGTTAATTTATAACAAGGGTAATTAATTTAAAAGGCAGGAGGTTTTTGTCCCTCATGTCATTTAATTCTCTCTAGTCATTGAACAGAACAAGGAAAATAAGAAAGCGAGTTAATCTATAATCTGAGAATAAGAAGTTGTAACTATATGTGACTCAGATACCATTCACATCTAACTCAAGGCTTCACAATGGCAAACAGGGAGGACTTGAAGAATTCTAGAAGAAAACAGTTGGAAGGCTATATAAATTGAGCAGAGATTACACAGGTTTCCTAATGCATAAAAATTTGGAGTGTAAATCTTTCCTGGCTAAAAAGGCCCTAGTAAATACCTCAGGTTTGCCACAGACCTGCCCTAACAAAGCACAAAAACAAGACTCCATGAGTTTAACGTAATTAGCAAATAATTTGACTCTGACAGAATAAAGGTAACACTCTTCAGAGGAAAATAACAGAATCAGTAGTTTCTACAATAAATCAGAATTTTCAGAAAAAATTTAGCAGATAATCAAATAAGTAGAAAAATGTTACCAATTATCACAAGCACACACACATACACAGAAAGCACTTAGTAGAAATAGACAAAATATGACTAAGAGTTGAAATTACTAGACAAGAAATTTAAAGTAGCTATTAAAAATAGGCTCAATGTAGTAAACAAATAAATGCTTATAATGAATAAAAATTAGAAAATCTTAGCATACAAATTGAAAATACTTTAAAAACTAAATTAAAATTCTAGAATAAAAACTTACACTATATCAAAATTTTCTGTGCTGGGAATAAAAGCAGATTGGAGAGGAAGGAGAACTGGTCAAAGAATGATTAATAGAAATCATTTGTTTTGAAGAACTGAAAAATAAAGGACTGAATAATAAAGATTAGATTCTCAGTGACCTGTGGAGGAATATCCAGTCTAAAATATATAAAGTCCTAAAAGAAACAGTAGAAAAAAGGGGGTAAAAACATATTCAAAGAAAAGTCCAAAAATGTCCACATTTTGTGACAATGTCAACTTGCAAATTCATAAACTAAGCAGGATTAATACAAAAAAAACCCCACACCTAAGCATATTATTGTCATACTGCTGAAAACCAAAGATAAAGACAAAATCTTGACAACGGCCAGACATAAAAAAATAAATTACACACAGAATAAAGACATGAATGGGATCTGGCTTCTTACCAGAAACAATGAAGGCCAGAAGATGAGAGAACATCTCTTAAGTTCTATAAAATATGTCAACCCAGAATTACTTTTCCATCAAAAATATAATTCAAAAATTAGGGAAAAATAAAGTCATTTTCAGGTAAGTGTTAACTGAGAGAATTTGTCACCCTCAGATCTGTATTATAAAAAAGAAGTATAATAGCTAAAGATAAATATATGAGATGAAATATGAGTCTACAGAAACAGCACTGATAATGCTAAATATGTGAGTAAATATAAAAATGAAAATTCTCTTAATTCATTTAAAAGATATCACTGTTTAAAGAAAAAAAAGTGGCCAGGTGCGGTGGCTCACGCCTGTAATCCCAGCACTTTGGGAGGCCGAGGCGGGTGGATCACAAGGTCAAGAGGTTGAGACCATCCTGGTCAACATGGTGAAACCCCATCTCTACCAAAATTACAAAAATTAGCAGGGCGTGGTTGTGCGCGCCTGTAGTCCCAGCTACTCAGGAGGCTGAGGCAGGAGAATCTCTTGAACCCAGGAGGTGGAGGTTGCAGCGAACCCAGATTGCGTCACTGCACTCCAACCTGACGACAGAGCGAGACTCCGTCTCAAAAAAGAAAACGAAAACAGGAAAAAAAAGTATAACGTTATATTAGTGGATTTATAATGTATGTAAATATAAATTACATGAAAACAATAGCACAAAGAAGGATAAAGTAGCACAATATTAACTTTAAGTTATCTATGTTGAGTTAAGAATACATATTTAATCCCTACAGCAGCCTCTAAAAATAACACAAAAGTATATTTAAAAAGTCAATGGAGAAAATAAAGTGGAATATTAAACTGGACTATTAAACTCATGTTTAAGAAGACGGGAAAAAGTACAGAGAAACAAAACAATAGGTGGGATAAGTAGAAAACAAACAGCACAATGATAGACAATTCAAAGTGAGTCATTAATTAGACTAAAGGTAAATTACTAAACACTCCAATTAAAAGGAAGAGATTGTTTAAGTTGGTAAGTAAAGTGAAATTTGTTTTCCATAAGGAAGGTACCTTAAATAAAAGAATAGGCTTGAAAGAAAAAGAAGAAAAAGATATGCCACATAAATGCTAATATAAGAAAAATGAAGTGGTTATATTACTAATATAAGACAAAGTAAGCAGGGGCAAGGAATATTGCCAGAAACTAACAGAAACTTTCTATGATGATAAAACAGTAAACTCATTAAGGAGATATAACAATCCTAAATGTGTATAAACATAACAGCAAAACTTCAAATCACAAGAAGCAAAAAACAATAGAAATAAAGGGAAAAGTGGATGAATCCACAATCATAGCTGAAGTTTTTAACACTTCTTTCTTAGTAATTGGTGAACATGCTGGACCAACTATTAATAAGTTCATAGAATATTTCAACAACAATATCAAACTACTCATCCTAATCAACATTCATGGGACATTTCACCCAACAAAGGTAGAAAAATCATCTTTAAAGTATATATGAAATGTTTAGTGGAATAGGCCATATATGTGCAATAAAATAAATCTGAAATTGCAAAATGTTTAAAATTAATTCACATCAGAATTATAAATCAAAAACGAAGTTAATTTTTAGAATTAGTAACATATTTTAAAGCCTCAAATATAAATAAATAAGACAGTCTATTTGAAATTACATAGATTTAAGAAGAAAACACAAAGCACTTTAGAACATATTTCTGATTTGATGACAATTGATAATAAAATATAGTATACCAAAATTTATAAAATTAAGTGCTCAGAAGGAAATTCAAAGCTTTAAAAAACTTATACTAGAAAAGAAGAAAGGCCTAAACATTTACTTAAGTTATCACTTTAGAAAATTAGAAAAAGAACTAACTGTAGGCAAAGTAAGTTGGCAAAAGGAAATAATGAAAATAAAAATAGAAATTAATTAAATGGAAAACAAAAATAACTAGACATCCAGAAATCAAGAGAGAGAAAAATTAACAAGTAAGGAATTCAAAGGAGATGCCACTACAGACAGTAAAAACATTAAAATGATATAAATAAATATATTGAATAATCAAATGTCAGAAAATTCAACATCATGGATGAGATAAAAAAACTGAAGAAAAACACAACTTATCAAAACTGACACGTGGAAATTAAGAATGTGAATAGTCGTACAGCTATCCAAAGAAGATGGATTTTTTTTCTTTAAAGCCTTACTACAGATGATTTCAATGCAAAATTCTATCAAGTATTTCACAAAGAAATTATGTCAATCTTACAGGATATCCTTCAGAAAACAGACAACTCCTCTCAGCTTATTTTCTGAGGCTAACGTAACCTTTATGCCAAAACCTGCTGAACTATTACCTATAAAAGAAAATCAAAGACAAAAATCTCTCATGATTATTGAAACAAAAATCTTTAATACGTTATTAGCAAATAAAATTTAGCAATACATAAAAAATTGTGTCAAGGTCTATCTTGGAAATACAGGTTTGTTTAATATTTGAAAATCTGTGTAATTTACTACTGAACAAAATATAGAGAAGAAAACTAAATAATTATTACAATTTCAGATAAAACACTTAACAAAATTCAATATCTGTGCTTAATTTAAAAAACAAAAACAAACTCAGAAACCTAGGAATAATGGGAGCATCCATTATTGATAAATGGTATCCGTGAGAAACCTAAAGCTAGTATTAATATAAAATGTTAATGTGAAATCGACACACTTTCTTCCTAAGTTTGGGAAGAAGGGAATATTGGTTATTATGTTACTACTTTTGTCATTATTATGGCATAACTAGCTAATAGAAATGCAGTAAAAAAAAAAAAAAGGCATGGAAATTATAAAGGAAAAAGTGAAAGTTTCTATATTTGTTGGGGGCATAAGTGTTTATATAGAAAGTGCTAAGGAAATACAAGAACTGTATTAATTTGCTAGAGCTACCATAAAAAAGAAGTGGTTGGCAACAGAAGCTTATTTCCTCACCGTTCTGGAGGCTAGAAGTCCAAGATCAATTTGCAGCAGGTTTGGTTTCTCCTGAGCCATCTCTCCTCAGCTTGCAGATGGCTACCTTCTAGGTGGTCTTTCTTCTGTGTCCCTGGTATCTCTTTGTGTGTCTAAATTTTCTCTTTTTTTTTTTGAGACTCTTGTTGCCTAGGCTAGAGAGCAGTGGCACAATCTCAGCTCACTGCAACCCCCACCTTCCAGTTGCAAGTGATTCTCCTGCCTCAGCCTCCTGAGTAGCTGGGATTACAGGCGCACGCCACCACACCCGGCTAATTTTTGTCCTTTTAGTAGAGACGGGGTTTCACCATGTTGGCCAGGCTGGTCTTGAACTCCTGACCTTGTGATCCACCCATCTTGGCCTCCCAAAGTGTTGGGATTACAGGCGTGAGCCACCGCGCCCGGACTAGATTTTCTCTTTTTACAAGCACGCTAGTCAGACTGGATTAGGGCCTAGCTTTATGGCCTCAATTTAACTTAATCACCTATTTAAAGGCCTTGTCTCCAAATACAATCTCATTCTGAAGTACTGGGTGTTAGGACTTCAACACATGAATTTGGGGGTGACAAAATTCAGCTCATAACAAGAACAAGTGAATTTTAAAATTTTGAAGTATATATTCTCAATATAGACAATTCAGCTGTATTTTTGTATAGTAGCAGCAAAAAAATAGAGAATAAGATTTAAATAACATTTCATTTACAACAGCATTAGAATCAGAAAATACTATATACGCAACATAATATGGAAAAAATACACCACTGATACACACAACAAGAATCAATCTTAAAAACATATTTTGAGTCAAAGAGGCCAGTCATAAAAGAATATAAACAGCATTATTTTACTTTATGAAGTTCAAGAGAAGGGTAACTACTCCAAGGTAATAAAAATTAGAACAGTCTTTGCCTATTTGGGGATTGACTGGAAAGAGAATAAGCAAGTATTCTCAGGTGATTTATATGTTCTATAGCTAGCCTGTGTAGTAATTACACACATATAAATATTTATTAAGGCCGGGCATAGTGGCTCATGCCTGTAATCCCAGCACTTTGGGAGACTGAGGCAGGCAGATCACCTGTGGTCTGGAGTTTGAGACCAGCCCGGCCAACATGGTGAAATCCCGTCTCTACTAAAAATACAAAAATTAGCCAGGCATGGTGGCACGTGCCTGTAATCCCAGCTACTCAGGAGGCTGAGGCAGGAGAATCACTTGAACCCGGAAAGCAGAGGGTGCAGTGAGCTGAGATCTCACCACTGCACTACAGCCTGGGGGTACTCCATCTCAAAATAAATAAATAATAAATAAATAAATAAACAAATATTAAAACTTGTTGAATTGTACACTTAAGATCTGTACATTCGGCCGGGCGCAGTGGCTCACGCTTGTAATCCCAGCACTTTGGGAGGCCGAGGCGGGCGGATCACGAGGTCAGGAGATCGAGACCACGGTGAAACCCCGTCTCTACTAAAAATACAAAAAATTAGCCGGGCGTGGTGGCGGGCGCCTGTAGTCCCAGCTACTCGGAGAGGCTGAGGCAGGAGAATGGCGTGAACCCGGGAGGCGGAGCTTGCAGTGAGCCGAGATTGCGCCACTGCACTCCAGCCTGGGTGACAGAGCGAGACTCCGTCTCCAAAAGATCTGTACATTCTCTGTATGTAAATTTTACCTCGTGTGTGTGTGTGTGTGTGTGTGTGTGTGTTTGTGTGTGTGTGTGTGTGTGTGTAAAATTGGAGTAACATGAAATACCAATTTCCAGTCAGGTTGTGTACTATAAAAATTGAGAGAACAAGTTTTGCAGTCAGACAAAGAGAATTATAAACCCAGATCTGCCAACCACTGGCTTTGTGGTATTAGATGATTTATATCAAGCTTGTCAAACCCGAGTCCTGTGGGCTACATGTGGCCCAGAACGGCTTTGAATGCAGCCCAACAAAAATTTGTAAATCTTTTAAAAACATTGAGTTTTTTTGAGATTTTTTTTTTTATCATCAGCTATTGTTAGTGTTAGTGTATTTTATGTGTGGCCCAAGACAATTCCTCTTCCAGTGTAGCCTAAGGAAGCCAAAAGATTGGACACCCCTGATTTATATAATGTGTGTGAGCCTATACTTTCCAGTAAGAAAACCAGCGGTGTGGGGGGGTAGTAATAATATCTACCACATTGAGTTATCATGAGGCTTAAATAACATGTATGGTAAAGGCTTACCACAGCGCTAGTGTATAGAATGTACTCAAAAAGTAGTAAAAGTTATTATGATTAAAGTGCAATTGATGTTTTAAAGAAAAACAGTGGTTTTATCCTTAGGCTGAATTGTCTTCTACCCAGTAGTGTAATACAATACAAGATACACGGAGAGAGAGATGGATGAAGGATGAAAGAACAGCAGAGCAGACAAGCTGCTGCAGTTAAGGCAGAATGTTTACATTAGCATAATTGAAGGAAACAGAAATTCAGTGCCATCTCTAGGGATACTGTGAAGATTAAATGAGGTGCAACATGAAAAATTACTTGGCTTGATGTCAGGTATTCAGTAAACCTTCAATAGGTGGTCAATATTAATTTATTTGTATTACCATTCAACTTTATTAGCACAAATGCTAATAAATGTTTTCAAAAGCTTTTTAAAAACTTTATTCAGAAAATACACCATATAGTCTATCCCCTAATAGTTTATTCTAATTGACTGTTAGTTACTCCTTTACTCAACAGATATATATTTCTTAACAGATTAATAATTCTTACTTATATGGTGGCTTTTTAAAATTTACAGTCATATAAATTCATATATCTGAGTAAAAGATGTTCTCCCGTAAGATTTGCTCAGTTATATTTATTCCATTTTAATTTTTCCCCAAAATCAAGTCCTCAAGCATGTTAATTACTCCTACTGCTCTTCCAATTTATTACCCTTTGTTTATCTAGTTCTAAAAGTATGTGACAATGTTCAGATCTCAGCCAATTTTAATTAACTTCTGAGTTTTTAAACTAGTGAAACTGTCATAGTTATGCTAGATAGATACTGAAATTTTAATATAATTTGATCAATTTGGAAATTCTCCTCTTAATCATGCTGCTTATTACAAGAGTTATTTTGAATGTGTGATTTCCCTCTCCCTTTTCCCTCTCAATGAAATCATTAAACACAGTTTTCTACCCTATCTCTGGCCAACTTTTGATCATAAAATAAATTTGTAAGCTCTGGATTATTAGTACTTTTATTTATACATATTTTTGTTTTTATTCTTGCAACCTCTCAATATTTTAATTGTATCTATTTTAGTAATCAACAGAGAATTTCCAAACTGAGGATCAGGAAAAAAAAACAAATAAAGGTGAAATATTTAAAATGTTATCAGTTTTATTGCTCACTAACAGACCTCTTAAATAACAGCAATGGAAAAAAATTAAAACCACCTTAAACCTTCTCTATCATAAAGTAATTTGAGGAAGATAGTTGGAAAATAAATGATTAGGATAATATCTCTCAAAAACTAGATCAATTTGTCAATACTAATTTCTATTACAATTAAACCAGCTCTTTGTCTTGGCTTTGGAAACATATTACATGATTAGATAAGGATAATGTGTGACTTAATTAACAAGGTTTTTGCATGCAAACATATCAATATATAGGGATTTCTCTAGGATGTCAATCACTATTCTATTCCTAAAAGTGTGAGTATATCTCTTGAAATTATATTTACGATAATATACTTAAGAATATTCCTTTAAAAAATAATATTCTTAATATATTAACTTCTATATACAAAAGAAAAATTTAGTCCAGATCTTAAATGAAATTTCACACATTTCATTTTATCTTACTTTATTTTTATAACTTCAAATTTATTTTAGATTCAGGGTACATGTGCAGTTTTGTTTCATAGGTACATTGTGTGATGCTGAGGGTTTTCTGTTCCTGCATTAATTTGCTTAGGATGACGGCCTCCAGCTGCATCTATGTTGCTGCAAAGGACATGATTTTGTTCTTTTTATGGCTAGGTAGTATTCCATGCTACATATGTACCACATTTTCTTTATCCAATCCACCGTTGATGGGCATCTAGGTTGATTCCCTGTCTTTGTAATTGTAATTAGTGCTGCGATGAACATATGAGTGTATGTGTCTTTTGTGTAGAATGATTTATTTTCCTTTAGGTATATATCTAGTAATGGGATTGCTGTGTTTAAGGTAGTTCAGTTTTAAATTCTTTGAGAAAACTCCAAACTGCTCTCCATGGTGTCTGAACTAATAATTTACATTCCTATCAACAGCATATAAGTGTTCCCTTTCCTCCACAGCTTTGCCAGCATCTGTGATTTTTGACTTTTTAATAATAGCCATTCTGACTGCTGTGGGAAGGTATCTCATTGTGGTTTTGATTTGCATTTCTCTGAATGATTAGTGATGCTGAGTATTTTCATGTTTGTTGACCACTTGTATGTCTTCTTTTGAAAAGTTTGTGTCTTTTTCCCACTTTGTAAATGGGGTTATTTGGTTTTTGCTTGTTAAATTTTTTAACTTCTTTATAGATTCTTGTTCTTAGACCTTTGTTGGATGCATACTTCACGAATATGTTCTCCCATTCTGTAAGTTGTCTGTTTAGTCTGTTGGTAGTTTCTTTTGTTGTGCAGAAGCTCTTTAGTTTATATGTCGCACTTGTCCATTTTTGGTTTTTTTGCAATTGCTTTTGAGGATTTAATCATAAATTATTTCAAGGTCGATGTCCAGAAGAGTATTCCACAGGTTTTCTTCTAGGATTCTTGTAGTTTAAGGTCTCACATGTAAACCTTTAACCCATCTTGAGTTAGTTTTTTAAGTGGTGTAAGGAAGGGGTCCAGTTCTATTATTCTCCATATAGCTAACCCAGCTATCACAGCACCGTTTTCTAAACAGGCAGTCCTTTCCATATTTCTAATTGTTGTCAACTTTGTTGAAGAGCTGATGGCTGTAGGTGTGTGGCTTTATTTCTGGGTTCTTCATTCTGTAGCACTGGTCTATGTGTTTGTTTTTGTACCAGTACCATGCTATTTTTGGTTACTGCAGCCTTATAGTATAATTTGAAATCAAGTAATGTGATGCCTCTTGATTTGTTCCTTTTATTTAGGATGGCTTTGGCTATTCAACCTCTTTTTTGGTTCCATACACATTCTGTTTTAACATAATCTTAATTGTAGATTTAAAAATTTTTTATTCAACTGTGCTGGTCTTTTTCTTCCATTAATATGTTGATCATTTCTAAACTTTTCTTAATATGTGGCAATGGTTCAGCAAAATAAAGATGTTCTGTTCTTATGAATATCATATATTTATAGGATACCTTAATTCAACTTTTTAAATGAGCATTATTCAAGCTTATAATTTTGACATAAAAAGTTGATAATGCTAAGTGAAAAAGAAAAATAGGACTAACTCATGTCCTTCTTTGTTGTTAATGTTTATTTTGTTCTGTTTTGTTTTAAGGTACTCTGGCACACTAAGGAAGGATGAAATGCTTGTAGAAGGCAAGCATTTAAAATACACGCTTTCCATAGTCCCTTCATAAGAAGTAGAGTTCATGGTGTCTCTAATGTAAAAGATGAATTTTCCAAAAGAGATAAAACCATGGTTCTCATACAAATATAAAATTAATGTATGCCAAAGATTATATTTAACTCACTAGTAAATGAGGAAACCAGTAAGATGTTACAACTCCCTCAAAAAAGAATTTAAAGTGTTTCCACATATAGGTAATCAGGAATTCTGAAATAAATTTTCAAATAGATACAAATTGATCACTATATATAAGACAATATAATAATCAATGGCATTCCACCTAACATATTTCATTTGCACTTCTGTGGGCAAAAATCACATTCATTATTATCAATTTTCTAACAATCACTCTCCAAGAAAACAACAAGCAAACATGCTGAGAAAGGTGCACTAGATAGAATGCCTAATAATCTTGTTTGCCCATTTCAAGATCTTTCACAATTTTTCCCTAGACTAAAACGTTTTCTTAAAAGTCTTCTTGGCTGGGTGTGGTGGCTCACGCCTGTAATCCCAGCACCTTGGGAGCCGAAGCTGGCAGACCACGATCATCCTAGCTAACACGGTGAAACCTCATCTCTGCTAAAAATACAAAAATTAGCCGGGTATGGTGGCACGCGCCTGTAGTCCCAGCTACTCGGGAGGCTGAGGCAGGAGAATCGCTTGAACCCGGGAGGCGGAGGTTGTAGTGAGCTGAGATCACGCCATTGTACTCCAGCCTGGGTGACAGAGCAAGACTCAGCCTCAAAACAAAACAAAACAAAAAAGTCTTCTTAAACTCCTTAAACATCTGTCCTAATTAGAACTGAAATAGTTTTAGTTTTTCAACACTATTAGTTGGGGTGAGTGGCACTTCCTTGCTCACACAGAGTTTACGCATTATGTTGGAAGAAAGGTAGCTTCTTACATGTAAGAAAGAGGATAGAATTTGGGGAGTTTCCACTAGGGGTAAAAACAAAGGTTTGTAGGGGAGAAGGCAATGAGTGCTGATGGGAAACTTAATGTCATAATGTTGGGCATGTGTCAGCAGAGAGCATGACTATGACGGACAGCACCAGCCCATGCAGAGCAGCAGACCCAACAGAACCAATGATGGAGCTGCTGTTGTAGCCAGAGATGCAATGGCATGGATTCCAAGTCCCATGGGCTAAGAATCAGCCCTACCCCTGGTTTCCCAGATCTATGTAAGCTCGGAGTTTTCAAATGGAGGAATGGATCCTAAAAATGCCTGACAGCAGATTTCTAGTCTAACCTCGTAACTCAAGACTCAGTGCTGAACATAATTTGACTTATAAAAGTAATGTGACATTTTTAGAAAAGAAATATAGTATAGTAAGTCTATTCCCACTATACTAGTTTAGCATTTGGTTAATGGCATTACAAAAAAAGATGGCTATTCTTCATTTATTTATATTTTCAAGGCCAATAAAGCACAGAATTTTTTACTTTGGGAAAATAAAGATCAGAAATAAAATAGTAAAACACATATTGCAGAATATATTTGATAAAACTGTCTCCTAAAACCCTTGACATTTTTAGGTTTTGCTAGTTAATTCAAAATCAGAGATTAGTAATCTGTTGCGAAATCCAACTATGTTTGTGAATGAATGAGGTATGCATACCAGGGTGTGAAATTTTTATCAGTTATAGCTTCACTGGAAGAGGTTTTACCTCTAGAGGAACCAACATATTCCTTTTATGAATATTTCTGAAAATAAAGTCAATTATCAGCTTAATATAAACCCCCTTAATAGATCATAATATTCACATCTATTAAAACACTCCATTGTTGATCCATGCATCCATTCAATAGGTATTTACATAGTGACTTTTCGTTGGCAGACAGTGTTGTGAGAGCACAGCAATGGCAAAATCTCCACTCCCACAGAGCTTTTATTTCAATGAGAAAGAAAAAAAGGGAAATAAATAATATGGAGAAAACGTACAAATGTAAAGGATATACAAGTGCCAGGCAGTGGAGAATGAAATTTATTGAAGTCGTCAGAAAAGGAATTAATGAAAAGATAACAACTGAGCAAAATTCTAAAATTGTGGAAGCAAAATACTATATGCAGAATGCTAGGCAGAGATTTGCTGCAGAGGAATTAAAAAAAAAAAAAAAAACACCACCAACAAAACAACATTTACCCTGAGGAAGGAACACTGAGCATATCTGGAATGTTTAGGGACAGCAAAGAAGTATGGTTGAAGCTCTCTAGAAGGGAGAGCAGTAGTAACACATTGTATGAGTTATTGTACGGACTCTACATGGAATGGAAAACCATCTCATGCAACATATGATGGTAATGGTATAATTCCAAGATTGCCAGACATTTAAACAAGCATAATGCCCATTTACTGCACTTAAATTTGGTAGTTATAAAATATCAACTGGCAGTATAACATTTGCAAATTATTAAATGGCACTATGTGTTCAGTTGCTGTAGCTAAGATCTAAGTGTCAGTAGTTAAAACAAATAAATGTTTATTTTTTCTCTTGCATAAAAGTCTAGGCATAAGCAAACTAGGGCTGTAAGACAGTTCCATAGTATCAGGGTCCAAGTCCCTTCTGACTTCTTCTCTACAATCTCCAGTATATTGCTCTGTCAACATGGTCCAGAATGAATTATGACCAGATCACTAATCTAGTGAGTGGAAAAGATAAAAGGGAAATGGAGGGTTATGGCTTTCCTATAAGAGTGCAACCAGGTAGTTGTACACCTCATTTTTCCTATCCCCATGGAAGATTACTTCAGCTAATGCTACTGAAAGCAAAGCAGGAACATGTAGTTTCTATTCTGGTTGGCCACGTGGCAAGTTAAAATTAGGGGTTATATTATTAGGCTGGTGCAAAAGGAACTGAGGTTTTTGCCATTAAAAGTAATTAATGCCATTAAAAGTAATGGCAAAAACCGCAATTCTTTTTGCACCAATCTATTACTAGAGAAAAAGCGGGTAATGAATGTTTGACAATTAGTATTGTCTAGTTTAAGAAGATTCGAATAACCATTTTAACTTACAATGTATTAAACATCTTTAAAAACAGTGTGAAATCAAAGAAAGAATATCTGACAAAGGGCCAAGGGATGTTGGTCCTCTTCCAGATCTGCCAAGAACTAGCTGTGCAACCTTGAAGCAGTCACTCAACTCCTCTTAAATTTGGTATGCCATCTGTAGTACTGAACTAAAAATACTCAGCTGCACCTAAGCAAAAGATTCTCCCTAAAACTTTAGAAAAGTCATTTTTATCAAACATATACTAATTCTAAAATATTGAGGCCCATACAATGTTATAAAAACTCAACAGCAGAAATATCTGGCGTCCAGCCCAAGGCATACCAGATGTGTCTCTCAAAAGCCAAAAGTAATTGTCTTTATCTTTGAAAATTAAGAGAAAAAAATCCAAAACTCAAAGTGAATATAATTTTTTCTACCTCTGTCCAGATGGAACTTTGCAATCGCCTCACTGATGGGGTACAATGACCCAGCTGAATGCACCATAGGATAACTGGCTGACATTCCTGACATCACAGCTGATAGGCCAGCCAGATAATCTTCCAGCATGGATATAAGAAATGAGCAGTTTGTTTTTGTACAGTTAATGTGGTTGCCACCCACAGTATTTATTCATGGAAAGCTATTAGTTGCGAATGTGCCAGATAACTCTAAGAAGTGCTTTACTTGGGTTCACAAATCACAGAAGATGCTGAGATGTGGTCCTATGTTGGATCTTGTCAGAGATTTTGTTTTCTTCATTGAACACATTTCCTCATAGCCCATTTGTGGTTCTGCTCTCTTTGCTATCTGCTTTCCAATGCCAGAAAAACATTCATTCACGGGGCCAAAGCCAGTCATGGCAAAAACCAGGTCCTTTGCTCCTCTTTCAATGAATGTTGTGAAGTCTCCCTCCATAAACAGAGAAAGGAAATTTGTCAGTCTTCATGTGGTGGCCAGAGTCAGAGTTCCCAGGAAAACCATTTAGTCTCAAGAAAATAGTATCCAGCCATAAAACAAAAAGAAATTTTCTAGTATCTACTAACATTGTAACCTAATACATATTTAAGAGAAAATAATAAAAAAGAAGGGCCTCACAAACACAAAAAACAAAAACATAGAATAACATCTCTTCATTTAGGTACTAACACTGTAGTCTATCAGAAACAACTACAGTGACTTAATGCTACACCTTTTTATTTTGATAACTTTTGTTGAGTGAGAAACATGATTAAAATAAATGATTAAACACATGCTACTTTACATAAATCAAATGTTCTGTGGGAATCGGTGATTTTCTTTAATGGGTTAATTTGGTATTCTGTTTAGAAAGCAAAAACCAGATATGATGACAGGGCACAAAAAGATAAATGTTCATACCTGCAATAGCAACAACCTCCACAATTAATTTGATAGAATGAATTTCTGTGGATACATTTAATAATTGAAGTGCTAAGTAAGTTCAATTTATTCATTCTGGTCTACTTCACACAATGGGGATTGAGTCACTGGAATAAAATTCTGATGCCTCCAATCTCTGTCTTTTGTTTACATTTTCTTTTTCTTAAGGCAGGCATTTGGTAATATGGGCTGATAAAACAGAAGACAAAATATCAGTGCACAGCAAAATCTTTCAGGACCTAAAATTACTCATCCTCTCCATAGCTAATTTTGTTATGAATACTTTTGTAAAGTGGAGGATAGTTACCCTTTTGTTAAAAACAAATTTTCAAAATACTTTTGGCATCTGAACTACAAAAACAGTTGTGTTTAGTAAAAAGATCATTTACTTTAGAGTCATAAAATTAGGACTTGTATCATGGCTCCACCATTATAATGATTCAGTAATTCAAGGAATATATACATACACATAATATAAACTAACTGTTATGCTGTAGGCAGTAAACAAATATTAGTTTATATTCTAACTTAAGCATGAGATTTAACATAAAAGTCTTTACAGTACACTGGGTTAACAGCATTAACTCTGGTGCCAGACTGCTTGGGTTTTAATCCTGGCACTTTTGACTTTATGTCTTCTGTGCCTCAGTTTCCTCATCTGTAAAACTGGGATAGTGTATTAGTCCATTCTTATACTACTATGCAGAAATGCTCAAAACTGGGTAATTTATAAAGAAAAAGAGGTTTAATGGACTCGCAGTTCCATATGGCTGGGGAGGCCTCACAACCATGGCAGAAGGTGAAGGAGGAGCAAAAGGCATGTCTTACATGGCAGCAGGCAGGAAAGCATGTGCAGAAGAACGGCTCTTTATAAAACCATCAGATCTCGTGAGACTTATTCAGTATCGTGAGAGCAGCATGGAAAAATCCCACCCACATGATTCAATTTCCTCCCATCCGGTCCCTCCCACTATAATATGTGGGATTATGGGAACTACAATTCAAGATGAGATTTGGGTGGGGACACACCCAAACCAAATCAGATAGCAATAGTATATACTACCTAAAGTTGTTACAAGAGTAAATGGAATTTATTTATTTGTACTGGGGAGAGACGGCCAAGGAGACAAGCCAAGAAGGAAGCTACATGGAGTACCAGCCTTCATCCCACACATTTGGGCCATGCAGAGTAGATGACACTTGAGCCTCCTGGCTGGTCATGGGCCAATGCAATACAAAGCAGAGCTTAGCCCCAGAGGAAAGAGCTTGAGGATGAGATCACCAGCAGGGGTCAGAAAAAAGACCAGGTAGAATATCTCAAGGGCTAACCATACCTGAGTGACCAGCTTGGATCTGAGTGCCTGGGGCCTGTTGAGGCCCCAGAAATCTCCTCAGACATTAGAAAACCATCACAATCCATTAATTTCATGGTTTCCTACTCTGTTAAAACCTATGATTTATTTGCCCCATACATACATACACACGTACCTACATACATACATACGTACCTACATACATACCTAAATGGACTGGCCACAAAAATACCCCCAAAATACGTGATGCTGATAAATACATAGCAGCATTTGCTAGAGATTTAACTCCATATTGACCCCACTTTAGCTCTCTATTTGACCCTTTCTTTTTTTCCAATTGGGAGAAAAGAAAAATAAGGCAAAAGAGCCACAATTTTTGGCAAAGCAGATTTAAAATAAGGTCTGCCAAGTTCAAAATTGAAAATGCAGCAGCTGTTTGCACAAAACATGGGCCAAAAAATTCCTGCATGACTGACAATGTGCCTTTGCTTCCGGCCTCACAATCCTTGATCAGGGTATTCATTTCAGCAGCTGTCAACTAAATCTAGAAGGAAGAAGGTTTCTTCTTACTATAGGGGAGAAGACACCCAAAATGAAAGAATTAAGGGTGCATACTCTATAATGGGAGTGCTTCTAAGGAGAAAATCTGTACTTCCAATGAGGGGGAAATGTGCATGGGAATAGAAAAGTAATGTTTCTCACAATGTGGGTAGATTCAACACAATGCGCGTCCTAAATATTTGAAGAAGTGTCTTACTTCTGTTGCAGAGGAGAGCGCCAGGGGCCCAGACAGGGTGCATAGGACTAGAAGATACTAACTGCTTTTGGAGAAGGCACCTACGTCTGCCATGGCAACAGTGGAAGTGGCAGGAACAAACACTGAGAAAGTGTCTAAGGTAGCACCATCTCTCACATCAGCTCAGCAGCTGTGACGGGAGCAGGCCAAAGGCATTTGTGGAACCAGTTCAACAGGGGCAATGGTCACTGCCTGGCAAGTGCACAGCCAGCAGATGGAGAAAACTGCCCAAGGCTCAAAATGTAAAGGAATTCCATGGTGATAATTGCAGTTAAGAGCACCCAAGGACAGCAATGATTTAGAGAACAAAAACTTGGGGGAACTGGAAGGCAAATAAACAGCCCTTTTTACCTTCCTCATTCAACTGTAAAACAAATAGGAAGAAAGGAAACTGGACATATGGATATAAAATTATCACACTACTGATAAAGTTTATTGCAGAATATAGCTCAAGATCTGTAGTTAAAGTGGCTTGTTTAGGCTTTATCTTAAACCAGACATTGGCATATCTGGATAACCACAAGCCTTGTCTATTGAGGCAGGCTTGGTGAAAGGAACACCTGAATTGTATGTGCTGTGGACAAATTATATCTGGGAAGTGATAAGGAGCTGAAATTGACACATTAGGACTTCCATGTTCCAAATAAAGTTATTCACTCTCCCACCCATGGGTAGGAATAAAAAGAGAAAGGATAGAGGTTCTCTCCCCAACCCACTGTAATTTTTTCTAGAGAGTGAAGTGGTAATTCTCTCCCCTTCATGGAAATATGAGGGGCATGAAGGGGGAATACTATTACATTAACTATAATAATAATAGCAACTATTATTTACGAAATGTTTGTTGTTTTCCAGCATTGTACTTTGTGTGCATTATCTTATTTAACCCTCACTACAACCCTGTAGGTAGGTACTGTTTTTAAACCTCACTTTAACAGATGAGCAGATGGAATCTGGGGATTAGATATCTTGACCAAGATTACAGTTATTAAGAGACGAAGTCTGGATTCTGTGCTTCAAATCCCTGGATACTTTTGTCTCCTACAAGTGAGAACTGTGAGTTCCTTAGTGTTCCACCAGGAAGACAAAGAGACTGGGTAAGGATAGAAGTGGGTTCAAGTTCTATATATTATTGGGGGAGATGAGGGCAGAAGAACTGACAAAAAATTCATGGGTTGGTTATAACTTACTCCCTCCAGATGCTGAGTCCCTGTTAGATAAATTCTTCAAAGCAAAAATCTATTTTTTTCATAGAAGCTTAGGGTTACTTAATTATATCACATACATAGAAAACATAGCTCCATATTCTAAGCATATACAGAGAAACAGCTTATAGATATGAATGTGGGTGGTAGCCAACTTATCTAAGCCTTGAGTCACCATCTTTTTACCTGTATCTATATCCTTTAAATATTGCTGGTGAGAGACAGTAGTCCGTTTCTATAATAAAAGAATATTCTTTTGCAAGCGTAGAGTAAGATTATGCCAAATGGAAGTACTTAACAGTCCAAGACGCTTACATTGTCATCAACCTATGAAAAGCAACCCAAAATCTATAGACAATTGGGTGATTTATAGTAAAGGTCTTTTAATTATTACCATGTGGTGGTAAAAAGAGCAAAAATAGGATAAAACAGCTATCTTCATATGTGTTAAATGAGAAACAGAAAACACTGGGATATTTTCATCTCTGTAAATTTGTTACTAAGTGGCCTTTATACACTTTTTGAAACCCTAATCTTTTCCCCATCTGGATCATAATATAATGCATATAATATTCCACTAAATAAACACAAAGATGTTTATAGTACTATTTGCATCACCTCTTTTGGCAGATTAGGGCAATATTATATAAAAATACCATCTCAAGGGAAGATTAAGTTTTGACAGACGTGTCAATAACTCACATTTGGTCTTTGGTGTCCCTAATTATCATCCTTGCTTTCTCTGCTCTTCCCTTCCTGTCGTTCCTACCTTTCTCCAGGTATACAGAGCTCCTGCCTCTCCAGATTTCTCCTACCATGAAGATAAATGATCTGGTTAATAAATTAATGCATGTCTCTACAGATTTCTGTTTTAAGATTTGTCTACAGTATGACTGCAGAGCTAAAACGAGGCAATAGATACGTGGAATCCCAAACACAAATAAACGAAATTTAGAGGAAGGAAAATCTTACTGGTTTCCTTAAAATTACACCACCTACGTGACACCATTTGCCCCACCTCTGAATGTTAAGGCTGATTCATAGAATTATCAGCTATCAAAAGATATTTAAAGTTTGTAAGTTCAGGAATAAACAGAATAATAGAGTCCAGTGGTTCTGAGAAGGCTCTCTGCTATCCCAGTAGCTCTTATACACAGAGAATTGCTAACTAAAATCCCCAAATTAGAAAGTGTCATTTTGTTGTCATCTTTTGAAAATGTACATACTCCCAAGCTAGACAACATTCTCAGCTTAATAATGCATCTAGCCAATATTTTCTAAGATACTTCTATGCACCTGGCTGTGTGCTAGGTACTAAGGATACAAAGATATTTATGGAACGAGCTCACTAATTAGGTGGAAACCCAGACATGTAAGCAAATAACTAAAAGGCAATATAATAAGTTCTATAACAGAAGAACTGACACAGAGATGAGAGTAACTGAGTCACCTGGAAAAAAACTCTTAAAAGACTTCCTATAAAACACAACTTTTTAACTGGATCCAAAATGAGTGCAGTTTTTGATCAAAGAAGTCAGCAAGCATGAAGCTGCAGAGACTTGAAAGGACTCTACAAGAAAGGAAAGAATCAGATGTGTGCATAAAATAATCTCTGTTTATTTACACCTTTTTGGGGTCCTAGAGAATAAAGTAACTCTAAATTCAAAGAACATTCATACATCTCCTCTTGATTATAGCTAAAGACATAAATACGCACTAATAAACCAATGTGCTAAAAACATGCAATCTTTTTACTAAGAAAACATGTACCAACAGAGATATGGGTAAATGTAGAACCTACTAGATAAGTCAGTAGACATCAAGATAGAAAACAAAATTTTTAAATTGTGGTTTTATTATTTTTTACGTATGTGAACTCAGCTGTCTATTGTCTATTTACTTAACATTATTAAGTGCCTACCAATTGCCATGTGCTTTTCAAGACACTGGGGATTTATTAGAGAAGAAGCCAAAGTAACCGAACTTCACAGAGCTTTCGTTCCTAAAGAAGAAGATGGAAAATAAACAAGAAACAAATATGTAATATATTCCAGGTGTGGCTAAGTTGAAGCATCTTGCAAGCAACTCAAGGAAAAGAAAACCCATGCGAAATACAGGGAAAATAAAGTTTAGATTTGAGGCATTAGAGATTGGCTGAAGCTGCTAGAACTTAAGGTGCCAAGATCACAGAGACTCTGAAACCACCGAGAGGTGGGCAGATATTGTGTTGGCCATTTTTTCTTGCGGGGCAATTCTTGGAATGCTGAAAACCAAGTCAGGCAGTTTCCACACCCTTATATGTCTATAGGAGTCACTCGGTCCTCTAAATGTCAGGGTCTGGGGAACAAGCACGAGGAAATTATGCTGATACTCTGGCTACTGCTATTACTGTCCTTTGTCGTTTGTCACTTACCCAGGCATCTCATGACGTCTGTTAAGCAGCAGAGAAGCCAACAGAGGCATCTCCTGTCTCTCATTCAAGGGCAGAGGGTGTTTTGTGTCTCTTTCACCTTGCCGCAAAGGATGTTCACCTCTAGTCTGAGGGTGATAGTGTTTGTTGCCCTTTCCACAGAAGCTTGTCTCTTACTCTGTAGAGAAGGTAGGGGAGAAGGTTCTTGGTAAGGCTTTCTGCCTTTTCCTTTTCCTCTTCCACAATATCTTTTGCTCCCCACTCCTTTGCCTGCATCAAGATGAAGGCTTTCTCAGGACTCCCACCATGATCCTAATCTCTCTTGTAAGTACCTGGTGAGCTCTGTGGTGATCATGCACACACCTGCAATTTCCCCTTGTGGCTGCAGCTCCCAGGGATTCTATGCACACATGCTAAACCAAAGTCAGCTTTTAGCAATTTGTCAAAAATTGTAGTTGCATTCTTCTGAACACATTTTATGGGGTCCAGCATCTACTGCAAAAAAGCAAATGCTCATGGTCTGTGTCTCCTTTCAGGTGAATATCTTTCTTTAGATTTTGGGTTAGTTGGCTGCCCCAAAACCTCAGCTCTCTGATGAATCCAAGAACAACTATGAATTTGTAGACGATCTATTTTCTATATTATAAGGGTACAAAGGATGCCCTGACCAGCCTTTTACATCAAAAGCAAAAGCCAGAAGATAACTCTCTCCTTTTTCTAACCACTAGTACAGTTCATCTGTATGTTGGGAAAGAAATAGTCACTTATTCCCACCCCTTTTATAATAGCTTATGCTTTTCTTGAATTTTACATATTTAAATGTTTTCACCAAAAAAAGACAAGTATGTGAAGTGATAGATATGCTAATTATCTATGATTAATGAGTTAATCATTTCATGTTGTATACATATATCATAACATCACTGTATACCACTAAAATATATATAATTATAATTTTTCAATTTACAATAAAATTTTAAAATAAAAAATATCTAATAATAACAAAATTCTTTGTGAGAAATAACCTAATACTTATCAAAATGTTGAGCAAATGCTTGTGGATTTACTCTGTCTAAATACTTTGGTCCATAAATAAGCACATATAGCTTTTTTATGTCATATACAAACAGATGGTACAGAAATGTCAGTCCTCTTATCATAAACTAGTGGAGTGACAGGCAAATTAATGAAACACATGTCCTTTTTTCTGATATTTAGTGTACCACCATATGATAAAAGACTTTAAATTAGGCTTTATAAAATCTTATTTTCAACGGCAAATATGTAACTGAAAGAAGACTGTCTATCAACAAATTTCACCAAATTGACTAAAGGTACTAATTAAATTAGCAAGTAGTTTTAAGTTAATAGCAGTTTATGTCCTAAATAGTAAATAAGTGACTCATATTTGGCCTAAGAAGTGGCTCATGGGATTTAAGATACAAAGATTAAGTGTGTTTCATTTGAACAAATGAGCTTGGAAAAAAGTACTTCTTGAAGAATACCTTGGAAAATAGACGACTTGGGGGGAAAGTTGATAAACATAGATCAGTTTTCTACCAGATAAAGAGGCTTGTTTATAATTAATCTGATGGTGCTAAAAAGGCTTTTAATTAGATTTCTAACACAAAATGGGAAAGGATAGGTTTGGGGTCTGAAACACAAAAGTTCAGCCATCTGTGGCCAACTAGCTCTTGCCAACATGTGATTTGCAAGTTAAATTATGCCAGCTGATGACATATGGTGCTCCTTCTTTAAATATCTTACTCAAAATGAGTTTGCTGCTCTACCACTTGGCTAAATACTAAATGCTCTCAAATGCTGAGTTTGGCTTTCAGAAGAAACAACGGTTTCCATAGTTTTCCTTAGCAAACAAATGTAAGTAAAAGAACACAGATCTAAGTTATTGGCTATGTGTTATTTTCCTGTGGCATGATTGTGAGTTATAGAAATTCGGCCTCTGAAATGTTCACATTCAGAATTTACAAACAAAATTCTCCTCAGTTTTAGGTTAACGAAGTAAAGAAGACAAAAGTCACCTCCCTAGGTTTTGATCTGTATTTGAGGAAAGAAGAAAGATAATCTAAAAAAGTTAAAAAAAAAAAAAAAAACATTTGAATCCATTGCTTCATCTCTAGAATGATGTGTCTGTCAGCTGACAGAAGAGTTCAGACTGACAGTGCAGTAGGTGTCAAAAATTTAAACCATCAACACACTGCAAAACAATGTATTTTTATTCCCAGTGGTCTACAGCTGCAAAGTTCTGTCTCTCAAGGTTTTGGGCTTTGCAATAGTTACAGTTTTGTCTCCAGAATTATTGATCCCATCTGGCTTGAATTAATGCCACAACATTTTTCCAGACCCTTTGATCTCTCAACCTCTACAAAATTCTCCGTAGCAGTTTTAATAGGAACTAACTAAACACATCTATGTAAGCCGATAACTACACTTATGCTAAGACTATATAAGTACACACAAACACACACACATACATCTTCCACTAATCACACCATAAATTTCTCCACCTGCGATACATCCCTATTGTCCCTTGAAGGTAGGGATTTGAGGTTATTTGATTGAAAATTATGGTGCCTATCGATCATAGTTTTTGTCTCAAGCATGGGAGGGAGGCCAGGGCAGTGACTGAGAGTGGCTCGACCCAGGCCTGCAGGCACCCCTTGGCACAAACATCTTGTGCACTATGGATGGCATGTTGATGACATTGGGAGGTAGACAGGTTCCTGGGTGGAAAGGAGCAGGTCACCAGTGAAGCCCCACTTTCAAGCCAGGGATGGCCTGGAACCTGGGGGCTGGGCTGCTAGTTCCAGGTCGAGTCCGTGGCCTGGAGAGAGAACTTATGGGTGCTTTTCCCAGGCCCACCCATGGCTACCCATAAACCAATTGGCACACACTTCCTCCCTTCTGAGCCTATAGAAACCCCAGAATCAGCCAGATTCATACAGATGCTGGGACTACCAGCTGTGGGAAGGAGCTACCCACTCTGGGTCTCCAGATAGCTGTTCTGTGGCTCAATAAAGCTCCTCTCCACCTTGCTCATCTTTCAGTTTTCTGCAAACCTCATTCTTCCTGGATGTGGGACAAGAACTCAGGACCCATCGAATGGTATGACTGAAAGAGCTATAAAACAAACAGGGCTGGAACATGCCCCCACTGCTCAGCATGTTGTGGGCAATGAGAAGGAGAAAAGAACTGTGGCCTTTTGGGGAGCCCAGACATAGGAACCCCCCAAGCCAGGGCTGTGACACCCTCTTTGAGACTCTGATTTCTGGCATTTTCAAGCTCCCAGGAGCCACTGTGTTCCCTCTGTCCAGATGCAGGTGCCTGCAGTGGAAGCTGTTTGTGGTGCATCTGATCCAGCCACAGGCTTGCACGGGAGTCAGCGCCTGAGCTGGCATCTGGAGCTGCCTGCCCTGCTTCAGCAGCCGGCATGCTTGGCTGTGCACAGTGGCCAGACCCCACACTCACTCGCTCATGCACCCTGTGCCACTCCATCCCCGACTCACCCTTGGCAGGCATGGGATCCAGGCTGGTAGCCTGAGGCAAGCGCAGCTGCCAGGCCGAGTGGGTGAAACAAGCTCAGTGGGCCTCGAGCAAAACTCGAGTGAAAATTCCACCAGCTGCAGAAATTTCCAGCTGGAAAAGTGACACCCAATGGCTCCCATGACAATATTTCATTACTTTGTATCTCTGTGATACAGAGGATTTAAAAATAATGTAATCAACAAATAAGTGAAAATGTAGGTTGATGAACCAACACACAAAAAATAAAATGCTGGTAGAGCATGAAATGATTGTTTTGGTTTTCCTTGGGAAGCCAAAGGAAATTGGGATTTCAGGGAAACTGACTGACATGATGTATTAGTCTGTTCTCACACTGCTATGAAGAAATACCCAAGACTGGGTAATTTATAAAGAAAAGAGGTTTAATTGACTCATAGTTCCATATGGCTGGGAAGGCCTGAAGAAACTTATAATCATGATGGAAGGCACCTCTTCACAGTGTGACAGGACAGAGAATGAGAGCCCAGTGAAGGGGGAAGCCCCTTATAAAACCATAAGATCTTCTGAGAACTCACTCACTATCACAAGAAAGGTATGGGAAAAACCGACCCCATGATTCAATTATCTCTACCTGGTCCTGCCCTTGACACATGGGGATTATTACAATCCAAAGTGAGATTTGGGTGGGGACACAAAGCCAAACCATATCACATGAGCACTGACCAATCAGAACATAGCTGGTTTAGAATAGTGTCTTGGACTGGGAGGCCCCTGCCTGTGTCAGGAATTAAAACTTTAATTGCTGGACTGTGACAAGAGACAGAAGTGAGGCAATAAGCGATAGGAGATAATTTGACTTAGGAAAGATGTTACATAAAACTAGTTCATAATCATTTATATGTTTTAACAACCAATATATTTTTATACAATGGCTGAATATTAGTCCCAGTCTACAGACTTGCTTCCGATGTTCCCAATAGTGAATTTTTGTAACACACAAGGTTTCAGAAAATAAATCTGCATAGTTCTAAAGGATACACTAAATCCTGATGAAGTTAAATCTATCACATCTCTTTATACTACCAGTATCAATAAAACACAGAGAAATCTACCTGTTCAAGAACTGAATATGAGATGTGTGTGTCTGCATGTGCTGGAAACGGTGGGTAAAACGTGTGCATTTCAGTGTTCTAAGCACTTAAATGTATGATTCAAATGTCTCAGCTTTACTCAACTTTAAATACGAATATTGTCACATTAATTGTAAAGTCTTATTTCCTGTATTTAACTACCACCTTTACTTGCAGGCTTCTACCCCACCCTACCCATGGTATTTCTGATAATTCTTGGAGCGTGCTTGTCATGTGCTTATGAAGCCGAACAGCAGTTCACAGGAGCCACATGACTTGCTCTATGTGCTTAATGTCTCACTTTGCTACCCTTTTTATGACTCTCCACACAAGAGGTTTCCAGACTGTGCCACACATGTTGATACTGCTGATGTTTTCAGGACACTACTTTATAAACTGTATGGTTTCTGCTGCTTCCTGACCAGGACTTCAGGTACCAAATTCTCTGTACTGAAGAGCGAAATTCTAATTATTAACCCTGTGTGGTACACTGTCACTAACATGGAGCAGGGATCCCTCTTAGGGGCCTGCTACCCACTGCCCACTCCCCATGCATAAAAATAAAGAAAAATTTTGAGTTCCTTCAAGGAAATTTCCAGGTACCTAGCTAGCTTTGGTAAGTAAATGAGCAACCCGATAAGCAAAAAGGTGATAATAACTTAAAACAACAGCCAAGGAAATTTGAGCCTCAAGATGTTTGATTCCCTTGGTAGCTAAAGGTAATATCTTAACATACACTCCTGAGTTGTTTTTCAGAAACCTGGACCCCCACTGGGTAGAAAATGCCATCCACTGGCATGGAGATCTCAGATAAAGGGGCATTGAGGGCTGAAATCTGACTGCTGTTCTAAATTTCCTCCTGAGGGTCGTGGAGAGAGTCATGCCCACAGGCCAAACTTCAACATTCCTTTCTGCTAACCCCAAGACTTTAGACAAAGATTTGCTCTCTTAACCAATCACAAATCAAAGAATCTTTGAATCCACCTATAACCTGAAAGCCCCTGCTTCAAGATATCCCACCATTTTGGGCCAAACCAATGTATAACCTCCATATATTAATTTATCATTTTGTCTGTAACTTCTTTTTTGAAATTTAACCCTGCCTTTAAAATCCCTTGTTTGTAAACCATGAGGGAAGTCAGGTCTTAAGCATTAGCTGTCCAATTCTCCTTGCTTGGCACCCTGCAAATAAACACCATGCTTTCTCTTGCTGCAAACCTCAGTGTGGATGTTTGGTTTTACTATGCCAGATAAGCAGACCCAGGCTTGGTTTGGTCAAACCAACCAGGCCACAAGGTGTCACTGCTTTTGCCCTTTCTCACACAGTCCTTTCACTTCTTCCTTAACTGCTATTTAATAATGGTTTCCTCTGAACTCAAAACTATTCTAGAAGGGCAGTGAATTGAATGGTCCACAATAAAATGTGACTCAGAGTACACTATGAGTGTCCATCCTCTTGCACACAATGATATACCTAAACAAGGTCAAGTAGAATCCTTCTCAGAAGTTGACAAGGCTACTGAAGGAGGGATAGTTTTTCTCCTTCTGTGAGATCATAATTTTTTTAAAAACTAGCTAAGTCTGGACACTCCAGGAGCCATCTAGATGCCACACAGAGACAGTCTGTCTTGAGAATAAAGCCAAGAAGAGGCAAGCACAGCATAATTTAGAATGGCGCTCACTAACAGAGTTGCCACCACGCAGTGTTTTACATTTGAACTGATTCAGAATAAATGGAAATAGTTTATTTTCTCAGTTGCCATTAGCTGCACTTCAAGTACTCAATAGTCACATGTGACAATTGAATTAGACAGTTGAGATATAGAACATTTCTATCATCACAGAGTATTTTACTGAACAGCATGATCTAAAGGAAGAAACTGAGTTCTAATTTTATCCTTTAAACCCCTGTATCCAGCATTGCCTAAAGCTGCATCCACTTTAAATTTCATTTTGATTTAAGCTAAAACAATGAAAGTATGTTTAACTTTTACTTGTGGCCTTTACAAATTTACAACATAAACTAGCCCTCGGTCCTTTTCCTCAGAACCAGATGCAGAAAACAGACAACCTTCTCGTGTTTTTCCAAGTTTTTTGTTTTTTTTTTTTCCGTGAACTATCCTGAGAAGACTCAACCTCACCGTCTCCTTCAGAAAATATACACACACATATAAGCACACACATTTACCATGAAAAGAAATTTGAGGCAGGGGTTTGGTAGGTGTTATCACAAAGCCAGTCTCTAGTGTCAAAGATAACCAAACTGGACACTAGTTTAAAGTAGTGAAAACAGATTTTATTCAGTAATTGTTAACAGTAGGAGAAAGAGCGGAGCTGCATTCTGATTTGCACAGAGGTGACTGGGCAATTTAAAGCAGGGAGTCAAGTGAAAAATTACAGTCAGTCAGTATAAATGCCATTAGGCCAGCTGTGTCTGCTGGCTGGCAACTACTGAAGTTAGGATTCTGTTCTCTTACAGAGCCTGGAAGACAGAGACTATCCTTCCTGATGATTGCATTTCAAAAGCATGGCTTTCAGGCCCTTGAGAAAGACATTCTTGAATTGTATGAAATACAAATACATCTCAAAGAAACAGAGAAAGGATTTACAATTTTTTTGTTTGTTTGTTTAATAAACATTCTAAGAAAGGGAGACCTGTCACCAGATATTGAGTAGAACAAAGGGAAAATTCTTTTGACAGCCCAGAGCTTTTCAAGACAGGCACTCAAAAGAGGGCTGGATTGTGCCAGAGACAGGCCTTAGGTAGCTATTGGCCATGTTAAAGTTTGGTCAAGTCTCAGTAGTGCACAGGTTTGAATGGAATATTTGTACCCAGAGTTCTTTGCAGTTCTCATTACCTAGATTTTTCCAGAATGCTCAGTCAAATGCAAATTATGTAATTTAATCTACAAGGCAACCCTCTGATGCCGAGATCATTATCCACTTTACAGATGAGGGAACTAAAGCTCAGAGGGCTTAAACTACTTGTTCAGGTCACATACCAAAAAATTAAGAAGCATATTGGAATCCAGATTTCTGACAAAATTGTGTTTTTCCTCGTCTCGCCCGTAACTTTGTCTCCCTACAGATCTACCTAATTTTTCATGCATGTTTCTGTAACTAGTTTTCACAGAAGTGCCCTTGCCTTTAAATGACAAAGCCTGTAAGATTTGAATAGGAAGGAAAAAAAAACTCAGCAAATGGCAGAAACTTGTGATTAACAGGCAGCAGGTGTATAAACTGAAAGTGCGAGACTCACATCCATTGTCATCTCAGCAAATGGCTTGGTCCCAAAGTTGCTGAAGGGGGAAATTTGATTATCTTTGCTTCCCCAGAAGACTGATAAATCGAATTCAGACTGTTATTGTTCCAGATACAGCCTGAATCTTCCATAGGATTTTAATCAGCAGCAGCATTATGTAGCATATGGGAGTTATTTGGCTGAAAGGAGACTCCAACTGTCACTGGTACATCTGCTCAACATGAAAGGAAAATAATAATACAAAATAATGGGGCTTTCTTATCTACAGAGCAGCTTCCCTCTGAGAAACTCTGTGGTTTACTGTACTACATCTTTACAACATCCTGTTACATGGGTCAAGCAACTACTTGACTATAATCTTGGATGCTTACTGGCTGATTCCACCAACATTTTAATGTCTTTCATAGCTCTTTCTCCATCTCAACTTATAAATCCTGTTTCCTCTTACTTTTCAATCTCTTCTGTTCTCTTTTATTGCTTGATTAACTTTCACCCATCCCTCCTCATTTAAATTGTCTCATCCTTCATTCATCTTTCTCAGTACTATGTGTTTTCCTTTCCTACCTTTATTTTACAGAAGCCTAGATAGGGAAATTAGAATTCATATGGCAATAGTCTTTAGTTCAATTACATCGTCCTGTTTTTTCTACAGTATCGGGCAAATGTAGCCTTCACTTTACTTATTTACCTTAGTCACCAAAACTCTATTGAATGTGTTTGTTTCAAGATTCAAAAGGGAGTAACACATGGTCTTTTCCTTCAAACATGGAGACAAACCAACAGCTAATGACAACAGAGTGTGATAAGTGTCGTCTTCTTACTGAGCCCATTAAAGTACAGAGAAAACTAAGTGTGAGGTGCCTACAGTGGCTGATCCCTAGAGCCAGATTCCAGAGTCAGGCTCAGAAACCAGTCACCAGGTTTCTTTAAAACCCTTCCCCCATCTTTTGACCTTTCTTGACATGCCTCAACCCCCATCCTCACCCTTTTGCTCCACACACCTAGAAAGGTTGTGAAAGGAATATTATGCTTAACAGTCTTAAACACACCTGAGGACGACATTAACTGAGCTCATCTGTTAACTCATGAGTCAGCATTTTTAGTAAACTAGGAATCAAATCTAAAGTACCCCCCAACCCCGCCGTGTGTGTGTGTGTATGTGTGTGTGTGTGTGTGTCTCTCTCACACACACACAAACACACTTTTTCAAATTACAGGGAATATGAGCAACGAACAAATGTTTTGCTTCGTAATAGCACCAACATTTTTTTAAAAAAGTATCAAGACTCTCTTGAAATTCCTATATTTTGTCCAAAACGTGTAGTCAAAAGTGGTGAACTAGACATTGCCAGTTTTACGCCCTTGGGTAAGAGATAAACTTTATCAAATGACAGCGAAAAGAGGAAGATGGTTACAAACAGAAATGGTCATGAATTACACACTAATTCAGTGGAGCCAGCTAAGAAGGTACTATTTCCTTTCCCTGTCTCTGGACCTAATCATCTAACTTCAAAAACTCAACTGCCAAAAGAGAGAAGATGCCTTCTCTACCATGACATTACCATCAAAGTGTTCAGGCTTTAGAAAGGAAAACCTAAAGCAATGAATGCTTGCAAAAGAAAATCTATGCTGTCTGTACTTGGGTGGGAATTCAGTAAAAAAGAATTCCTCCTTTACAATTAATAATGAAAAAAAACCTATTTCATTAGCATCAAAAAACCTATTTCATTAGCATCAAACCCTAGGAAAAATTAGGCAGCAAAACAATTCTGAGTGTCTCAGATAAGGCCTGAAAATCAGAATCTAGTCACTTGGGATCCAGAGAGAAGTGATGTTGTTGAGAGTTTATGCTGAGAGTAAAAATTATGTAGCAAAAGGTCTCTATATAAGATTGTAATATAATCCTTTTTTTTAAACTGAAATAATAACCTTTTCTTCCTTTCTCTTTGTATAAACACAGTACCTAGGACATAATAGATGCTAAATGTTTATTGCATAGATAAATGAATAAACATTATTTTCAAGCGCTCCAAAACAATATTTAAAATAATTAGCATAAAGAATTATAAACATAAAAAGCCTTTTAGATTCAAAAACCATAAGCATAGAACTAATAAAAACTGCATAGGAAAAGTTCAAAACCCACATATTAACCTCCCAATAAATTTGTTAATCTCGATTTGCAGTGACAACACTGTTATTGCAAAACCAATACATCTTAGGCTAATGGGCTAATTGCTTCAGCAAACATCTTAGAAGCCTCACTGCTTTCACACAATGAACTTTTCATTCTTGTTTATGTCTGAGTCTAAGGCAGGAGTGGGATGTGGAGGCGAGATACTCCACATCAAGGGACCTTGATATTTTAATCTGTTGGTTCTTTCATTGCCTATCACCTCAGAGTTCTCCACAGGATGCCCTCCATTTAGCCAGCAGATGATAGAGACAGGAAGCACGTGGTAAATGGTATGGGAGGTTCTGTGGTTCAGGCAGGGATACGGGCACATTCCTTCTGCCCACATTCCACTGGCCAGAACTCAGTCTTTGACTTTAAGTCAGACAGGCTGAAGAGCTTCCTTTTGATAAATAATAGGCATGTTAGTTTTTAAGCAGAGAAATGACCAAGATGAAAGTTGGGAATTACATTGGCCATGCTGAGTAGAAGAACCTAGTGAAGGGATAAACTAGACACAGGGAGATCTGTTAAGAAGCTATTGCAGTAATGTGGGCAGAGAATGATGAGGCTCAGACTAAAGTAGTAGAAAAATAATAACAAGAAAATGATGAATTTGCGACATACATTGACTGACTTGTTGACTGAGCAGGAAAGAACCAAGTAATATTCTTGGGTTTTACAAATTTATAAAATTTGGGTGGGCTTTTAGTTAACTGATGCATTTTTTGTTGGTTTATTAGTTTTTTCTCACAGGGATTATGATAATAAAGATTTAAATGTGAAGGAAAGTTCGTAGAATGCAGTGTCTGTGGGAAGTCAGGGAAAGCTAATGAAGAGTCAAGAAAAAACAAAGGGAATGTTGTGAAATTCTGTAGATCACATTGAGGATTTTAAACTCAAAGTGTGATAGCAAATTAAGTGTCAAAAGAGGACAAATTATCTTCAAATATTTTCCCCTATTTGTTTTGTTGCTATTCTCCACAACTGCCAAACATTCAGATGTAAATAAAATGCTTGAATAAATAATTCCATTTTGGCTGTGGCAAATGGCTTACAGTATGCATTTTGGGAAATTCTGTAAAGATGTTATTTTTAGGGCTTTGAGGAGAAAAACTACCTGGGAGGCTAACTGGTCACCACTTAATCAGACAATTGATCTAATTGAAATAGCTTTAGTCACATTGTTGACACGTATTATAGCAATTAACTAATGCTCAATACGTTTAAAATACATCATGGAAAGTCCATTACTTAGACAAATAAGGGTGCCATTAATCCCTAAAAAAAGAATCTACATTTCAAAGCCTTCCTGCAGCCTTTCTGCAATTTATGAGAGACAGGGACATAGCAGCAGTACCAAGCACAGGGTGATCCTTTTAGTGGTAATAACAGCCAGAGTGATTAACTTAATGTGAGAGCATTTCCATTTCCTTGAGCATGTCATGTCGGCACCCCCTCTTGAGTCCCACCTGGGGCCAATTACCAGAAAATTCCAGAATATTCATATTCTCTCTGTACTGGGTCATTCACAATAAAAACAAAAGAGACTTCCTTTCTTTAGGTCTTCTAAACATTTAATTCCTTTTATGGAAAGAAACAAATTCACATACATCTCTCAGTTGTTCAACACAAACTTGGGAGAGGTACTTTTAGGTATCTATGCTGTTCCTAGGCAACAGGAACATTTTAAATAAAATTTTCATTAATTTCTCAACAATTATGCAATAATTTACACGTGCAAGTACTCTATCAAATACCTTTCATCATACACATTCATAAAGTAGAATTTGAAAAATATGCTCACACAGTAACAGATTCAGAGTGCAAAATGGAGCAGCAGAATTCCTAAACATGTCATTGCTAACAAATAATAAAGCACCAAAGAATACTTGAGCTACTATGAAGCAAGTACTCTTCACTGAGTCCTTGTCACAACCAAATAACGTAGGTGCTGATATTAATCTCTATTTAGAGATGAGTAAACTGAGGCACCAGAGGGTAAGTAACTTGCTGTAAGTCACACAGTTGGGAAATGACAGAGAAAATGCAGGGACTCGGCTGGCTGAAGGGTTCACCCTTTTAACCCCTTGATGTCTCTTGGAGCAGGAGCACAGAGAATATTCCAGTATCAGAAGCTACATATGTGGTTTATAGGATGGGAAGGGCATGGGCAAGAAAGGAGCACAAGGGGTGAAACGGAAGCGTTAGGCAAGGATCAGGTGATAAGATATTTGAATAATAGAAATTACAAAACTATTTGCTAATAATTCCAGTAACAACAGTGATAATCATAGGGCTGTGGATTTGCACAAAACATGCAGAAAGGTAACGGACAGATCAGGGTTGGAGCCTCAGCCATCTGCATCTATTTCCAGTCTTTTGAAAAATAAATACTGTTCAAGTAACTCTCCGTTGAGAGAGGCTGGGAAATAAAATTTGTTTACTTGTAATTAACATTGGTCATCTTTCCTGAATTGTTGCTTAGATGCCAAAGATTTCTATCTACATCTTGCTTTCAGAAAGTTTCTGCCAAGGATCAACCTCATATTACTGATTGCAGTTTCCTCAGTAAAATTGTCTGTGACCCATTCTCAAGACCTATCAAATAGAATGTTCTGTATCAACACATGTTTCTGTAAGACCAATTTTCTCTTGATTAAAAAATACATCTCAGAATCTGTGTACACAGGCAAATGTCTTTGCCACTATTGCTCCTCGTAAGTTGCAATCACCCATGCACTATATCACTTTTAACAAAACAACTAACTTTTATTTCTGATTATTAGAGCATAGGTAATTGAGAGCTATCTGTCATATGCAAGCTTTGAGCATACCAGAAATTTCATAAATACATACGATGCACACATTCTTTTTATACTTTCTTAAAGTGGTTAGATAGAAAACCAAAAGGGCCCCAGGCTAGATTTCCCAGCAAGGAGATACTGATATGGAGATAAACATGAAGGAAGATTATCAGGGAGTATTTTTGTTACTGAAACACCAGGGGCTCAGTCTAAGTCCCATTCCTCCCTCCACAGAAAGCCAATCACTGAGACAAAAAGTATTGCCAGGGAAGAAGGTTATTCAGATGCTGCAGCCAAGGAAAACAGGATATCGGTTTCAATGCATCTCCCCAACCAACTAAAATTAAGGTTTTCTATAGCAGGACAGAAATGTAACTATGTGTGGGAAAACAGGAATTAGTTGAGGGATGGGGGCAAGGGAGAGGTGTTAGGCCAACAGGAAGCCCGGTGGTCAGTTAAGCAATCGTGACGGAAGAGGGAACAAACAAACAATGATTTCTTTTCAGCCATATTAAAAGGCATCATCACATATTTCCAAGATTGGCTTCTAGATACAATAGTGACACCTGATTAGGTAACTATCATCAATAGAATCTCCAAACTAGAGCCACACTTGTACATATTTTATTTTCAAGTGCACACATGAAGGCCCATCATCAGTAATAAAAGGCTTAGGATAAAAATTTTAAAATCACTAGAAAGTTTCACAAGTTTTTATTGCTAATTAATCTAAGAGAATGTCACTAAATTTTAATAATGGTAAATACAACTAAAGTAGTTTGATAGAAATCCTATTTAATATAGTTTCCTTAAGGACAAGGCTAACGTTTCCTCAACATTAAAACTTTGTACCCATATCACAGTTTGTCCTCATTACTTAAGGAAAAGATCTGAAACCAACTCAAATTATTGATTAAACTAAATTACTTTGGAAAAAAACAATATTTAAAAATTTCTATTCTCACCTACTTTTCCAAATAACAAAATAAATATTGTACTATTGCTGTTCAGAACTTATAAAAATAAGTCTTTATTTTAAAACTCTGTATCTCTCTAGATCATTAGAAGTAAGCAAAACCAATCCAATTTTAAATGGCTGGTGTGCTCTATCTTTTTTTGGAGGCATGGCAAAGGTAGCTTAGGAATTTTAGCTAAATAGAGCAAATGATGAATTGTTGGAAATGCATACAAAACAAAATAACTACTACAGAACCAAATAAAAGCCTTCCATTAGAAACTAAAAACGTCGGTGGCTTTATATATATGTATGTATAGGTGAAACCCAAAGGAGAAAAAACAGCAAATAAATGAAAATTAAAAGGAGAAACATAAACAGAAAATCCACTCCAAATTTTTCTCTTACTCAATTTAACCTTGGAAGTTACGGTGTTACTCAGAGCCTACACACACACACACACACACACACACACACATACACACACACACACACACACACACACACTGAATATTTTGTTCCTGGTTCACAAATTAATGTCTTTATGTCCACCAGTACCACTATACATTTCATGCAATTAAGAAATTCACTTCAGGCCAGGCACAGTGGCTCACGCCTGTAATCCCAGCACTTTGGGAAGTCAAGACAGGAGGATCACTTGAGATCAGGAGTTTGAGACAAGCCTGGTCAACGTAGTGAAACCCTATCTCTATCAAAAATACAAAAATTAGCCAAGCATGGTGGTGTGTGCCTGTGGTCCCAGCTACTCAGGAGGCTGAGGCATAAGAATCGCTTGAACCTGGGAGGTGGAGGCTGCAGTGAGCTGAGATCCTACCACTGCACTCCAGCCTGGGTAACAGAGCAAGACTATCTCAAAAAAAAAAAAAAAGAATTCACTTCAGGCACATGACTAGTAAGTACCTTGATGTTAGTACTATCTACAAAGCAATATAAGCGTTTATGTGAAATTTGCTTGTACTGCTTTATAGATAAAGCAATCTAAAAGCATGCTAAATCTGGCTTCATGTTTAACTATATTAAAAAAGAATTGTCAAACTGTTAATTTATTTCTTTACAATATTTCTTATTTTACCTTAATCAAGACGAAGAGCTTTATCTATGGGCAATGTTAATTTGCCAGATTTCTCTAATTTTCTATCAGGTTTTAAAGAATAGTTTACTATCTAATCTTTTTGTTTGTTTGTTTTTTGAGACGAAGTCTCGCTCTGTCGCCCAGGCTGGAGTGCAGTAGTGCCATCTCGGCTCAGTACAAGCTCCGCCTCCCAGGTTTACGCCATTCTCCTGCCTCAGCCTCCTGAGTAGCTGGGACTACAGGCGCCCGCCACCAGGCCCCGCTAATTTTTTGTATTTTTAGTAGAGACGGGGTTTCACTTTGTTAGCCAGGATAGTCTCGATCTCCTGACCTCATGATCTGCCCACCTCTGCCTCTCAAAGTGCTGGGATTGCAGGCGTGAGCCACTGCGCCCAGCCCTAATATTTTTAACCTTCTATTTTCTCTTATGTACATGAAGGTGATAGACAGAGAAACAGAAAAAAAAAAAAAGTTCATATGACATGCTTACACTTTGTTTTGTCCTAAATTTTCTTTTTAAATACAAGTCATTTTACTATAGTACAAAAATTTACCATACAAGATTCTTTCTCATACAAAAATCTTTTCTTTAACCTTCCTTACCAAAAATATATCTTCATATCCATAACTTTTTCCTGTCTCTCTCCCATACTTACTGGTTCCTTTCTTCCTTATTTCATAAATAAGCTTTCCAAGTTCATAATTAGAATTAACCTTTAGGTAACTTCTGAATTAGACAAAATTACTATTTTTCTCAATAAAAACATATCTTTTTTGGCACATTTTATATATAAAATTTTATATTAACTAGAATTCTTATTCTTACTAATCTTAAATGTTAATGAAAACTAGGAGGCAAGAAATTCTGAACTATTTATTAGATATTAACCAGCATTTTATAGATGAGAACAGTTCACACTTTTTAAAAAACTGTTTCCCCATATCATAGCCCTTTTTTAATTGGAAGTGACCCAAACATCCAATGAGCATTGAAAATAATTTTAAGATTTTAAACTACACAAAAAGTTCACCTACAAGCATTTATCTCATTTACATGTTTTCAATTCTTTCATTTTTTAACAGTTTATTTAGATTACTTCCGAAAACTGAGATATTAAACAAAGTTAATAATCATTTTAAGTCACTTCATTGTTAACCACTTTTTATACCCTGTGAATATGACGTGCTCACCTAAGTGAGGACTTTAAAATTAAATATATAGGCATTTTCCCTAGTAACTCAGAAGATTCAGCTGTTTTCATTAAAACAACATTAAATTAGACTTATTTGTCAAATAAATCACTCAAACATAGATTATTTTATTTTGGCTGGGTTTATAGTTTTATAACCTTCTGTACTAAACCTTGACACCTCAAAATATCTAATAAAGACAAATATAAAACTCAGACAAAAATGTATGCTGACAATTCTGAAGACATTTCTACTTTTATTTTACCAATAATTTTAAAGCCATCTTTTTAATTGACTATTTTCTCAAGTCACATGAACTTGAAAAATGCTTGGACATATTCACTTAATTTATGAGTGCTTTTTTATTTATGAGCCAATCTGGTACCCTGTAAAAACAACACATATCATCTAGACCCATATACATATATACAAACAAAGACCCAATAGTTTTTACTTTAGAATTCTAGGCATGAGATAGCAATACAAACTCACTGGTTTACGAACATGTTCACATGGCTAACTTTTTTGCCCTGATAGATAATACAATGAAGGCTATGAACTAAAACTGGGTAAATCGGTTCCCATGGCAGTTTAACTTTTAAAGGCCAAACTTTCCCAGATTCCAAAGAACACTGGGGCCAAACAGCACCACAGAAGAGCATCACAGTACTAATCAGGCCCAACCCTGTTTAGAACAGCAGCATAAAAGCATACATACATGGACCTCCATCCTGCTTTCCCATTCAACAGCAAAATGAATTCAATTCTAAGACAGCACTACAATGCAAAGACATCGCGATCAGACAAGATCAGCCACACTCAGAGTGGTATGGCTGTAGGATTTCCCCTGCTCCGTCAACCCACAACTACATACAGACTAACCCAAAGAATGCACCCATGTGGGCTGCACTCTGGGATCAAACCCTGACCTCCCATAATTACATAGACATACACAAACAATCACCAAAACACAATCCAACTTCTGTAGCAATGAACAAGCCCCAAGAGTGTTCAAACTGAATCAGTCAAGGTGTTATCCTCTCTCCATCACTTTAGCTTGTTTAACCTGCAAACTGATACGCCTTTGGGATTTCCCAAATCGAGAGGAACAATTCCCACTGTCTAGTACCCATAAAAGACACTCACCTTTCTGGACATAGACGTCAAATTTCAAAGGCTGTTCTTCCTAGGCAATCAGGAACATGGTTGGGGTTGGCAGAAGTGGGCCCAAATCAGGAGAGACTAAAATCCACCTGTGGCCAAAATGGTCAGGTAGCTGCTTAGGGGGCTTCTGAAACTCTCCCAGCCCATGGCAGCTGAGTCACAAGCAATGCATTCACGGTCAGGAAACCAAAATTTGTTACCAAAACACCAGGAGTTTAGTCCCATTGCTTACTGCACAGAAAGCCAATCACTGAGACAAAAAGTATTGCCAGGGAAAAAGGCTATTCAGGTGCAACAGCCAAGGAGAGCAAAAAATCAGTCTCAAATCCATCTCCTCGACCAATTAAAATTAAGGGCTTCTATAGCAGGACAGAAATGTAACCATTTGTGGGAAAACAAGAATTAGGGAGGGGTAAGGGAGAGTAGTTGGCCAACAGGAAGCAGGTAGTCAGTTAGGTAATCAGGATGGATGAGGGGGATCTGACATCTCATTGTCCAGATGTCATGATCTGGTAAGTTTCCGTTCATTGATACTATCTGGGAGCCTTGATGATTGGATTCCTGAGAAAGGAACTCCCATAAGACAAATATAAGTTTTTGAAGTTTTAAGACTGGGAGGGCCAATTTCTATGTTTATTTAAAAACACTGTAAACATCAGTTCTATGAGACGATTGAGTTGGCTTCACTTTTTGTTTTTTTTGTTTTATTTTGTTTTGTTTTGTTTTTGAGATGGAGTCTTGCTCCGTTTCCCAGGCTGGAGTGCAGTGGCACGATCTTGGCTCACCGCAATTTCCTCCTCCCAGTTTCAAGTGATTCCCCTGCCTCAGCCTCCCAAGTAGCTGGGACTACAGGTGCGCACCACCACACCTGGCTAATTTTTTTGTATTTTAGTAGAGACAGTGTTTCACAATGTTGGCCAGGGTGGTCTCGATTTCCTGACTTCTTGATCTGCCCACCTCGTCCTCCCGAAGTGCTGGGATTACAGGCGTGAGCCGCTGCGCCTGGCAGAGCTGGCTTCACTTTTAGGGTCAAAGCAGCATAGGGCAGTGAGGAGAGTAGAGCTGAAATGCAGGTCCAATGAAAGTCCCAGGTAATCACACATCTCAGGACTGTGTTGCCATTCAGAGCTGTCCCAAGCTTCTGCAAATTTATGAAACACAAGGGTGTGTACATATATGTATATATATTTAAGATATATACATGCATGTGTGTATGTATTTAAATATGTATGTATATTTTTCTTAAAACCATGCATGATGACCAATTTTCTTTTTTTTGAGATGGAGTTTCACTCTTGTTGTCCAGGCTGGAGTGCAATGGCGCAATCTCGGCTCACCGCAACCTCCGCCTCCCAGGTTCAAGAGATTCTCCTGCCTCAGCCTCCCTAGTAGCTGGGATTACAGGCATGTGCCACCAAGCCTGGCTAATTTTGTATTTTTTAGTAGACACAGGGTTTCTCCATGTTGGTCAGGCTGGTCTTGAACTCCTGACCTCAGGTGATCCACCCGCCTTGGTCTCCCAAAGTGCTGGGATTACAGGCATGAGCCACTGTGCCCGGCAACCAATTTTAAATAATCTATCTTGTTGGATATTATACAAGTATTAGAAGATTATCTATAACAAGAGTTAATAAGCCTAATATTAAAATTAACTAAATTATACTTAATTATAAGATGTTAATTTTATAAGACATTAATTTTAGTATCTTAGACTTATAAGATATTAAGATCTTAGACTTATAAGATAATTACAGCTACACAGACATGTAGCTGGCAGCTTTAGTGCTATACCCTTAGTCATGGTTTAAAATAAACAGAAAACAAAAAACTCACATTTCCAGGTGTCAAAGAGCTCTCCCTTCTTGTAGAAGGTCAGTGTATTCTTGAACAAACAAACCAACCAACAAATAAGATTTTCTGTCATCTCTAATCCAACAGAATAGGTCTCCACCTAAAATGGATGATCAAATAGGCTATAAAACCAAATTCAGAAACATTTCTGGCACATTAGGAAATAACTTCTGAGTTACACAAAAACCAAAACCAGAAACAAAAACAAAAGCACAGAATCCACGGGAAAAAAGAAACAAAAGTCAGTGAAGGTAAAGTTCCATTGCCACTTGGAATTTGCTGCAGAAGCCAAGAGAGGATGTTTGCTTCCATGCCTACACACAGATTGGCTCTGGAAGGTGCATTTACAGGGATATCTTGGTGGAACCTCTAATTTGAATGAACTTATGCAAAGATTTCTTTAACTCATTGGCTAAAGGAAGACTGTAGACTGGTTCATTAACTCTATAAAAAATAAAATAGAAATGAATGCCTAAACTAAGATCTCCTTCAAAGAAGGAAAATTCCCAGCTTTGCAAAGTTCAACCTCAGAGCAGGCTGTTCTTCCTCTGATTCCTTCTTAATGAAAGCTGTACTGGCTCAGGGATCTACTTCCATCTGTACTGGCCAGATACCATGAGCCATTCTATTCTATCTTTAACCATGCTCAGCTGCCTTTCTGGATTATTCAAGTTATCTCCTGAAATACCTCTCATTGTTTTTGCTAGTACTTTGGTTAAAACTTTTTATTTTATTTAACTCTATTATTTTTCTCAAAATGAACATTCTTTCATTTTGCAGAATGCAGTGTACATAAATTTCCTCAAATGCATGTAATGTGTTACACTAGAAACACATAGTTTCTCCTCTTTCCATGATTGCTGTAAATCAAAAGTAGAAATTAAATGGCTGAACTCAACCTCTTACGGGCTAAGAACCATAAAAGTATTCAAACTCTGTTCAAAATTTATTCTTGGTGGAACCAAGAATCCACGAGCCTCTTTTACATGGTGTCTACTTTGATGGAAACTCACCCATGCATGATGACTTCTCCCCTGCATCAGTCTCATTCTGACAAATAAGAGCAGCATACTGGCAGCTACAAAAGAGAATATATATTGAATCAAGGAGTATTTTCAAAATTTTTCTCTCTTAGGTGCTTAGGGAATTATATCCAGTAAATAATAAAGCACTCCACAACTTATTCTAAAAAATTTTCTGATTTAAAGTTTCTGACACAGCATGATACGGTTGATTGTGCCAATGGATTTTCCTCCTTAAGTCAAGAAAAACTGCACAACAATAATTACCTAATTAAGATTTGCATAATTATGATTACTAAATCCAAGAGAACTATTGTAGTAACAATATAACAACTTATCTAAGGCCAATTAAGTTGTGTTTCCATTCTGCTTTAATTTATTTTAATCCAAAAAAGCAATAAACCTGATATGTCTAGTTGATGACTTCATTAACTACAGTATAATAAGAAGTTTGAAATTGTTATGATGCCGAAAACCTCAATGCCCTTCAAGGGCAGCATCTTTATTCTTTATTTCTTAAATAGCTTAGAATTTTCACCACTTTCATAAGAAAGGCTATATCCCAAATTAATATTAACGTGCAACAAAACTTCATGATTCCAGGATTTTTGTTTAATAACGAGAAAGGGAAAGAACAGGGTAATGTCACTTTCAGTGAAATGGAAAGAATTAGTTTTATATCTTTGACAGTCAGATTGGAAAAGCAGCAACGCAAAATTGAAACTCTGTTCACTTTATGAAAGGAGCAAAAGCATTCAAGGACATAGAAAATAGGATCAAAGAGAAGGTGTGAGATAGATTTTATCCAAGGTCTTTGATTTATGTGTTTTGAAAACATCTCTAAGACTTCTTGAAGAGGAGGACAAATGTTAAAATCTTCAAGTGGGTTTCATAGTTCAAAATCAAAGGCACCCCACACAATTACAAAGAGGAAAATCAGAAAATCACAGAGATATATTGAGCTAGAGTGGCTTAATCAGAATGATAAAAATATGAAAACTTTCTTTTTTTATATTCTTAGTTTTAAAAAATGTATTGGTTTCATGGCTGCCAAACATGTGGTCGCATGATCACTCATGTTTTGTCAACAATACCACACAATTTGAGAAGCTGTTAATATCCACAGCTATCCACTCTCCTTTGAATCCTCAATTCTTCTTCCCAATATTTTTTATCACAATTAAGTATCTAACTCTTCATTCACCCATTTTTTACATCTATCTTAATTTACCAAATAATTTTCTTTTCAGAGATAAATTGACATAGCTATTTCCTTTCACTTTAAGAATATTTGGCCTCAATATGGTGATATCTTCAGTTTAAAAAAACCTACAAAAATTTTCTATTAAATTCAAGAGACCTGCATTTACTTTCTTTAGAACAATCAATGTTTAACATTTCATGAGGATGATGGGTTCACACAGTTTTATAAAGCTGTCATCCATAACATTTTAGAGATTTGACCCAAGCATTTCAAGCTATGAAAAAACTTTGATATTTAACTAAAATATCATCAAATGGGACTCGATTTAATGTTTTTATACTTAATTATTTAATATCTAGACATCTCTAAGCATTTATTTTTCTACTTCCTATCCCTGTACATCAGTAGTTCTTTTTTTTTTTTTTTCCATTCTAACACCTGTTTACATGCAAAACAATCACACACCCAGGTATTAAAGTTGGGCTGTCCATAAAAGTTGGGATTATAGGCTGGGCGCGGTGGCTCAGGTCTGTAATCCCAGCACTTTGGGAGGCCGAGGCGGGTGGATCATGAGGTCAGGAGATCGAGACCATCCTGGCTAACACGGTGAAACCCTGTCTCTACTAAAAATACAAAAAATTAGCCGGGCGTGGTGGTGGGCGCCTGTAGTCCCAGCTACTCGAGAGGCTGAGGCAGGAGAATGGCGTGAACCCGGGAGGCGGAGCTTGCAGTGAGCCGAGATTGTGCCACTGCACCCAGCCTAGGTGACACAGCAAGACTCCGTCTCAAAAAAAAAAAAAAAGTTGGGATTATACACATTTGCTAATATGGGCTATCACTAATTTCATTTCTTTCTCACAACGATTAGAAACAAATATGTGAGAACTGATGTCTTTGATTATCACCACTGGAATGCAGCAAATGTTTACAGAGAAACCCCGTTGCTCATGGGGTTTCTCCTTGATACTTTTAGTCCCCTTGATATTTTTACTCAGAACATGTCAGAAAAATACAATACTCACTAAAATAGGAAAGTGTCATAATCACTGACTCCCCAGACAGAAGCTTCTTTTACAGAAGAATAAACTGATTCTTTAGAAATAAAAGTTACTTTCCCAAATTGGTAATACAGATTTTGATTAAAAATGAGTGCCTTTCCTATACTACTAAGCTGGGCTTTGTTATTTCTTTCATTTTAAAGATCCTTTGGTATTCTGGATTTCTCTCTATAGCTCCTTCTTACTTTTACTTATAATTACTGTGTGTTACCCTTCAGTTCCCTAAAGTTGAACAACTCTGGCTTGTGAGCTTATTAAAAAAATTTTAAGGATGGATAATCTTTATGAACAGCAGGGTAGTATTATTAACATTACCCATTTAGCATATATAAGCATTTTTCAAATGACCAAATAATTTAAGATTTAATGTTAAGTCAAAAGCCAGTGAGTCACACCACCTTTGCCTTCTTATGCTTACTTTTAAAGATTGTCTTAGCGTGGGAAGAAGTTCTCAGTGTTCACTGTCGTCCCTTTCCCTAACGCAATCTCTTCTTTTGTTTGTCAAGACTTCTACATTTCTTTCTTGCCTCAAGGAAACAATCTTACTCTATAACAGTTAGAGAGGAAAAATAAAATAAAAACCTTTCTGATTCGAGAAGGCAATTGAATAAACAATCTGTAAAACATTTTTTTTTGTTACAGAGTTTCAGGAATAATTACCATTTTTGAACAGCTTCTGCATTGAAGCATATTTCTTATAGTTTCTTAGTCTGAGTTTGGAGCTCAACGTCTCTCATCCTAAACTCCAAATCAAAGAAAATGGGGGCACCAAAGCACATAGATGTTTAGAGTTTAGCAGTTTTAACATACAAACTACCGTCAGACAATTAGAACTGCTGTATTTGGCTATAATTCTTAAAAGTCCAATTTAAGACGTGTTTAAGACTTACAGAAGGATGCTACTGAAATGAAGATGCAAAATCTGAGCCTAAACTTTTTCTAATAATTGTCATTAAAACATCAATGGCTTTGCTTTCATGGCCCAAATCTTATGGAACTCGATCAATATTAAGTTCAGCAAGTGTTTCATTTGTAGTTTACATGTAGTTACAATAACAGTCACCAATTCAAAATGATGTTTGTCAACTCTAAAAATAGTGTGAGATTTTGTGTTTATTTATCTTTATTATAGTAAAGGTTCATGATAAAGACATTAAACAGTTCAAAATACCAGTGTTAAAATATTCAAACATTAACTCACCAGTAATATGTTTGAATTAAAACTAGAGTTTATCTTCTCTTAAGAGTTAAAGCATTAATTCAAGCATATCCTTGATAGATACTAGAAACTATCATGGCTCTCTTTCTCCCTTCCTCTCTTGTTAAGAAAACATGAGCTACTTCACCTGAAAGGTATTTCTATTTTGCAAAAAAAAAATAACATTTACAATCCTTCACATCCAATTTGTATTTCATAAAATAATTTCTTCTTTCATCAAACAATTAATGAATACCTATTACATAAATGCTATGCCTGTCCTCACGGTGTTTACAGTCTAGTGCTAATCATGGGCATAAAAAGGGGCAACAGGTAATTTGAGACGAAGTGGAGTGTTAAAGGAGCCATTGGGAAAGTACGTTTGACCTGAATTCACAGCCAGAAAAGGCTTCCTGGAGGAGTTGGCAATCTGAAAAAAGAACAGCAGTTAGCCAGATGAGGTGAGAAAAATAGCTTCTAGACAAAAAGAGCAGCATGAACAGTATATGGGAGAGTCAGGAGGAGAAAAGGGAAAATGAGAGAGTGATTAGAGCATCTAAGGAAGTGAAAGAATACAATGAGAAATGAAGCTAGAGTACAAACCAGTGGCCTCAATACACAAGAGTACTGTGGTTTGAATGTCCCCTCCAGAACTCATGTCGAAATTTAATTGCCATTGTGACAGTATTAAAAAGTAGGATTTTTAAAGAAGTGATTAAGGCATAATGAGCCTGCCTTCATGAACAATTATGCTACTATCTGGAGAGTAGTCTCCCTGTAAAAGGGTAAGTTTGACCCCCATTTTCTGTCTCGCATGCATTTTTTCTTGCCAAGTGATACCTTCTACCACGTTATGACACAGCAAGAAGATCTTTACCAGATGCAGCCCCTCAATCTTCAATTCGCCAACTTCTAGAACTATGAGCTAAATCAATCTTTTTATTTAAGAAATTGTCCAGTCTGTGTTAATTCTGTTATAACAGCAGAAAACAGGCTAAGACATGGAGCTTTTCATACTATGTTGTAAAAAATGGTTTTGTTTTTATCCTAGCATCAATGAAGGGTCACTGGATGATTTTAGATAGGAATGTGGCATGATTAGATTTGTGGTTTACAAAGAGGGCTATAGCTGATTGTTTCACTGCCAGTCCAGCTTCAATACAGAGAATGAATTTGAAGGGAGTCATCCTGGATTTAAGACCATTTAGAAGTCTATTGCCAAAATATAGAGAAAAGAGAAAACTGGACTAGATAGAGGAGTGTTGGTGCATATGGAGAAAGATTTATAAAGAAATTCAATTTAATGTGCTTTTCAGGTCCATAATGATTTGGGGAAGGGAAGGAGATGGAATAAGTAAAGATGACTTTGACTTAGGCAAAGGGTGCGTGGAAATGACATTAAATGCATGGGTAAAACCGTGCACCTTTGAAGGTGCAAACATGAGTTCAGTCTGAGACATGTTATATGTGAGATGTCTATGGATTATTTGTGTAAAAATTCAATAGCAGAGTCAGGAATATAATAGAGATTTTTATAATCTGCTGAGGGAATTATCTTGATTGCACAGGATAAGAAATACAATGGTAATTTTTAGGATTTACTTTGGGATTGATCCCGATTACTAAGAATAAAACCTGAGAAGCCCCAATAATTAAGGAAAGAGCATAGAGTAAAACCTGAAAGGGAATTCGAAAAGAAATAGCCAGACACTTAAGAAATATAAAATGCAACAATATAGTATTATAGAATCCAAGGAAAGCAGATGCCATATTTGATAGGTAAAGTAATGGCTCTCAAATGAGATTCACATTCTAAATCCCAGGAACTGTGAATATGATATATTATACAACAAAAGGGACTTTGCAGAGATGATTAAGTGAAGGACCCTAAAATGGGAGATTTAACTAGATTATTACCTCGGCAATCCCAATGTCATCACAAGTGTCCTTATAAGACAGAAGCAGGAGAGTTAGAGTCAGAGAAAGGGATATGGTAACGAAAACAGACGGGGTGGTGTACGAAAGAGACTGGGAGAGAAAAAGAGATGAACCAGAAAACTCAGATGGCTTCTAGAAGCTGAAAAAGGCCAGGAAATGGATTCTCCCCTAGAGAGACGAAATGCGGCTTTGCCAATTCATTTCAGACCTCTGACCTCCAGGATGTAAGATATATTTGTGTTGTTTTAGGTCACACATTTTGTGGCAATTTGCAACAGTAGTAGGAAACTAATACCCTATATGAGTTGACTTAGGCAATAGAGAATTTATTAATTACTTTTAAAAGAGAAGGAATCTTTTCAAAAAAAAAATTGTGAAATTGCAGTGTTTTTGAGTAATTAAAAAGAATAAGTCATCCTTTTGAATCTTCATTGGTTACATCGCTGCCCTGGGTGTTTCGGGTTGCTAGCTTCTTCAGCTCCAAATCTGGGATTTATGAAGCAAAAAGAAAACCCAAGGAACTCTCCAGTGTGTTACTTCTTGGTCTCCAGATTCTTAGCTGGTCTACTTTCCTCTTTCTACCTTTTGTAGCCTTCTTCTGTTTTTTATGCATAATGTTCAGGGGTTTTAGCTGTACTTGGCAGGAAGAATTGGGAGGAAAGCTCCAAAATTGAGTTAATTTTATTTTTTAAAATTTTTGTTTATCTGTGCTTTCCAATATTTTTCCATTGGACATGAATTACTTGTGTTTTAAATAAACGTGTTTTTACATCATAATGCCTACATTGGTACTTTACATGGTACATAGTAATTAATATACAAATTGAAATTTATTTTGCATAGAATACAAAATCTGAAACCAAGAAAAATAAACAAATATGATAAATGTTCCCAATCCTATTTCATCTGTGATCTGTGAATCATCAATGACATCACCTCTCAAATGGAATTTTCTTTTTTTTCTTTTTTCCTTTTTTTTTTTTTTTTGAGACGGAGTCCCGCTCTGTCACCCAGGCTGGAGTGCAATGGCAGGATCTTGGCTCACTGCAAGCTCCGCCTCCCGGGTTCACGCCCTTCTCCTGCCTCAGCCTGTGGAGTAACTGGGACTACAGGCGCCCGCCACCACGCTCGGCTAATTTTTTTGTATTTTTATTAGAGACGGGGTTTCACCGAGTTAGCCAGGATGGTCTCGATTTCCTGACCTCGTGATCCGCCCGCCTCGGCCTCCCAAAGAGTTGAGATTACAGGTGTGAGCGGCCTCGCACAGCCTCAAATGGAATTTTCTAAAATACATCCTATACAAGGTGATTTTCAAAATACTTCACAACTGGTATGGCACAGGCAGAAACTAATAAAGTGACTGTCTGGCAGTCAGAAAGGATACTGGCTAGTACAATATAGTGAGGCGTATCAGTCCTACAACAGTGAAGCTGATAAAATTCCTAAGAAAGAAAAGAGTTCCATGGACAATGATCTTTGGGAAATAATGCTTATCACTTCCTTCTCTTCAGAATTCTTTTCAGAAAAAAAAGTATTTTTAGCTTTATTAAATCTAGATTTTTATTTTATCATGAAGTTGTTTTCGTATCACACCCACTCCCCACACACATATTCACAACCTAGAGAATACAATTTGAAATGTTCTCTCAAGTGCTTTTATGCTGCTATCCTGCCAACTCATTTCTTGTCCATATCCTTTTCTTCCAGTTAAGAATTATTGCCGCTCAAATAGAATTTATTCCGTAAAATTACTTATTCTATATCTTAGTGTGCTTAAGAAAAATGGCACATCTAAAATTAAGTCATATGAGACATTAACAGTTCCCTGGATCTATGGATACATTTATTTACTGGTGCATATTAGCAATAAGTAAATGCAGCATGGGCCGGGCACAGTGGCTCACGCCTGTAACCCCAGCAGTTTGGGAGGCCAAGATGGTCAGGTCACCTGAGGTCAGAAGTTTGAGACAAGCCTGGCCAACATGGTGAAACCCCATTGCTACTAAAAATACAAAAATTAGCCAGGCATGGTGGCGCATGGCTATAGGCTCAGCTACATGGGAGGCTGAGGTGGGAGGATTGCTTGAGCTCGGGGGGCAAAGGTTGCAGTAAGCCGAGATTGTGCCAGTGCATTCCCACCTGGGCTCTGTCTCAAAAAATAAAATAAGTAAATTTGGCATATTAGAAAAAGGTGAAAGTGATGAGTTCAGAGCTAAAATCACAGATAGATTTTCTGCAATATCATCCCTTCTCACTTGGTAACAGCTCCTTGTGGAAAATTCTGCAGCTGTATCTTGGCTCAGATACTACAAAGTTTAGTAAAAATCTGCCATCATCATAAGATGAATAAATGAAGACCCGTGTACCAAGTACTTTATGCCTCATGTATGGAGTAAGGTTGAATAAGAATTATAAGACATTGATCTAATTCTTTTTCATATTTAAAGTGATATTTTGTTTTTAGAGAGAAAATAAAATCTAGAAGCTTTCTCAGTCCCTCTGCTATTGGAGATGTGATAGGAACCAACTTCTGTCTGACACTCATATTGTCATTATGTCTATATCATATTGCAACACTTAGATAACCTATGAAAGGAAGTTAACTGGTGTGTAATGAGATATTTCCAGAGGTAATTATATCAAAGAAGAACAGATCTCTTTATGGAAGGGGATCCAGCAGATAATGCAAAACTATTAATAAAGATAAGAACGGAGAGAGGAAAAACCACAATGTGTCACTGAAAAGGATGTAAAATTAAACTTCAAAATACATGAAGATAACGAATATTACAAATAGGCAAACCAGTCAACCAAACCAAACCAAAAATAGATATTACAAAAATTGAACAGGTAGATATAAAAATAAACCAATCAACATTTTTGGAAGTTAAGAATACGATCATTGAAATTAAAATTTAATAAGCCATATACAGTACTGTTGAATAAAGGAATAATTCAATTTAAAGATAATAATAGGAGAAACGAGACTGTGGCATGAACATGGGGAAGCAAAATAAAACAGGAAGTATGCGACCATGAAGTGAATGCTTAGTCTTAGAGATCAGAGGCTTAAAGAATAGGATACATTAAAACCTAAAAAGAAAGAAAAATAGTATCCCAGCATGCTAAAGAAAAGAAAAGTTCCTCAACACCCTTCCTGGTTATTTTTCCAATATAATACACAGCTGGGCCCACCTTACCACCTCCTGTTTGATACCAACTTTATCAAATTTTCCATTAAAACCAAACTGGACTTAGTGTAGTCAATGATGGACTGTCTGTATGCCAAGTGTATCCCTTGTATAACTGATTGTGTAATGGCTGAAACTGGGAAATTAGGGCAGAAGTATCGAGCAGCTGTAAGGATTGTTAAGGATCCAATATTTGAATGATTACCGGGGACACACAAACCTATGCAGATGACAGCTTAGTACAGAGAGTAACTCACAAGTGTTACATTGTGTCTTTGGTTGACCAGGACCTTAAAAAAAGAATCCAAAAGAATCCTGGAGTTCCTAACACGTACATTTCTAACCATAGATAAAACTCTGAACAGATGTCAGGTGACTATGGAGCCCCTAGGTTCTAACTCTTATAAGACAAAGTTCCTCTGCCTTTCTTCGACCAGCTTTCTATTGTTTCCAGTTCATTAAACATTCAGTAGCTTGATATATTCTTCCATTTACCCGTTGGCTCTGTTATGAGTTGAGTATGGTTAAATATGCTCACTTTCTGATGCTGTTTTGAAATTGATGTTTTGTCTCATTTAAAAATTTTAGGCCAGGCGCAGTGGCTCACACCTGTAATCCCAGCACTTTGGGAGGCCAAGGCAGGTGGATCACCTGAGGTCAGGAGTTCAAGACCAGCCTGACCAATATGATGAAACCCCATCTCTACTAAAAATACAAAAATTAGCCAGGTGTGGTGGCATGCGCCTGTAATCCCAGCTACCTGGAAGGCTGAGGCAGGATAATCGCTTGAACCTGGGAGGTAGAGGTTGCAGTGAGCCTAGATCATGCCATTGCACTCCAGCCTGGGCAACAAGAGCGAAACTCTGCCTCAAAAAAAAAAAAATAATAATAATTAAATAATGATCAAAGTGTACAAAATCCTAGGAAGAATATGCCTTATACTTTTTTCTAAGTTCTGTTGCACAGTGTGGTGAATATGGTTAATAATAAAGTATCACACATTTCAAAATTGCTACGAGAGTAAATTTCAAATGTTCTTAACATGAAAATGTTAAGTATTTAAAGTGATGGGTATGTTAACTAACTTGATTTAATTAATTATTCGACATTGCATCCATAGATTATGACATAACTTTGTAACCCATAAATTTACACAATTATAAATTGTCAGTTTACAATAAAAAGTGGCATATTTTTAGAAAAAAAAAAACCAATAGAGTATTCACTATAAACAGAAGGCAGAGTTTAAAATATTTAGAAAGAAAAGAAGGAAGGAAAGAAAGAAAAAAAGAAGAAAGAAGGCAGGGAGAAAGAGAGGGATGAAGGAAGAAGGAGAAGAAAGAAGACAGTTTGCAGACACAGGAAATAGTCGAAAATTTACAAGATAGATTGAATGGGACTTTCTCCACCACTTCTTTTCCCTGCCAAAAAAGGGAAGAGAAGTAATGACAGAAGAGATAACGACTGATTTTTTTTTTTTTTTTTTTTCAAAATGAAGAGAGGAGACGTAAAATCAAAAGGATATCCAGTTCCAAGGCTGGAGTTTTTAAAGTTCACCTTAGAAATGACACGGTAAAATACAAATTTGAAAAGTTACCATAAAGTAAAAACAGTTACTTACCAAAGAATAGTAATCGCATTGGCAGTAAACTTTTTAGCAAAAATAAATAAACGCTAGAAAATATTGGCATAACATCTTCAAATAGCTGAAGGAATTCCACACTAGTGCAACCATCATCCAAGAGTAATTACATTTGGCAATGCCGGAGACTGAATTCTCTGAGAGGGTCTCCTACAAAAACACAACTAAATGATGAATAACATATTTCTCAGTGCATGCTCAGCTCCAGGGAGCAGGGGAAATCTGTTATCCCTCCCTCAGAAGGACTTGAGTAGTAGTTGAAAGTGCGTGCTGTGAGAGGTAAGCAAGTGAGAGAAATGTGATTGCTCCTCAAGCAGGTGGCTTTAATATGAGCAGGTGCCCTTAATATGAGCAGGTGCCCTTAATATGAGCAGGTGCCCTTAATATGAGCAGGTGCCCTTAATATTACTGCAATTACACATTAAATTTTTGGCCGACAACGAAGTAAGGAAGCTGAAGCTGAAATGCCTATCTTAAGCTAGGATACCCTAAAAGGTACTCCAGAGACCCTTAACAGAAACAAAAGCTGAAGAAAAGCATTCCCAATGTAAGGCCACACTATTCCCAGACTAAAGTCAATCTGTAAGTTTCTAAATACTATCAAGCAAATAAGGAGATGAGATATCATGAATGAGGCAGCAGAAAAAAGAGAAAAAAAAAGATTTAGCCCATAAAAACCTTAAGATAATTAAATGCTCAGATGCAAAATGTAGAATAGCCAATGTATAAAAAAATAAAAGCTGAATTCACTGATGGACCAAGCCACAAGAGACTTTCATAAATGAGGAGGAAATTCGAGAAAAGCAACCAAATGGAACTTCTAGATGTTGAAAATATAATGGCTGAAATGAAGTAAAAACTAATTAAACAGGTTAAATAGCAGAAAAAGCATAGCCAAAGAGATAACGGTAAAGGTATATCTGAAAAATTACCCACAAAACAAGAGCAGAGAGCCAGGGGAATGGAAATATGAAAATGGAGATATATACATGTAGGATTGAATGAAAATGTTCAATCCAAAGTACCGCTCTGAGTAGAGTCCTAGAAAAAGAGAAAAGAGGGAATAGAAGAGAGGCTTGCCAATAAATGTATGAACTTAGGAAAAAATGATAAATTTATTAAAAATAGAACTACAAACTTTCAATCAGGAAGTAGAAAGTCTGAATAGTCCTAAAGTTATTATAAAAATTGATCAATGCCTAAAGAAAGAAAAATTCCAGGCCCAAGTGATTTAACATGCAAGCTCTAATATACTTTTGATGATAATATATCGTCAATCTAATATAAAGTCTTCCAGATAATGGAAAACTAAAGGGGGAGGATATTGCCCAAATCATTCAATGAGACCAGTATAACCTTGATACATAGACATGATAAGGAGAGTTAAAAAAAAAAATGGAAAATGACAGGCCAGTCTCTCTCATTCATAAATATACAAACAAAAGTTTTAAAGAAAATATTACCAATCTAAATTTAAAAATTTATAAACTATACAATCTACTAAGAGCAATTTATCATTATCCCAGAAATTCACGAATGATTTATTACAAATAAAATTACAGAAAATGGAAAGAAAAGCATATGATCATCTTGAGAGAAAAACTTATTTGAGGAAAAATAGACACTTATTCAGAATAAAAATTCTTTAAATTTAAAAAACTCTCCAAATAATTTGATGAAAAACAGACACTGATTCAGGAGAAAAATTCTTAGCAAAATAAAAAGGGAAATGAACTTAACCTGATAAAAGATATCTGCCAAAAGCCTATAGCAAATGTTATTGTTAATGGTGAAATATTAGAAGCATCTCTTTCAAAGATAGAAATTTAGCAAAGAATCAATAGCTTCAAATTAACATTCAGTTGGAATGTCTAACTAGCAGCATCAGACTAGAAAAATCATGGGAAACTAAGGATGTGAAGAGAACAGACAAAACATATTATTCAAAGATGATATAATGGAGAAAACACAAAATAATCTATCTAAAATTTGTAGAAATTGGTTAAAGTAAAGCCAGGTGGTTTGTTATAAGATTAATATGTAAAAATTATTTGTGTATTTATCTCATCAAACAACAATTAGGAAAAAGAAGCCTTGTATAAGTGACATTTGTGACAGCAACAAATATTGTAAGAATCCTAGGAATATACCTAAAAAATATTTCAAAATTATATGGAGAAAATTATGTGAGCATAAAAAGATATTCCAAATGATTAATGAAAATATTACATATTTTTGAATAAAGAGATATTCTTAATGTCAGCTCTTTCCTAAGTGATGTGAAGAGTCAGTGCATTCCCAATCAAAATTACCATAGGATTTGCTGTAAAATTTGATAAGCTGATTCCAAAATGTTTATAGAAGAATACAGTCAAATATATCCAAGACACTCATAAAGAAAAAGGAGCGGCCGGGCGCTTTGGCTCACGCCTGTAATCCCAGCAATTTGGGAGGCTGAGGCAGGTGGATCACCTGAGGTCAGGATTTCGAGACCAGCCTGGCCAACATGGTGGAACCCCATCTCTACTAAAAATACAAAAATTAGTCAGGCGTGGTGGTGGGCACCTGTAATCTCAGCTACTTGGGAGGCTGAGGCAGGAGAATTGCTTGAACCCGGGAGATGGAGGTTGCAGTGAGCTGAGATCACCCCATTGCACTCCAACCTGGGCAACAACAGTGAAACTACGTCTCAAAAAACAAAAACAAAAACAAAATAAAACACAAAAAAGGAGCTCGGGGTTAGGGTTTCACTGCCCTGTGTCCTCTGCTCCAGGAGGCCTAGGTGATTCTGCCATAGCCTCAGCCTCCATCGCTCTGTGACCTGATGGCATTGGAAGATTCAGACCTAAAACTCCAGGACACTCCTGAAGCTGAGAAATGGAACTGGATACTATTGCTTGGAAATGTCAATAGCAAGAATAGACACCCTATCCCACACTTTCTGTAGGAGAGTAGGACATTACCTTCAGCAGGTACCTGGCTCCATGTTGCAAAAGTACCTTCTGAGAGAGCAGCTGATCCTGACAAGAGGGATTCTCCCAGCACAGTACACCAGCTCTGCTAAGGGACAGACTGCCTCCTGAAGTGGGTCCCTGACCCTTGTGCCTCTTGGCTGAGAGAGACCTCCCAACAGGGGTCGACAGACACCTCATACAGGAGAGCTCCAGCTGGAATCAGGATGGTGGCCCTCTGGGACGAAGTTTTCAGAGGAAGGTGCAGGCAGAAATCTTTGCTATTCTATAGCCTCCACTGGTGATGCCCAGGTGGAAAGGGTCTGGAGCGGACCTCCAACAAACTGCAGCAGACCTGCAGAAGACAGGCCTGACTGTTAGAAGAGAAACTAACAAACAGAAAGCAATACCATCTACATAAAGGACCCCCACATAAAATTCCCATCCAAAGATCATCAGCCTCAAAGATCAAAGGTAGATAAATCCACAAAGATGAGGGAAAACCAGAACAAAAATGCTGAAAATTTCAAACACCAGAATGCCTCTTCTCCTCCAAAGGATCGCAACTCCTCTCCAGTAAGGGTGCAAAACTGGACAGAGAATGAGATTGATGAATTGGAAGAAGTAGGCTTCTGAAGACGGGTAATAACAGACTCCTCTGAGCTAAAGGAGCATGTTCTCACCCATTGCAAGGAAGCTAAGAAACTTGTTAAAAGGTTACAGGAACTGCTAACTAGAATAACCAGTTTAGAGAGAAACATAAATGACCTGATGGTACTGAAAAGCATAGCACGAGAACTTTGTGAAGCATACACAAATATCAATAGCCGAATTGATCAAGCAGAAGAGAGGATATCAGAGATTGAAGATCAGCTTACTGAAATAAGGTGTGAAGACAAGATTAGAGAAAAAATAATGAAAATGAAGGAACAAAGCCTCCAAGAAATATGACACTATGTGAAAAGACCAAACCTACAATTGATTGGTGTACCTGAAAGTGACAGGGAGAATGCGACCAAGTTGGAAAACACACTTCAGGATATTACCCAGGAGAACCTCCCCAACCTAGCAAGACAGGCCAATTCAAATTCAAGAAATACAGAGAACACCACTCAGATACTCCTCAAGAAGAATAACCCCAAAACAAATAATCATCAGATTCTCCAAGGTTGAAATGAAGGAAAAAATGTGCAGGGCAGCCAGAGAAAAAGGTCAGGTTGCCTACAAAGGGAAGCCCATCAGGCTAACAGTGGCTCTCTCTGCAGAAACCCTACAAGCCAGAAGAGAGTGGGGGCCAATATTCAATATTCTTTTCGGTTTATTATTGAGAGGGAGTCTCGCCCTGTTGCCTAGGCTGGAGTGCAATGGCGCGATCTTGGCACACTGCAACCTCTGCCTCCCAGGTTCAAACAATTCTCCCTGCCTCAGCCTCCAGAGTAGCTGGGGTTATAGGCGTGTGCCACCACACTTGGATAATTTTTGTATTTTTAGTAGAGATGAGGTTTCGCCATGTTGGCCAGGCTGGTCTTGAACTCCTGACCTCAAATGATCTGCCTGCCGTGGCCTCCCAAAGTGCTAGGATTACAGGAATGAGCCACCATGGCCAGCCTCAATATTCTTAAAGAAACAAATTTTCAACAGAGAATTTCATATCCAGCCAAACTAATCTTCATAAGTGAAGGAGAAATAAAATCCTTTACAGATGAGCAAATGCTGAGGGATTTTGTCACCACCAGGCCTGCCTTACAGGAGCTCCTGAAGGAAGTACTAAATATGGAAAGAAAAAACCGGTACCAGCCACTGCAAAAGCACACCAAAATAAAAAGACCAATGACACTATGAAGAAACTGCATCAACTAATGTGCAAAATAACCAGCTAGCATCATGATAACAGGATCAGGTTCACACATAACAATATTAACCTTAAATGTAAATAGGCTAAATGCCCCAGTTAAAAAACAAAGACTGGCAAATTGGATAAAGAGTCAAGACCCATTGGTGTGTTATATTCAGGAGACCCATCTCATGTGCAAAGACACACATAGGCTCAAAATAAAGGGATAGAGGAATATTTACCAAGCAAATGGAAAACAACAACAACAAAAAAGCAAGGATTGCACTCCTAGTCTCTGATAAAACAGACTTTAAAACAACAAAGATCAAAAAAGACAAAGAAGGGCATTACATAATGGTAAAGGGATCAATGCAACAAGAAGAGCCTAACTATCCTAAATATATATGCATCCAATACAGGAGCACCCAGATTCATAAAGCAAGTTCTTAGAGACCTACAAAGAGACTTAGACTCCCACACAAAATAGTGGGAGGTTTTAATACCCCACTGTCAATATTAGACAGATCAATGAGACAAAAAATTAACAAAAATGAACACTCCTCAGCAAATGATAAAGAATGGAAATCAAACAGTTTCTCAGATCACAGTACAATCAAATTAGAATTTAGGATTAAGAAACTCTCTCAAAACAGCACAACCACATGGAAGTTGAACAACTTGCTCCTGAATGACTACTGGGTAAATAATGAAATTAAGGCAAAAATAAAGAAGTGCTTTGAAACTAATGAGAAGAAAGAGACAATGTACCTGAATCTCTAGGACACAGCTAAAGCAGTATTAAGAAGGAAACTTATAGCACTAAATGCCCACATCGGAAAGCTGGAAAGATCTCAAATTGACACTCCAACATCACAATTAAAAGAACTAGAGAAGCAAGGGCAAACAAATTCAAAAGCTAGCAGAAGACAAGAAATAACTAAGATCAGAGCAGAACTGAAGGAGATACAGCCACGAAAAATCCTTCAAAAAAATGAATGAATCTAGGAGCTGGTTTTTTGAAAAGATTAATAAAATAGACTGCTGGATAGACTAATAAAGAAGAAAAGAGAGAAGGATCAAATAGACACAATAAAAAATGATAAAGCGGATATCACCACTGATCCCACAGAAATACAAACTATCATCAGAGAATACTACAAACACCTCTACGCAAATAAACTGGAGACTCTAGAAGAAATGGATAAATTCCTAGACATATACACCCTCCTAAGACTAAACCAGAAAGAAGTCGAATCCCTGAATAGACCAATAACAAGTTCTGAAATTGAGGCAGTAATTAATAGCCTACCAACCAAAAAACACCCAGGACCAGACAGATTCACAGCCAAATTCTACCAGAGGTACAAAGAGGACTTGGTACCATTCCTTCTAAAACTGCTCCAAACAACAGAAAAAGAGGGACCCCTCCCTAACTCATTTTATGAGGCCAGCATCATCCTGATACCAAAATCTGGCAGAGACACAACAAAAAAAGAAAATTTTAGGCCAATATCCCTGATGAACATTGATGCAAAAATCCTCGATAAAATACTGGCAAACAGAATACAGCAGCACATCAAAAAGCTTATCCACCATGCTTAAGTTGGCTTCATCCATGGGATGCAAGGCTGGTTCAACATACACAAATCAATAAATGTAATCCATCACATAAACAGAATCAATGACAAAAACCACATGATTATCTCAATAGATGCAGAAAAGGCCTTTGATAAAATTCAACATGGCTTCATGCTAAAAACTCTCAAAAAACTAGGTATTGATGGAACATATCTCAAAATAATAAGAGTTATTTATGACAATCCATAGCCAATATCATCCTAAATGGGCAAAAGCTGGATGCATTCCCTTTGAAAATCAGCACAAGACAAGGATGTCCTCTCTCTCCACTCCTATTCAACATAGTATTGGAAGTTCTGGCCAGGGCAATCAGGCAAGAGAAAGAAATAAAGAGTATTCAAATAGGAAGAGAGGAATTCAAATTGTCTTTGTTTGCAGATGACATGATTGTATATTTAGAAAACCCCATCTTCTCAGGACAAAAACTCCTTAAGCTGATCAACTTCAGCAAAGTCTCAGGATACAAAATCAATGTGCAAATATCACAGGTATTCCTATACACCAACAATAGACAAGCAGAGAGCCAAATCATGAGTGAATTCCCATTCACAATTGCTACAAAGAGAATAAAACACCTAGGAATACAACTTACAAGAAACGTGAAGGACGTTTTCAAGGAGAACTACGAACCACTGCTCAAGGAAATAAGAGAGGACACAAATAAGTGGAAAAAAATTTCGTGCTCATGGATAGGAAGAATCAGTATCATGAAAATGGCTACACTACCCAAAGTAATTTATAGATTCAATGCTATTCCCATCTAACTACCATTGACTTTCTTTGCAGAGTTAGAAAAAAACTACCTTAAATTTCATATGGAACCATAAAACAGCCCATATAGCCAGGACAATCCTAAGCAAAAACAACAAAGCTGGAGGCATCATGCTACCTGACTTCAAACTATACTACAAGGCTACAGTAACCAAAACAGCATGGTACTGGTACCAAAACAGATATATAGACCAATGGAACAGAACACAGATCTCAGAAATAACACTACACATCTACAGCCATCTGATCTTTGACAAACCTGACAAAAACAAGCAATGGGGAAGAGTTTCCCTATTTAATAAATGGTGTTGGGAAAACTGGCTAGCTATATGCAGAAAACAGAAACTGGACCCCTTCCTTACATCTTATACAAAAATTAACTCAAGATGGATTAAAGACTTAAACGTAAAACCCAAAACCATAAAAACTTTGGAAGAAAACATAGGCAATACCATTCAGGACACAGGCATGGCCAAAGACTTCATGACTAAAACACCAAAAACAATTGCAACAAAAGCCAAAATTGACAAATGGGATCTAATTAAACTAAGGAGCTTCTGCACAGCAAAAGGAACTATCATCAGAATGAACAGGCAACCTACAGAATGGAAGAAAATTTTTGCAGTCTACCTGTCTGACAAAGGTTGTATCTAATATCCAGAATCTACAAGGAACTTAAACAAATTTACAAGAAAAAAAAACCCATCAAAAAGTGGGCAAAGGATATGAACAGATGCTTCTCAAAAGAAGACATTTATGCAGCCAACAAACATATGAAAAAATGCTCATCATCACTGGTCATTAGAGAAAGGTAAGTCAAAACCACAATGAGATGCCGTCTCAGGCTTTTTAGAATGGTGATTATTATAAAGTCAGGAAACAACAGATGCTGTAGAGGATGCGGAGAAATAGAAAGGTTTTTTACACTGTTGGTGGGAGTGTAAATTAGTTCAACCATTGTGGAAGATAGTGTAGCAATTCCTCAAGGATCTAGAACCAGAAATACTATCTGACCGAGCAATCCCATTACTGGGTATATACCCAGAGGATTATAAATCATTCTTCTGTAAAGACACATGCACAGATATGTTTATTGCAGCACTATTTACAATAGCAAAGATTTGGAACGAACCCAAATTCCCATCAATGATAGGCTGGATAAAGAAAATGTGGCACATATACACCATAGAATACTAGGCAGCTACAAAACAGAATGAGTTCACGTCCTTTGCAAGGACATGGATGAAGCTAGAAGCCATCATTCTCAGCAAACTAACACATGGACAGAAAACCAAACACCGCATGTTCTTGCTTATAAGTAGGAGTCGAACAATGGGAACACATGGACACAGGGAGGAGAACATCACACACCGGGGCCTGTCAGGGGTTAGGAGGCAAGGGGAGGGAGAGTATTAGGACACATACCTAATGCATGCGAGGCTTAAAACCTAGATGACAGGTTGATAGGTGCAGCAAACCACCATGGCAAATGTACGCCTATGTAATAAACCTGCACATTCTGCACATGTATCCCAGAACTTAAAGTAAAATTAAGTAAAAGAAAAAGGAGTGCAGACTTGCTTGCCCTCATAGCAAAAGCAGAGCTTTATTATATCACTAGATGACTTAAGACAATGCGACATAATTTCAGAGAAAACCAAACTGTTCAATGGAATGGGACTAGGGAGACCAGAAATAGGTCCAAACAACATATGAGAGAGCTGGCATTTCACATCACTGGGGAAATGAAGTTCTCTTTAATAAATAGTGATGGTTTTACATACATAAAATCAATTAATATGAATTCATAACTTAAATGTGAAAAGCAAAGTTTTAGAGATTTTGTAAGTATAAGGGAATATCTTTATGACCTATAATTCAAAGATTTTTAAAGCGTTATGATGTTAACTATAAAAATCTTAAAATTCTACATTGCTTCTTAATGAGTCATACAAATATATATACACTAAAACTTTATTTAACCTATGTGGCTGCTTTTTACATTATAAGCAGATAGTTCACAGATCACAGGGAGCTAATTTCAAAACATGTTTCATGAGAAATAATCTTGCAGGGGAAATAAGCCCAAAATCCAACTAAGAAAGATAGTCCATGGATACTCAATAATCATTTCTTAGAGAAAAATAAATTAACTTGAGTGATGTGAATAATTATAGAAAAATAATTAACCTGAACTAGAACTGAGATATTTATCTGTTGTTGTTTTAGTCTTAGCATCAAGTATGTATTTTCTTTAAAGGCCATTTTTTTTAATCCTAAAAAATTTCAACTGTAAATAAAATCCATCTCAACTCAAAAATCATTCTCTCAAACAAACTTGATTTAAGCAAGAATGTAATAGGAGAAAAGTGATACCTGCCTTCTTTTTCCATCATATTCAAAGCATTTTTCTTCATTATCAAATATTGTTACTACAGGATTTGGATAGTCCCTTTTTATAAGTCCTAGAAATTTTGTCTGTGCATTTTGCCCTCATGTTGGTTTAAAGCTACTTAATTCCTGCAGTTTATTAAAGCTTTTCTGGGTTGCTCAAACCATACTGACCACAATAATTAATACTGGATAATTTTACATCTAGTCCCTAGACATAAATTCAGGTAGTATATGTATACCTATGATTCTGCTGTTGTCCTTAGGATCACACTGACTATGCCTTACCATGTAATCAGAAGGAATATGTTGAAAATAGAGTAACTGATCTCATTTCAAACCTATGAGTCATTGGCATTAGTTATCCAATGAGTTTTGTAAGCAAAGTCATGTATAGAATGTATACACATGTAGTTTTGTCATATCTTATTTTTTCTACTTTTTACAGGGTCTTCCTAAAGTGGCAGATAGTCACAAAAATGCTCAAATAACTAACTTTATAAATGCTAGTTTCCAACCTATTAATTAAAAAAAAGAAAAAGAACACTTACCAATGAATGTACTTAATTCAAAAATGGCTTCTACCGACATTGTTCTCAACTCTAATGTACCCTGGTAAAATAGCCCATGTATGCTTCTTTGAAATTTTGCCATCTCATTACTTATACCAAAATCAATGTTTAAAAAAACAAAAACAGAGAGACAACATTGATGTTTGGTCTAGCAGTGTTGCTAAGTATTTTAAAAGTAGCAAAGAGTAAATTAAGAACCACACAACTAATAGTTCAGAATACTATTATTATATGCCCCTCATCTGCAGCTTGCCTAATGATTTTCCAAATATTAAAAACCAAATGGAGTTAGTGAATTAATAGTCATTACAACACCCATCAGCATGTTATAAACAATGTGTACAGCTTTATCATATTTTACACACCAAGCAAGAAAGTCAATTATTTGTGACTTCTCTTCCCAGTTAGATTGCACCTCCTCAAAGGCAGAATCATTTTCTTTCCATTTCGCTTCCCTTAGAGTGCCTCATGCCTAGTTGGCTCTATGTGCTATTAATTGAAAAAAGAAAACTAAAACAGAAACTAAGGTTGAATTGTGGCTTGAAACAATGGATGGAAATAACGTAAGTGTGGAACTCTCTTTAATCTGACCCCCTTAAATTATTCTATATGCAAACAGTTTTTAAAGAAGTCTCCTTAAAAGCAAATCACTGTCAGGTTCCATATGGTAACCAAATAAAATATTTCTGAGGCATTATTTAAAACATCGCAAAGTAATACATTGGAAACAAGTTTTAGTCTCTGTTTCTAAGATGAGTACACAAAAAGATTTTTATCAAATCATTTGAGTTATTGAACTCTTACAAATAAGAATAATGCACTGGAATCTGGGGACTCAGGGCAAAGGGTGGGGGTGGCAAGGGATAAAAATTACACATTGGGTACAGTGTACGCTGCTCAAGTGATGGGTGCACCAAAATATCAGAAATCACCACTAAACAGCTTACTCATGTAACCAAACACCACCTATTCCACAAAAACCTAGTGAAATAAAATATTAAAAATTAGAAAGAAACAGTCACAGGAATGGTTTTACACTGAACAAGCACTTTCAACAAAGACTTGGAGCTTTGAGTCCTTTTTGAGTCAAATAGCTTAGTATTTTAGGCTTTTGTTCTCTCTGGTAAATATGAATACTCTCCCTGAAAAGGATAAGTTGTTTCGTTTCATATCTTGCAGCAGTGTCTTCAGAGTTAAAACCTGTTACTTCATCTTTTTACTGAGTGATAAGTCACTTGGGCTTTCACCAGTGGCTTTGTGCTTAAGTAAATACCTCTAAATATAATCTAGCACTACCATCAGCTTACCTAAAAAAGCACCCCTTCTATATAATTTCTCACATCTTCAAAAGAAACAAAGATACAGTAACTGGAGGGTACAGTGCTCCAAAAGATAGACTTCCTGCCAGGCTTAATCAAACACCACGAATTCTATAGACTTTTCTGTATCAATAGCTTTGTAAAACAAAAATCCCTCCATAAATAGGAAGATAGTGAAAAGCATGTTGGTTCTGTGATTGCTCGGCATAAAATTCATTAGATTCTAGCCTGCATTCTTTCAGCATCACTTATAGCTGCAAGAAAAACCAACAGCACCTCCAACAGCAAAGATAGGAACAGTGAGCTCTGGAATTCATGTCATGTTTATTTTGATAAAAACTATATTCATTTCAATGACATTTTGACAAGAAGCGGCAGCAGTGATGAGTTCATTTCCTTGAATTGTCTTTGCCCAAACAGCCTAAGAACTTACCTTTTCACAGAAAGACATTTCTGTGACCATTTTATTAAGTTTTAGCTAAGAAGCAATGCTTCCCATTTTTCATATATTTGAGAAGTCAGTTTACGTAAAAGCAGCTACCCCGAGGACTCATTTTTGTGAATCAGCTTTTACTGTTGTTTCCAAGAGCTGACATTAACATGCACATTTTGAAGTCATTTTAAGTATTGTCTGTTAATTAACATTTATTTTATTAATGTAAAATTTAGTAAATCATTCCTTGTTAGAGATTCAAAAATTTAATGTATCCAAATGACTATATAAAATGCATGGACATCTCACATTTTAAGTGTTAGTAGCAGCTAATCTTTCAACAAAATTGCTTCAGTTCTCTAAAATTTGTTTAGAAAATTTCCCTTTAATGACATCACACTTAGTATTGAACCTGAAAGAGAATGTAAAAAAAGAGAAAGAAAAATAAAACACAGGCTATAGAGACAAGAGAAGATATTTTGACCATAAATACACAATTTCTCAACCTGAACAAACTTCGAGTCATGCAATTTGATATAAATTGCCCCCAAGAAGAAAAGCAGTGAACAATAAAAAACTATTTTCAATAAGTGAAAAATCTGTGATATAAAGTTAGAAATGTCTCAACTACTGACTAGGGTTTCAATGTCCTTATATATCAATCATTGCAAGAAAATGTTTCCAGTTAGTTTTGACAAGAAATTAGTGAATATGTTCGTTTTGCTATTATAACATATCCACAGTCTAAGAAATTCTGAAGCTATAATTTGGGGTAATTATCTATATTATAACCCTCTCAAGTTTATAAAAGGATTTATACCAGGGTTATTTTAAATATAGTAAACCCTGCAATGCATTAAATATTGACTCAAAGATTATTTCCTATTTTGTCATGGATCAGATACAAAATTGATAAGAATGACCGATAATTTATCAAAAGTAAGATCTAGCAACTTGGAAAATAAGAAGTTATGGTTCAATTTTCAATTTCATTTACAAATACTTTTCTCCCAGAGATTTATCTCTGTATAATGTGTCAGGATACACAGAATACAGAATACAATTAACTACTTAATTATACTCTGTATTTAGTAGTGTAGAAAAATTTAAATGAACTTATTTTTTTATCTAACAACAAAGAAAATCTATGGGATATCTACTATGGGACAGATAGTAAATGGAAAAGACAGACATACACAGGTGAATAAGACATGGATGGTATTGTTGTTGTATTCACAATTTAGTGGAAGAAATAGAAAAATGACTAGTAACTAAAGTACAGTGTAAAAAGTGTTCTTTATATGGTGTTATGGAAGTACAGAATGGAAGAGGAGTCAGGGAAAAGTTGACAAAGAAAGGGTTTTGAGCTGGGTCTTAAAGGAAGAACAGGAGTTCAGTAAGTAGAAAGAAGAGGAAAGTATCTCCATCAAAGAGAGTAGCAAGTGTAAAGGCATAGTGATGTTCAAAAGCATGACATATGTAAAGAACAGTGAGGACTTAGGATATGATGTCCTAACCAATCTCGAGATGCAAAGGAAACAAATTGGGAAGGGATATGAAAGGAAACCAGAGCTGGACAGAAGTTAAAGCAGCAAAGATAGATTTTATTCATGAATTATTGCAATAAGGGAAAAGTAATAGAACTGAGCTCCATTCTGAATATAACAAGAACAAATGGGGGTTTACAGCCAAAGATCATCATGCAGGTATGTGGATAAAAAATTATAAAGAGAAAACATCAAGGGTAAAGGGGATTCTGGCTAAACCAGCTCACCAGGATTCTTGCAGAAGACAAGACAAGGTGATCAGCTATTGAGGGTAAGGAATTAGGAATTTGATCAGATTTTGAGGGTAAGGAATTAGGAATTTGATCAGATATCAAGGGTGGGAAAGTCTTGATAAACTGACCCAGCAGGAACCTTACTAAAACTGAACTAAGGGCTGGGCACGGTGGCTCACACCTGTAATCCCAGCACTTTGCAGGGCCAAGGTGGGCAGATCACAAGGTCAGGAGTTCAAGACCAGCCTGGCCAATATGGTGGAACCCCGTCTCTACTAAAAATACAAAATTAGCCGGGTGTGATGGCAGGTGCTTGTAGTCCAGCTACTCAGGATGCTGAGGCAGGAGAATCGCTTGAACCCGGGAGGCGGAGGTTGCAGTGAGCTGAGATCGTGCCATTGCACTCCAGCCTGGGTGACAGAGTGAGACTCTGTCTCAAAAAAAAAAAACAAAAAAACATACAAACAAAAAAACTGAACTAAGTGACCCCAGGACAGAGCCCAAGGGTGAAGTCTAGTCAAAAAGAGGACTCAGAGGAGCATAACTAACTGGAGTCTTTGTCAGGGGGTTGGATGGGCTTTCGTGCTATGCTAAAGGGTTTGTCCTTCATCATTTAACAAACAAGAAGCCAGGAAACGTTGGGAACAGAAAAAAATATATAGTATTTAGAAATAAAAAACACAGTCGTTTACATTAAGAACTCAGTCAATAGGTTAAAAAAATAAGCGTTAAACCCAGCTGAAGACATAATTACTTGCAAGATAGGTAAGAAAAAATTGCCTAATATGCAGCCTGGAGATGTAAAGAGACAGAAAAATAATAAAAGGAGTTAAAAGACAAGGAGAACAAAATATGAAAATCCAATATACATCTAGACGGAATTGCAAAAAAAGAATAGAAAGAAATATGGAGATGCAAACACCTGAAAAGTAATGTCTGGAAGAAGTGAGCTGCCATGTTGTGAGATGGCCTGTGGCAAAGGGCAATGGGATACCTCCAAGGGCTGAGAGGGTCACCACGGACAGTCAGCAAGGAAGCAGGGTCCTCAAGGCCTGCAGCTGCAGGGCTCTGAATGCTGGCAACTGTGTGAATGTAGAAGAGAATCCCAAGCTCCAGAAGGCATATAGCCTGGTCAACACCTGATGGGTACCCTTGTGAGACCCTGAGCTGAAGGCCCAGTTAAGATGTGTCTGAACCCTGACCCATGGAATGTATGAGATAATAAATCAAAGGACTTACATCCATGAAAGGGAGAGCAAACTTTTCGGCAGTGGAAATAAGAGTGGTGCGATACCTGTGGCGATCTCCAAGCATAGATGGATGACCATGAGTGGAGACGTTGGAGAGAATTGAAGCTTTCCACGTGAAGAACAGGACAAGAACATACCTCTAGGAACACCTTGATGTGTCTCACCAAAGTCTACGCATCTGTTTGAAAGCTTTGCCATGAAAGGCAGGCCGAACTCACATAGGTTCAGCATAGCCTTCCTGGTCACATCTTGGAAAAAAATGCCAGTGTTCAACAGGTTATGCCAAAAATCCTGGAATATGCTTAGTTGTTTATATCCTTTCCACCCTGAAAATATTCTACCCCCTCTGACAGACTTGTCAATGACTATCAAAATGAACGATTATGTATCGAACATCTACTAGAAGCTATGTTACATGATAGTTTTCTTTCATATTAAAAGTATGATGACTAAAGCCATATGTATTCATGGGCATTCACCCCGGGATGTGCTGCATGTATCATGATCGAGGTGCCATAATACTCTTCTAGAAATACAATGCAGCTTACCCATGAAAATCAGCTTGACTAGGTAGCTAAATTATGCACATGGTTTGTAAATTGGCTCCACAGGATGCTCACTTGAAGCCAATCTGGGATCCTGTCCTAATAACTATAGAAGCGGGCCAGGGAGAGCTTCCAATATCAGAAATTGGAGAAGTGTCAATCCACATCTGGGATCCTCAGTAGCAGAGGGTGTAGGATATTATTATTCAATATTACTCATTTAGATTTGCTGGCAAACACGACACAAACAGATGCTGCACACATAGCGATCTAGTTAAGGGCATGGGCTATTTTTCTAAAAGGAAGAGCAATTATTGTCCATTTCAATTGTAATTCCTTGACTAGTAGAAGACAGTCTAAAAATACATTGCATAATCATAAGATATACATGATTATTTATAAAATCATATAAGACATAATCACACAATAACAACTGCCCATGTACTACTTCCCCAGCTAAAGAAGAAGCTGACATTTTTTTCTCCTCTGATATATATAACTGTGACAGTCTGAAAAGTGCCTTCAGGGAAGGTTATAAAAGTCTCTAAATACAAATCCGTGTCAATTAAAAGTGGACAACACCTTGTGGAAACTACAGAACAAACTGTGTCTGCACTGACTTGGACCCCATTCCTCTTTTTTATTTTTATATTTTATTTTATTTTATTTTTTATTGAGACAGAGTCTCACTCTGTCACCCAGGCTGGAACACAGTGGCACGATCTCGACTCACTGCAACTTCTGCCGCTCAGGTTCAAGCGATTCTCGTGCCTCAGCCTCTTGAGTAGCTGGGACTACAGGCGTGCGCCACCATGCCCAGCAAAATTTTTTGTATTTTTAGTAGAGATGGGGTTTCGCCATATTGGCCAGGCTGGTCTCAAACTCCCGAGCTCAAGTGATCTGCCCACTTCGGCCTCCCAAATTGCTGTGATTACATGTGTGAGCCACCACGCGTGGCCCCATTCCTCTTGTCTATGACAATCACCTACCTGCTCTAGTCCCCAATTCAGCTCATCTTTTAAATACCAAACTTCTGGCTACTCGGTGCCCTTGTGCCAATGTGGGTTACAGGTGCCTTTACTCATGCCAACCCAGCCTCCTTGTCTGTCTCATTGCAGATCCCACAGACCCACTGTTCAGCCCCTTGGTGTGGTTTCTCCTCATTCCATTTTCCATCTCATTTGCTAGGATCAGCAGTGCCAGGTTGCAGCAGTAACATCAAGAATAATGGTGAAACACTGGAAAATTCCAGAAGAAATAAATCTTGGCTCCCAAGTATTTAACATAGAGTGTCTCTGATGGGTATGTATTAGTTTCCTATAGCTGCTATAACAAATTACCTCCAACTTGGTGAACTAAAATAACAGAAATTTATTCTATCACAGTTCTGAAACCCAGAAGTACTAAATCAAAATGTCTACAGAGCCATGCTCCCTTTGAAGACTCCAAGGAAGGATCTGTTTCTTGCTTCTCCTAGTTTCTGGTGGATCCAGGAATTCCTTGACTTGTGGCCACATCACTCCTTGGTTATATTGTCTCCTTTTCTTCTCTTACAAAACTCCCTATGCCTCTCAGTTATAAGAATACATGTGATTGCATTTAGAGCCCACCCAGATCTCCTGGATAAGATTTTCCTCTTCAGATTCTTAACTTAACCATGTTGTTGATGAACATCCACAAGACTCTAGCCAGAGCTTGAAGACACATATAAACTTAGAGAAAGCTACTGGATCTCCCTTCTGGAACCTCCCAAAAAGCTCTCCACAATCTGCTACTGGAAGATTATAACTCCAGCAAGCTGGTCCCAGAAGTAGTGCAATATCTTATAACATTCAATAGATCTGTTTTTCCAAGAGAATCTCATTTTACAAATACCTTTTCTGTCTGGCTTGGCATTTAATGAGATTAAGATCAATTTTGGGCATCTGCACTCAGAAAAAGAAGTCCATTTTAGCAGTGATAATATAATAATAATAATTATTATTATTATCATTGTTACTAAGATACTCATCTATTGATTCACTGTAGATACTTACTTTTTTAATGTTGATGTAAGAAAAAGCATTTAACCCCGGGATTCCAGTTTCTGCAGCTACTAAACCCATGGAACTATATGCTACATTACAGGAAATAGGTGATAAACTAGTTCATGAAAAAAACAAATGGTTGAAAATTATCCATAATTAATTAAAAAATACTAAGTCTTATATTAAAGAACTTATATAAAGCATAATATTTTGAGATAACACAAAAACTAAGAAAACATCCTAAAAGCGCCCAAAGAAAAAAGACAGGTCTTCAAGCAAACACAGACCGTTAGAATGCGACTCATTAACAGTGGTAGAGGAAAAAATGAATCTCAAGTACTAAATGAAAATATTCAACCTAAAATTCAAGCTTAGCTAAATCACCATTCAGAAGCGAAGCAAAAGAAAAACATTTTTAGTTTTTTAAAATTACCATTGCAAATGCGTATTAAAGAAATGATCAGAAGATAATTCAGAGAGAAGTTTAGAAATTTACGCTAATGAAGGAGGAGGATGCAAGAAACAATTGTAAGCAGAGAAATCAGCAAGCACAAGTAAATCTCATCAAGTATTGTCTAAAGCAGTGATCATAATCACTAACCTAAGGATAAAGAGCAGGAACAAACAAAATATTAAAAAGTGACAACTAATGTATAGCTATGTGCTAGAAATTCTTTCAGGTGCTTTAGGGAGAGTGAGAAAGAGAGAGAAATGTAGTTTCATGGTTTTGAAGAGATGCAGGACATGCCACCCCAAAATATTTTAATTTGAGAAAACTGCAGAAGCAGAAAGGTCTCTTTGACTTTCCTCTACCCTTCCTCTCCGAAGCAAGTCATGAAATCTAGGAAGAATTTTCTGACCCTCCACTGAAGCAAGTTATAAGACCTTCAAGTGAGAAGGGCCCTCTCTATACCTAAAGGAAAGGAACATTCTTATTGCTGAAGGCAAAGTATTACAGAGAAGACTCTGAACAATTAGGCCTCGTATTATACATATATTATATATATATATATATACACACACACACACACACACAACTGTATATAAAGCCTAATAT